>NW_026571404.1:6788857-7188857 GCF_026225935.1 Boleophthalmus pectinirostris | reverse complement strand
AAATGAAGACTTGTCTCTTTCCAAACGCTCTTAAAGGACGATCGTTTTGACTGTTGACCGAGACACCCTCATCAGAAAAATGACCAACATGAGAAAAGTGGAGCCGAGTGCAGGATTTTCCAAGAAAAAATTGCTTATTCCTATTTATACAAGTTAATGTTAAACAAGTTCATGTTAAAACTTTGTGTTGAAATTGTATTTTTCTTAAAGTTTCAGGTTGTTCATAATATTATAATATTTTGTAAAAGAAAGAGTTCATCAATTAAAAAAGATTTCTGTAATAGATTTGTGTTTCTCTGCACAAATATTTGAACTTATTGTTATTTTTGGGGTTTATATGACATGAGTTTTCTGATCCGGCCCCTTTGGGATCAGAGTTGGTTGGATACGGCCCCCAGGCCAAAATGAGTTTGACACCCCTGCTATAGAGGGACAGATAATACTCCCTACAGCTGTACAAAAATTTTATTCCCATTACTGTTCATTTTGTATGATCATAAACGAAAACAAAAAAATCCCAACATTTTTCATTCTCATTACTGTTTATTTTGTACGATCATAAACAATAAACTCTGTGCCTAGATTAACATTATTATTAGTTTGTACGACCATAAACGAAAATATGTTTCTGCATGTATGTATATGTTGTTATGCATATGTGTGTAAACATTTATATTGAGTACTGGATATCTATGATGCGTATATGTATGTTTGTATGTACATATGTGTGTACAAGTGTGTGTACTTGCATATGTATCTAAGTATATGTGGATATGTTTTTGTATATATGTGGGTATATGTTTTGCAAATGACAGATAAACACTCCAAAGGTGATAAAAAAAAAAAAAAGAAAAGTGAACCACGTGATTAAGTAAAACAATTGTGGTAGGACTCCATAAGTTTTTTAAACTTCATCCTACTCCTTTTGAGCACCAGGTCCCAAATATGTTCATGTACATATCACTATTTTTGTTATTGTTTTTGAATTTTGTTGTACCTGGTTCAAACAAAGAAATAAATGAAATGAAAATTCACCCTTATGTAAAAGATAATTCATTCATTATTCATTCACTCACTCACTCACGCACACACCACTTTCATACTAGGCAGTGTGGGTGATGTGTCTTGCCTAAGGGCACAACAACAGTTTTTGCGACTGGCGCCCCCCTGTGGCATCTGATTTTCATAGTGGTCACCCATCCAAGTACAGACCAGGAACGAGCTCTGAGCTTCTGAAATCTGACGGGATCAGACTTTGACAAGCTGGTAAAGCCACACGCCACATTTTATATTTTATTACTTATCCTTCTATTTTATTTTGACTTGTACATTTATATTTATATAATTATGTGTTATTATGTCTCTTGTTATATTTTTTTTGCTACTTATTTTTGTTATTATATTATTTAGTGATGTGTGAGCTGCTGTGTCCAAATTATTTTCCTTATGGATCAATAAAGTTTGTCTAAGTCTAAGTCTAAATACTAGATACTCAAA
The DNA here is from genome assembly GCF_026225935.1 of Boleophthalmus pectinirostris. NCBI lineage: Eukaryota > Metazoa > Chordata > Actinopteri > Gobiiformes > Gobiidae > Boleophthalmus > Boleophthalmus pectinirostris. The sequence goes on along the minus strand of NW_026571404.1, from coordinate 7,187,360 downwards.
AAGTACAAAGTAATGAAAAACCATTAATACCACATGATGTAATTTTAACTTTATCTTTAGCCACGTGGTATTAAAGGCTTTTGATTATTTTGTACTTTTTGAGTGCGTCAGTTTTTGTTTTGTTTTTTTAGCTTTGCTTTTATTTTAAGTTTCACAGTGCAATAAACACAACTGAAATGAAAACAATGCTAAAAAGTTACATACTGTTGCTTTAAAGCTGCACTGTGCCTGTTTTTCCAAGTATTCTTGCATTGTATAATCACTTATAATTGAATAAATGTAAGGTAGAGCTGTTTAATGTCACACTGTGGAACATTTCAGGCAGAGCAATGACATCTCCATAGAAACAAGCAGCCGACAGACGCCCAAGCAAAAAGTTACATAGTGCACCTTTAATAAACACTTTATAAATCACAAGTAAAGTTTTAGTTTTTATTGTTTTTTATGTTTATTAAGGACAGAAAAACAGACAAGACAAGACACATAAGTTACATACAGAAAAAAATATATAGAGTACATTTTCAGTGAGTGCAGTGAGGCGTCGAAACTAGTGTAATAAATACAACTGAAATGAAAACAATGCCTTTTAGTATATTTTCAGCTAAAAAGTTACATACTGTTGCTTTACAGCTGCATTGTGACTGTTTTTCAAGTATTTTTGAGCTATAAACACACTTATAATTGAGTAAATGTAAGGTAGAGCTGTTTAATGTCACACTGTGGAACATTTCAGGCAGAGCAAAGACATCTCCATAGAAACAAGCAGCCGACAGACGCCAAACCAAAAAGTTACATAGTGCACCTTTAATAAACGCTTTATAAATCACAAGGAAAGTTTTAGTTTTTGTTGTTTTTTATGTTTATTAAGGACATCACAAGCCAGATGCTTTGAGTCGTTTTTGCACAAAATCTAAACTACATGCAGAAAAACAGACAAGACAAGACACATAAGTAACATACAGATAAAATATATACAGTATATTTTCAGTGAGTGCAGTGAGGCGTCGAAACTAGTGTAATAAATACAACCGAAATGAAAACAATGCCTTATTTTAGTATATTTTCAGCTAAAAAGTTACATACTGTTGCTTTAAAGCTGCATTGTGACTGTTTTTCAAGTATTTTTGAGCTATAAAACCACTTGTAATTGAAAAAAAAAGTAAGGTAGAGCCGTTTAATGTCACACTGTGGAACATTCCAGGCAGAGCAAAGACATCTCCATAGAAACAAGCGGACGACGGACGCCCAACCAAAAAGTTACATAGTGCATCTTTAATAAATGCTTTATAAATCATAAGTAAAGATGAAGATTTTGTCAGTTATGTTTTATTATAAAACTAAAACTAAATTAATTAATTCATTCTTCCTATAACCTCTTGTATAGAGCTGAGATTTTATATTTTATTACTTATTTTTCTATTTTATTTTGACTTTTACACATACATTTATATAATTATGCCTTATTTAACACTTTATTTCGAATTTATTATTACTATTTACATTTTTACTCTTTGTTATTATATTATATTGTGATGTGTGAGCTAAAGAAACCAAATAATTTCTTTTGTGGATCAATAAAATGTGTCAAAGTTTAAATTGGTGGAAACTTTTGGATTTAAACAACCACTGAAATTTAATTGAAATTGAACTCAGAGGAAAATTACTATCAACATTTACAGTATTATCTCTTTGAAACATATTAAACTCGTAAAAAACAAACAAAAAAATGATAGGAAACTAGAAATAGAAAAGTAATTTATTTTATTTATAGCCACGAAAACAACATATTTATATAAAACATGGATTAAAACACAACTCCAGAGTATTTTTACGCAGACTTCACCGTACACCGTTGAGTTTTCTTTGACAGAATATGGATGTTTTTCTTGAGTGCGGCGGAATACCTCTGCAGCCCCATTTTCCCATGCCCTATGCCTCTTTAACGCAACGTCTCAAAGAGGTATATGCATAGGAAAAAGGAACAGCGAGTCCGATCGAAACTGCAGCCGAGATCTAAAAAAAAAACACAAAAACAACACATATTTTATTCAACTGAGAAATTAAGATCGTCAAAAGAAGCAGAGAAGTAGCAATGTGAAAAAAGCCGGAAATAACATAGAAAAGTTATTGGCGAAGTGCTCCCCTAGTGGCCACAATGTTGAAATGCAGTATTACAGAAGTATATTATTATGGCATTATCTGGAGTAACTATAAAATAACAAAACAAATTGAGTTTAGTTCTTTTTTTTTAAGTTACAAGTTAAACTATTGTCTGTTAATGAAAAATTAAAGGAGAGTCACATTTATATACATCCAGACAGGGATAAAAACCTACAAAATTAACCAAAACAAATGAGTTTTTGGCTTAAAAAACAGTCTATTAGTAATAAAATCTGTGCTATTTCTCAAAACTTTCATACAAAGTGCAGTAATGTGCAGTTTTAATGTGCAATAATGATAAAATTTCACAGTTTTAGCCCACAAAATTGTCAAATTAATCCCTGCAGTGAACGAGACGTCGCTTGGTTTAAGTTGGGGTTTAGTAAACAAAGATTTGAGAGATTTCAATCAACATTTGTAGTTGTAAATGTATTTTTGGAAGAATATTCAAACTAACAATTGACATTTTTTTAATAACTTGGTTGAATTACTTTAAATCACAAGCAACTTTACTTTAAATCACTGTTTTATCCCCAAAAATTGTCAAAATAATCCCCACAGTGAATAAGATGCCACTTGGGTTACAACGATTTGCAAGCCTATTTCAATCAACGTTTGTAGTTGAAGATGTATTTTTGGAAGAATATTCGAACCGACAATTGACATTTTTGAAGTAACTTGGTTGAATTACTTTGAATTAGGCTCTCAAATCGTTGCAAACCAAGCCCCAACTTAAACCAAGCAACGTCTCGCTCACTGCAGGGATTAATTTGACAATTTTAGGGGGTAAAATATTTTTGGAAGAATATTCAAACTGAAAATGGACATTTTTAAAGTAACTTGGTTGAATTACTATAAATCATGAGCAACTTTACTTTAAATCACTACTTTACCCCAGAAAATTGTTAAATTAATACCCACAGTGAACGAGACGTTGCTTGATTTAAGTTGGGGTTTGGTTTACAAAGATTTGCGAGCCTATTTCAATCAACTTCTGTAGTTGTAGATGTATTTTTGGAAGAATATTTAAACTAACAATCGACATTTTTGAAGTAACTTGGTTGAATCACTTTAAATCACGAGAAACTTTACTTTAAATCACAAGCAACTTGACTTTAAATCATGAGCAACTTGACTTTAAATCACCGTTTTACTCAAAAAAATCGTCAAATCAGTCCTCGCAGTGAAAAAGACGTCTCTTGGTTTAAGTTGGGGCTTAATTTGCAAAGATTTGAGAGCCTATTTCAATCAACTTTTGTAGTCGTAAATGTATTTTTGGAAGAATATTCAAACTAACAATCGACATTTTTGAAGTAACTTGGCTGAATTACTTTAAATCACGAGCAAAGTCCAGTACTTTTAAACCAATTTGGACCATAAACCAAAGAACTTTTAACGGCAAACAACTTTACGATTTGAAAACTGCAAACTCAAATCTTCCCGGAACACAAAATTGCTGAAAATAATTTAAAAATGTCAGAAAAAGTTGGCATGTCTTACCTCCGACGGCTCCGGGTCGCTCTCCCTGCCTCCCGTCTCGTCCAGAATTTATCCAAGCCCAGGACCTTGAACACGCTCGAACAACACACGGTAGCCGACGCCTCTGCCCAGCCTCTGCCCAGTCAGCGCTCACTTTCAAACCGTAGCCACCTGTACGCAGCACCCCCGCGATAGCAACACCCTATCGCTGAAAAACCAAGGCCCTCTCTCCCTCTTTCTGCTATTTTGTTGCTTGTATTATCGAAAAAAACGAGCTGAGAACGGGCGCTATCTGGGGCTGGAGATGTTGATGGAACGCGGCGTACTTTCGGAGCCGGTCAGGAGAAGTTTCTTATCTTGTTGCCGTCTCTCCCGAAGCAGGGCCCCCGTGGTTTTCAAGGACTCCGGACAAGGACTCGGAGGGAGCAGTGGAGCGAGGGAGGAGGGAGGAGAGGAGGGAGGAGAGGGGGGTCTGGTATGTCAAGGCCGCGGAGCGATGCCCGAAATGAAACCGTGCAAATGATACAACTTTGGAGATTGTCGTGTTCGGTTTCGGAAAGTCCTGAGAAGTAGCAAAGTATTTTTTTTAGGTACTTTCATAATTACCTCATTCTGTATTTTAGTAGAGCAGGTTCAGGGAGTGTTTTGAGTTTTGGTTTATTTTCGTATGTCTACACCGTGGAACAAAGCTTCAGTTTTGTAAAATGAATTAATTTAGACCCAGTTTAGTCCTGGTTTAGTTCTGGTTAAGACCTGGATTAGACGTGGTTTAGATTCAGTTTAGTCCTGGGATAAGGCCTGGTGTAGACCCGATCTAGTCCTGATATAGACCTGATTTACTCCTGGTATAAGACCTGGTTGAGGCCTGATCTAGTCCAGGTTTAGACCTGATTTAGTCCTGGGATAAGACCTGGTTTAGACCTGATTTAGTCCTAGATTAAGACCTCGTTTAGACACAATTTAGTCCTGGGATAAGACCCAGTTTAGTCCTGGGATAAGACCTGGTTCAGACCTGCTTTAGACCTAGTTTAGACCCAATCTAGTCCGGATTTAGACCTGGTTTAGTCCTGGGATAAGAACTGGTTTAGTTCTGGGTTATGACCTGGTTTAGACTCAGTTTAGACCTGGGATAAGATCCGGTTTAGTCCTAGATTAAGACCTGGTTAAGACCCAATTTAGTCCTGGGATAAGGCCTGGGTAAGACCTGGTTTAGACCTAGTTTAGACCTCATTTAGACCTGATCTAGTCCTGATTTAAACCTGATTTAGTCCTGGGATAAGGCCTGGTTTACACCTGGTTTAGACCTAGTTTAGACCCAATCTAGTCCTGATTCAATCCTGCTTTAGTCCTGGGATAAAAACCAGTTTAGTCCTGGGATAAGACCTGGTTTAGTCATGGTATAAAACCTGGTTTAGATTCAGCTTGGACCTGGTCTAGACCCAATCCTGTCCTGGGATCAGACCTATTTTAGACCTGATTTAGTCCTGGGACAAGACCTAGTTTAGTCCTGGGTTAAGACCTGGTTTAGACTCGGTTTAGACCTGGTTTAGATCCCATCCAGCCCTGGGATAAGACCTGGTTTAGACCTGATTTAGTCCTGGGATAAGATCTGGTTTAGTCCTGGGTTTAATTCTGGTTTAGTCCTGGTTTAGACATGGTTTGGGCCTCATTTAAACCCAGTTTAGTCCTGATTTAAGACCTGGCTTAGATCTGGTCTAGTCATGGTTTAGACCCAGTTTAGTCCTAGGATGAAACCCAGTTTAGTCCTGAGTTAAGACCTGGTTTAGAACTGATTTAAACCTGATCTAATTGTGGTTTAAACCCTGTTTAGTCCTGGGTTTTGTCCCTGTTTAGCCCTGATTTAGACCCGATTTAGTTCTGGAATAAGATTAGTTTTAGACCTGGTTTAGATCTGATTTAGACCCGATTTAGACCTGGTTTAGACCTGGTTTAGATCTGATCCAGTCCTGCGATAAGACCCAGCTTAGTCCTGGTTTAGTCCTGGATTTAGTCCTGGGTTTAGACCTGGTTTAGTCCCGGTTTAGACCTGGTTTAGTCCTGGATTTAGCCCTGGGTTTAGTCCTGGTTTAGTCCTGGTTTAGACCTGGTTTAGTCCTGGATTTAGCCCTGGGTTTAGTCCTGGTTTAGTCCTGGTTTAGTCCTGGATTTAGCCCTGGGTTTTGTCCTGGTTTAGTCCTGAATTTAGCCCTGGGTTTAGTCCTGGATTTAGCCCTGGGTTTAGTCCTGGTTTAGTCCTGGTTTAGACCTGGTTTAGTCCTGGATTTAGCCCTGGGTTTTGTCCTGGTTTAGTCCTGAATTTAGCCCTGGGTTTAGTCCTGGATTTAGCCCTGGGTTTAGTCCTGGTTTAGTCCTGGTTTAGACCTGGTTTAGTCCTGGATTTAGCCCTGGGTTTTGTCCTGGTTTAGTCCTGAATTTAGCCCTGGGTTTAGTCCTGGTTTAGTCCTGGATTTAGCCCTGGGTTTTTCCTGGTTTAGTCCTGGTTTAGTCCTGGATTTAGCCCTGGGTTTAGTCCTGGTTTAGTCCTGGTTTAGACCTGGTTTAGTCCTGGATTTAGCCCTGGGTTTAGTCCTGGTTTAGTCCTGGTTTAGTCCTGGTTTAGACCTGGTTTAAACCTGTCAGCACAATTGTTCACACACATTTTACACAAATCAAATGTGTCATATTTCTGGTGAAATCTCAGCCTCAGTTTATCTCCATTTCAGACCAAGTTACATTTCAGATCTCAGAGTCCAGCCTGAGTTTTGTTTGCCAAGTTTTGTTTTTCTTTTCTGCAACAAAACCAAGTGTCACTCCCTCAGCACAAAATGTACACTGTACTCCTTTAAGAAAAAAAAATTAAAAACTATAAAATGTAATGAGATTTTCCAAGCATCGATGAGTTAAATCAGTAAAAACAGAGGAGGAGTTCAAGTGAGTTCAGTAAATGAGCTCTGGCACTGACGACGAGAACTTTAATACGAACAATCTGAGCACAGTGTTCCTCGTTTCTCCGCATTAAAGGAGAAGACTAGTCCACTTTTTTCAACTCATTATGTCAGTTTTTTGATGGAAAGTCTGCCCACTGCTTGTCTGCGTAAAGATGTTATCGCTTTGTCGAAAAAATATCCACAGTAAACAATAAACTTTATCTTTACGGGAACAAGTAGGTGACCAGGCCAGTTTACGAGTCAGATCTGTGAAGACGAGACCTGTTTTCACCATTAAAAACACTCGTGATTATATAAATACTAGATTTTTTTTTTTGTATTAAGTACCATGATTAAAGTTTGATTATTGTGAAATACCAAATAATCGCCAAGTCTAATGTATAAAAAAACACACACACAAAACACACAGACCTAGTTTAGTCCTGGTTAAGACTTGGTTTAGACCTCATTTACGCACATTTTAGTCCTGGAATAAGACCTGATTTAGACCTGATCTAGTCCTGCTTTAGATCTGATTTAGTCCTGGGATAAAACCTGGATTAGTCTCAATTTAGTGCTGGGATAAGACCTGGTTTAGACTTGGTTTAGACCGAATCTAGTCCTGGTTTAGACCTGATTTAGCCCTGGAATAACACCGAGTTTAGACCTGATCTAGTCCTGCTTTAGACCTGATTTATTCTTGGGATAAGATCTGGATTAAACTCAATTTAGTGCTGGGACAAGACCTGGTTTAGACTTGGTTTAGACCTGATTTAGTCCTGGGATAAGACTTGTTTTAGACCCAGTTTAGTCCTAGGATAAGACCCGGTTTATACCTGCTTTAGTCCTGGAATAAGACCAAGTTTATTCCTGGTTTAAGACCTGGTTTAGACCTGGTTTAGACTCGATTTAGTCCCAGTTTACATTTGATTTATTTCTGGAATAAGACCTGGTTTATACCTGATCTAGTCCTGGTTTAGACCTGATTTATTTCTGGAATAAGACCTGGTTTAGACCCAGTTTAGTCCTAGGATTAGACGTGGTTTAATTATAAGATAAAACCTGGTTTAGACCTGATTTAGTTCTAAAATAAAACCTGGTTTAGACCCAGTTTAGTCCTGGGTTAAGACCTGATTTAGACAGAATCTAGTCCTGGTTTAGACCTGATTTAGTTCTAAGATAAAACCTGGTTTAGATCCGGTTTAAACCAGGTTTAGATCTAATCCAGTCCTGGGATAAGACCTGGTTTAGACCTGATTTAGTCCTGGGTTTAGTCCTGGTTTAGTCCTGGGTTTAGTCCTGGGTTTAGTCCTCGGTTTAGTCCTGGGTTTAGGTCTGGTTTAGTCCTGGCTTTAGGTCTGGTTTAGTCCTGGGTTTAGTCCTAGTTTAGACCTGGTTTAGTCCTGGTTTAGACCTGGTTTAGACCTGGTTTAGTCCTGGTTTAGACCTGGTTTAGTTTTGGGATAAGACCTGCTGCTTTACGGTAATTTGTAAAACATGTATGAAACCATCTGTTTTATTACTATATTTTTTCCCATCAGTTTTCAGGGTCACCAAGAAAACAACAAATGTGTGTCTTATAAAATAACTCAGATGCCCTCCCGTGTTCAGGAAACTTGTTGTTTTTACCAAATCTCCAATTGTAGAACATTGATTTTCAAAGAGTGTTTCTGGAACGCGTGTGTGCCTTGGGGGGTTGCCAGGTGTGACTCAGAAAAAAATCATTTCAAGTAAGAATTTATCATTTTGAAGTGTCCTGCGAATTTCTGAACCCGAAGGCACACAAAAAATACTACGAAATTCCAAAACACAGAAAGAATTTTAGAGTTTTTCAATGACAAAATTGTGCCGTGACTCAAAAAAGGTTCAAAAACACTGGCATTGATAGCTGGGGGTGTTCTACATGTATCTCTACTGACTGAATGTTCAGCGGTTACCATGGCGACACATTGCACAATTTAGCAAACACTGCCAAAAAAAAGTCTTAAATCTCAAGAAAAAAATGCAAAATGGATTGAATGAATAAATACTCTCTACATCTGTACAACAACTCAGCTTTATGTAACAGATAATACTCCCTACAACTGTACAACAAGTCAGATTTATGTAACAGATAATACTCCCTACAACTGTACAACAAGTCAGATTTATGTAACAGATAATACTCCCTACAAATGTGCAACAGCTCGCCCTTATGTAACAGATAATACTCCCTACAACTGTACAACAACTCACTCTTATGTAACAGATAATACTCCCTACAACCGTACAACAAGTCACCCTTGTGTAACAGATAATACTCCCTACAACTGTACAACAGCTCACATTTATGTAACAGATAATACTCCCTACAGCTTCACAACAACTTACCACTAAGTAAAAGATAATACTCCCTACAAGTGTACAACCACACACCCTTATGTAACAGATAATACTCCCTACAACTGTATAACAACTCACCCTTAGGTCACAGATAATGCTCCCTACAACAATTTTTTGCTACTTATTTTTACCATTTACATTTTTTGCTCTTTTTTAAAATTATATTTATTGTGATGTGTGAGCTACTGTGTCCAATAAATAAATAAATAAATAAAATCCCTTTTTGGGTCAATAAAATTTGTGTAAATCTAAAGTCTAAGTCTAAATCCAGCAGGTGGCAGTAGTTTTCAGACCAGACTCGAAAATCTCACCTGTGAAAACACACACACAAAAAAACACACATTCGATTGCATTTTCGCAGATCTGATTTATAACACTAACATGAGTGCGTGGAGCTTATGGAGCGAGAGTGAAGTGCGTCTGACCGAGAGGACGTCTGCCGCTGGATTTACGACGATGAGAAAAATCCTTCAGAAAAACCAGGAAACATAAAACAGGCTTGATAATCTCAGAGGAGGAAGGTCACGTCCCCACTGCTTCAAAGAGAGCCCCAAACTACCTAATTATCTCCTATTATTATCAGCCTGAGTAAGCACCGACTTCTGCGCTTGTGTTTTATTGCACAAAATTGACTCCTGTGAGCTTTAGGCCATGTTATAATATTGTGTAGTCATCAAAAACAGACCTGGAGTTGTGTTTTGTTTCATTCACATGTTTAAGTGACTCTTTATTATCAGTCTGTCTGCATCTCCAAAGCTCAAAATGCTCTGCTCCACCTTGTGACGTCATGAAGAGTATTTTTTGGACTATAAGGCGACGTTCAGACTGCAGGGCTTAACGCTCAATTCCGATTTTTCTGTGAAATCCGATGTTTTTGCGAGGTCGTTCACATTTCCAATTAAATGCGACTTGTATGTGAGTCCGGTGTGAACGTTAAACAGCCCGAAAGTGTCCCGCATGTGCACTGGAGACACGACGACGTCAACCGCAGCGAGCGTCTCTGTGTTTACGGAAGTTGTCCAAACATGGACGCAGCATCGAGCACCTGGAGATTTTAAAGTTCCTCTCGTACCGGAGCCAGAACATGAACAACTTACTTGTTTTAAGGAGGAGATTGAGAAGGAGAAGGACGAGGTTTTTGGTCGTGGTGTTTTGTGGAACAGTTGCAGCGACGTCTGTTGAAAGGAACGTGTGGATGTGGAGACGGAGCCAAGAGTGGTGAGTGGTGATGTGCTTCGCTTCAGTGACACGGAGTTCATTAACAATTTTCGCCTACTTCAGCGCAGAATAGTGACGTTTGTGGTTTGTTGATAACGTGTAGGTGGATGAATGCGCTTTGGCCGTTCAGATTGAAATCGCATGTCAAAAGATCAGATATGTATCGGTTTCAGGAGCACATATCCAAGTGGTCTGGGTCACATTTGAAAAAATCTGATCTGTGTCGTTCAGACTGTCAATAAAAGACCAGATACAGGTCACATAAAGGCCAAAAAATCAGATATGGGTCACTTCAGGCTGCAGTCTGAAAGCAGCGTAAGTCACACTTTTTTTCATGGTTTTGGATGTTTCCCTGCATTACCCTGATGGTAAAAGTCCACTCTGGCCGCCGAAAGTCATGTAAAGTTCTTCTAAACTCATTACTGTGAATAATTTGGCTGGTCAAAATCCATAATGTACGGAAGCCGAAAGGGGTCACAGCAAACGCAAACGCCGCAGCAAATGCAAATGCGACAACACGACAAAAAGCCACAACGAACCAAAAAAAGCCATAACGGAAATGACCGCGGGACTCTATTTTAATGCAAACGCCGCAAAGAATACAAACGACACGACACAAACACAAATGCCGCAACACATTAAAAAGCCACAACACGTTAAAAAGCCACAACACATCAAAAAGCCACAACGGAAATGACCGCGAGACTCTATTTTTCAACAGACCGATCAAGCGGCAAGTGAAGAAGAACTACAACGTGAAATGAATAATCATAAAACAATAAATTACTTTTACTTACGTTTCCAACTTCTCCGTTCCTTTTCTTTTCACGTTGCGCTGGGGTGCTAAACCATGACTAAACCAGAACTAAACCAGGACTGTTTGTAGACTGTCGGGTGACCGCAGATGAAAGGACCACGGCGGAGCATCGGCCCCGGCACCATCCTTTTGCTGCACGGGACTCCGCCGCGCCGCTCTCTCTCAAGTCCAAGTTTAGTCCTGGTGTAGTCCTGATTTAGACCTGGTTTAGACCTGGTTTAGACCTGGTTTAGACCTGGTTTAGACCTGGTTTAGACCTGGTGTAGTCCTGGTTTAGACCTCGTGTGGTGCTGATTTAGACCTGGTTTAGACCTGGTTTAGACCTGGTTTAGACCTGGTTTAGACCTGGTTTAGTCCTGGTTTAGACCTGGTTTAGTCCTGGTTTAGACCTGGTGTAGTCCTGGTTTAGACCTGGTTTAGTCCTGGTTTAGACCTGGTTTAGACCTGGTTTAGTCCTGGTTCTGCTACACATGCAGGTTGCTGCTTTAGGCCAGCAGAGGAGGACTTGAAGGTCCTGGGTCAGTATAGTCACATTTTCTCTGTGTTGTGGTCGTTTTTAAGCAGCTTTTCTGTATTTTACCCAAACAGATGTCGATTTATGCCTCTGTTTACTGTTTGCAGGTGTCAAATTGGTTAAAAAAAAAAGGAATACCTGGGACATTTCTTGTATAAAACTGGAACAAATGGTTTTGGACAAACTGGGACTGTCCCGGGTAAATTGGGAGGTTTGGTCACCTTAGACATCAGGGACAAGCAGGTAGCAGACCAGAAAAGTCACTTAGTGAATCTTTAAGAGCTGCTTTATATATATTTCTACTCAGGCCAGAGCAGTTTTACTTTATTGCACACTGTAAAAACAAAGTGGGTACTGAAAATTACCAAACTTTCTCTCAACCTTTGACCCACAGCAGCTGGCAGATCGTCAAATTACAACAAAATGAAGATAACGCTGGACTCTATGATAATATTTCCTCAGTGCTTTGGGCTTGTGTTTGCGCAGCGGCAGAGCCTCCCCTCTCCAGAACAGCCCGGCTCACTTCCTGGGCGTCGCGAGGGACCACTTTTAATTGGGAGCACTTTAACATGCAGTTTTAAAAGTCCACGCTTGTTGTTTTTTTGTGCCGAGCGTTTCATTCGAGCGTGAAAATGTGCTGACTTCAGCAGAACGGGCTCACTCAGAGGCAAAGAGAAGGAGGCCACAGAGCTGCTGGTTCATCATCACATGTGTGTAGTGGTGGAGGGGAGGGAGAGTTCAAGAACTGAGCAGAAACTAGAGGAAAAAGGAAATTCAGTTGTGGTTTTTCTGACACACTTTGACAATTGGTTGTTACTCTAGGCCATCTTAAGGTCATCACTGTACATTGTAGCCCATCTGTGCTGTTGGGGAATGTGGACATCTCATCGATAAAGATAAACTTTAAAATTTTTTTACCCTTACCCACTGTCTGTAAACCACTGAAACTACCACAGTTCTTTTAGTTTGGCCTAGCCTCTGGTTTTAATGTAAATGTAATTGACAACCAGAAAAGATCTCCCTGATTATCTTTAATAACATAGTTTGGTCATGTCATTTGGACTTTTATTGTGCTTTAACTTTGAAAGCTGCCTGACACGGTGCTACACTGTTAATTAACACATTACACATTGCTACCAAAAACTTATGAAGAAGTGAATGTTTACCTGAAACAAAGTGGTGACTGCTCAGTCTAAGGGGCTGTCCACATGACAAAGTTTTTGGTCAAAACGGAGAAGTTTGTATTTGTTGTGGCCTTTCGTCCACATGGAGCCGCCGTTTCGGGTGGGCGAAAACTGAGTTTTTTAAGAACGCCGACATTGAGTTGTTGTGTGGACAAGCAAACTGCAGCTTTTGCTGCTGAGCTGTTCACTAATGCATCATCGTTGTTCGCCTTTACGTTTTCGTCTTTCTTACCTTAATAGGTGTGGATAAATTCGTCATTTTTATCCTTTGTCGACCTTGTTGGATGATGATTTGGTGATGGGGTAGATTTATGAAGCTGCTGGAAAATACATGAGACATTTCTACAGATATTTTAACAAAAAAAAGCATTAACCCGGGAGTTGTGTTTACCTACATCGCGACACTTCGGCTGTTGTGAAAAAAGTCTGTTGTTCAGCCTTTATAGAAACCTGGACTAAGATGTTAACTATAGCTGCACTGAAAATATGGATGGAGATAAAAGCTTTACTTGTAGAAGGTCCATTTGGTGTCGCCATGGAGATGTTATAACTTTGTCTTGAATGTTCCACAGACATTACAGGCATCAGTCTTGTATTTATTTCAGTTTTTATCACTTGTTAATGACTGGACTGCTGCTCTCTCCACAGAGGGTTCACTAAATGTTCCACAGTGTGGCCTGAAAATATCTCCTCATCACACGACTGAGGCCACAGTGGCTCAGTGGGTAGAGCAGTGATCCCCCAACTCAAAGGTCAGATTCCTGTTGTGTCGTTAGGCAAGACACTTCACCCACATTGCCTGTGTGAGTGTTGTGGTGGTCAGAGGGGCTGCTGGCACAGTTTGAGAGTCTTGCTTCTGTCACTCAGCCCCAGGGCAGCTGTGGCTTCAATGGTATTTTACCACCACCAGTGCCGAGTGAATGAAGAACTACAGTGAAGTACGGTGTAGTACAGTGCAGTGTAGTACAGTGTAGTACAGTGTAGTACAGTGTAGTACAGTGTAGTACAGTGTAGTACAGTGTAGTACAGTGCAGTACAGTGCAGTACAGTGTAGTACAGTGTAGTAGTACAGTGTAGTACAGTGTAGTACAGGGTAGTACAGTATAGTACAGTGTAGTACAGTGCAGTACAGTGTAGTACAGTGTAGTAAAGTGTAGTACAGTGTAGTACAGGTAGTACAGTGCAGTAAAGTGTAGTACAGTGTAGTGCTTTGAGAAGCTTTGACGAGCCTGTAGTGCTTGATTATTATTAATACTCCCCGTCTCAGTGCTCCTTTAAAAGTGTATAATGTAAAACAGTTTTAGTTACAGTAATTTTTGTAATATTTAAAATTATGAGCTTTATAATCTTTCAAATTGTAACTTGACAAATACAAACTTTTCCTTTCACTATCGTTGCACGTTGCTGTATTCTATGAAAACTATTCACCTGATAACAATACAATGAACACAGTGTTACTTTGTACAAGGCCACAGCAGGAGAGAGTGTGAACGCAGACAACATTTTATAAAGAACAGAACCTTTATACACCCAACAAAGGACTCTGAACATGTCATTTTAAAGAGAGGATTTGGGGTTTATTTGATCTTAAATTGTATTTAGTTTAGTGTAGCACCGAGCTGTCACAGTTGAACCATGACAAACAACTTCCTTGGGTAATTACTGACAGTTGTTTCCAAATTGTTCACACCCAAAAAGCATCTCAGATATTTGCTCGGTAACTGCACAGTGCAAAAGACATAAGCCTGAAAAAGAAGATATTTTATGCATTATGTAGTATTTCTATTTTGATATAACAATTGTATTTATTCTTACTTGCACAAATATTTGATATGATTAGATATGATGAAGTTATGTGCGTTATATTTGGGTCTTTTGAGTCTCAAAACAAGTATCCAATCAGAAGGCAGAATAAGCCTCACATGACTCTTTCATTTGGGTTGCCAGTTTCAATGTTGAGACTCAGTGCTAGTGCAGCCTCTGCAGCTGATGGAGGGAACTCTGGAGATTCTGAGCTTCACATAAGACATACATGACCAGTCAAAAGTTTCATTAGTATTGCAAAGTGATGCATAGTGATCCTTAGTGACCAGAGACCCTCACCATGGCAGAGGAATATGCCAATGCTTTCCAAAAAAAAGAAAAGAAAGTGGAACATTGTTTTTCTCGGGACCAACCCCACATTTTTCACCCACTGAACAATGGCGCAAATTGGCTGAAACAGTGTCCCCAAACAAGACAAAATTGCATTAGGTTATAGGAACAGTGCCAAAAAATATTATACGTAGAATCATGAAAACTGCCCAGAAGTTTTGAAATTTAGAATTTTTACAAAATGCTTCTATTCACACAAACACGCTCTGATTTCTGAAGAATATGAATCAATTGTTAAACTCCCTGCCCTAAACCTATTTAATATGAAAAAAGTTTGAGTTTGGCACATTAGTGCCCCCTACAGATTGAAACGAGGGTCAGGTCAGGGTTAGGGTTAAGGGTTAGGAGTTAAGGTACTGCTAAGGTTAGGGTGTAGGCACAGGCAAGACATAGGCAGGGCACTAAGTGGGCACAGCGCAGTGCAGGTGTGAGCGAGGGCCACTTATGGCTACATTTGATGTTTCTGCTTTATTTTCATGATTATTTAAACTGACATTAGAGGAATGGACACATCTGCAGTCTAATATACAAAATTTGAAACTCAAAATAAATAACTCAAAATTATATATATATATATATATATATATATATATATATATATATATATATATATATATATATATATATATATACTATATATAGCTTTAAAACTGTGGTTTGCACTTTTTGCATTTCTTGACCATGACATGGCACCGCTGTGATGTAAAAACCATTTCAGGTTCAGACCATCAGGAAGCTCAGACACCATGTGTTTGCAGCACTGTTGACAAAGGGAGGCTACTTTAGGGATTTTATCATAAAACATAAAACTACACATTATTTAACTTTACTACAGACTTCCATGTATGTTGCTTATATTTGATGTCTTCTGTCTGTGCACAAAATATAGAAAATAGTAAACATAAAGAAAACAGAGAACATGTGTGCAAACTTTCAACAAATGTGTGTGTCCTTCATGTGTTATATGTTCAGGTGTGATTACAGAGACACTTCCTTTAAGTTTATTTCTTTGTGTCTTTAATCAGGTCGTGTAAGATTATGCCTCGTATGAAACATTTCTTCGTCATATGGAGAGTGTGAAGTGACATGAACTTAAGTTTTTCAATATTTCCTTCTCAGCCTCGTTTCTCTCACATGAGCCGTTGTTGATTTAGTGAGTGGAGTTTACAAATGAACCTGGACCTGACCCAGAAGTTTTTTTCATTTTTTATTATGGCAACAGTGTGAGCCGCTTCTTGGGAGAGTTGATTCATGGTTTTCCCAGCGCGGCCGCAGTTAAACGTCGTCCACGCTTGTTTTTGCTCCGTTCTGTCGGACTGGGACTCTGCGGCGCTCTCACACAGATGGAGCTGTGTGTGTGTGTGTGTGTGTGTGTGTGTGTGTGTGTGTGGTGTGTGTGTGTGTGTGTGTGTGTGTGTGAAAGAGACAGAGGAAGACAGTGAGAAGTTGGAGAGAGTGAGGGGAGTGCAGAAAGAGAGTAAGGAAAAAGAGAGAGAAAAAGAGAGAAAAGGAGCGAGAGGGAAAACATTAGAGGTGGGTTGAGGGAAAGGGAGAGGGGGAGGGAGCAAGAAAAAGAGGGAGAGATTGAGGGGGGTAGAGGAAAAGAGAGACGAGCGAAAGAGAAGAAGAGAAGGAAAGCAAGAGAGAGAGAGAGAGGAGAGGGGGAGAGAGAGAAATTAGAGCGAGGCAGCAGGAAAGCGAGAGAGGAATGGAGGGAAAGAGAGCAAGAGAGGAGGGAGAGGAAAGAGAGAGAGGTAGAGCGCAAGGGAGAGAGGGGGAAGGAGAGAGAGCAAGCGAGGGAGAGATCGAGAGGGGGGGTACAGGAAAAGAGAGAGAAGAATGGAGAGAGAGAAGAAGAATGAGAGAGAGGGAGCAATTAAAGGTGGGTTGAGGTATGTGTGAGAGAGAGACAGGCCACAAAAAAGAGAGGGAGAGATTGGGGGGGGTGGAAAAGAGAAAGGAGCGAGAAAGAAGAAGAGAGGGAAAGCAAGAGAGAGAGAAAGAGAGGGGTAGAGAAAGAAGAGAAAAAAATAGGGGGAGGCAGTGGGAAAGAGAGAGAGGAAGGGAGAAAGAGCAAGAGAGAGGGGAGAGGGAAGAGAGAGAGAGGCAGATGGGAGAGAGAGAAAGGGGACAAAAATGGAGAGAGCAAGAGAGAGAGATGGAGAGAGGGGGGTAGAGGAAAAGAGAGAGAAGGAAAAGAGAGAAGGAGAAATTAGAGGTGGGTTGAGGTAAAGGGGGAGGGAGAGAAAGAGAGAAATTAGGCAGAGGCGACGGGAAAGAGAGAGAGGAAAGGAGGAAGAGAGAGCAAGAGAGGAGAGACAGAGAAAGAGACAGGAGAGAGAAAGGGAGAGAGGGAGACTGAGAGAGAGAGAGAGTGAAATTAGAGGTAGGTTGAGGGAAAGAAAGAGGGTGGATAGAGGGGATAGAGGAAAAGAGAGAGAAACGAGAAAGAAGAAGAGAGGGAACACAAGAGAGAGAGAAAGAGAGGGGGGAGAGAGAGAGAGATAGAAAGAATTAGATGAGACATTGGGAAAGAGAGAAAGAGTAAAAGGGATGGAGAGAGAGGGGAAGAGAGCACGATAGAGAAAGTAAAAGGGAGAAAGGGGAGAGAGAGAGGGGTAGAGAGCAAGAGAGGGGGGGGAATGAGAGCGAGGGAGGCAGGGAGAGAAAGAAGGAGGAGGGAGGGGAAAGGGACAAGAAAGGGTGAGAGCAAGCGAGAGAGAGGGAGGGAGGGGGGTAGAGGAAGAGAGAGAGAGGAGAATAGTGGAGAAGAAAAAGAGAGGAAGAGAAATTGGAGGGAAAAGGGGGGGCGAGAAAAAGAGAGACAGTGAGAGAGAGATTGAGGGGGTAGAGGAAAAGAGAGAGGAGAGAGTGACAGAAAAGAAGAGAGAGAAAGCAAGAGAGAGAGGGGAGAGGGAAGGAAGGAGAGAGGTAGAGAAGGAAGAGAGAGAGAGTAAAAAGGGAGGGAGAGCAGAAGAGAGGGAAAGAGAGATAGAGAAAGAGACGGGAGAGAGAAAGGGGAAAAGAAAAGGAAGAAAAGAAAAGAAAAGAAAAAGAGAAGAAGAGAGAGGGGGGATGTCTTGTGCAGGAATGACAGAATAAGGGCAGGTCGGTGTGGGAGGTGGGACAGTAGATCCAGAGGAGATGGAGTGTGAGGAGCAGGGCCGCACCTGCCCCAGGAGACGACAGGGGGGAGGGGAGAGGGGGCAACAGCTCTGCTCACTCTGGGACCTGAATACATTTACATTATTATTATTATTATTATTATCACCACAGCTTCACGTTTAAAATACAAACTGCATATCACACGTTTCTTTGGTGTCGGTGGAGGTGGAGAGACGAGTAGTAGTGGATTAAAACCTCCAATATGATATAAAATTGACTCTCGTGAGCTTTAAGTCATTTTATAATATTGTTACCTTCTTAAAAACAGACCTGGAGTTGTGTTTTGTTTCATTCACAGTAATCCTGCGTTATTACTAGACTACATCTTCAAAGCTCAAAATCACAGGTGTCAAACATGCGGCCCGGGGGCCAGATCCGGCCCTCCAAGACCTTTAATCTGGCCCTCGGCTGATTTTCTACTAAAATATTTTAATTCTATTTTTTATTAAAATATTGTTAATTTTCTGTGGTGTTTATCACAGCAGCGTCTCCAGCGTCTCTGTACGTGGCCCCTCCCACCAGAGCAACACAAATGAAGACTTGTCTCTTTCCAAACGCTCTTAAAGGACGATCGTTTTGACTGTTGACCGTGACACCCTCATCAGAAAAATGACAAAAATGAGAAAAGTGGAGCTGAGTGCAGGATTTTACAACAAAAATTGACTTATTCCTATTTCTACAAGATAATTTTAAACAAGTTCATGTTAAAACATTGTGTTGAATTTTTTTTTTTTTTTTTTTTTAAGTTTCAGGTTGTTCATAATATTATAATATTTTGTAAAAGAAAGAGTTCATCAATTAAAAAAGATTTCTGTAGTAGATTTGTGTTTCTCTGCACAAATATTTGAACTTATTGTTATTTTTGAGGTTTATATGACATGAGTTTTCTGATCCGGCCCCTTTAGGCTCAAAGTCGGTTGGATACGGCCCCCGGACCAAAATGAGTTTGACACCCCTGCTCAAAATGCTCTGCTCCACCTTGTGATGTCATGATGCCAAACATTTGTTGTGCAAACAGCATTTCTTTCACAGGGGAACCCTCAGAGTCTTCAAGGTATTCTGAAGGCTCAAGAAAAAAATTATAGAATGAATTTTTGTACTACTAATATATTTTTTCAGTATTTTTTATTCATTGAGTAATAAACACGACACTAGTAATAATTTCTAGATCATTGATATAAACCTGGACTGATATTTCTTAGGAAACAAAGGGTTAATATAATGAAATGGAAATGGACCAATCACATTTTTTCTTCCAATGGTATCTGGGTAAATCAGTGACTGAGTTATGGGTTATGGATCAGATCACGAAATCTTCCGGGCCTTCGTGAATACCCTGTGACAGAATTATGTAAGCGAGACCACAGCGACGAAAACCGCACTGGACACCTCGATGTGGACACCTCAGGGACGCCTGGAAGAAGAAGAAAGAGAAAGACTGGAGCTCGCAGCCCGGTCGGAGCTAGGAGCCCGCGGACGCTCAGAGCCCACGCCTGGTCCTGCCCAGCTCACGGAGTCTCGGACACGTTGCCTCTCACGTGGTCAGAAAAAAGTGAAAAAAGTGTAAAGGAAAGACGTCAAACTTAAAGAAATGCTCGCGGTGGACTTTTTCAAAATGAAAGCCAGTGAGAAACAGACGTTTACAATAAAATAAATAAATAAATAATAAAAACTGCATTAACGGCTTTAAAATAATTGTTGGTGATAATGAATTAATTAGGCTGCGTTCAGACTGCAGCCTGAAGTGACCCAAATCCAATTTTTTGGCCCCTGTGTGACCTGTATCTGATCTTTTAATGAACGACACAGATCCGATTTTTTCAAATGTGACCCAGGACACTTCGATATGTGGTCCATACATACACACATACATATCCGATCTTTTGACATGTGACTTCAGTGTGAACGGCCAAAGCGCATTCATCCCACCTACACATTATCAACAAGCCACAAACGTCACTATTCTGCGCTGAAGTAGGTGAAAATTGTTAATGAACTCCGTGTTACTGAAGTGAAGCACATCACCACTCACCACTCTTGGCTACGTCTCCACATCCACACGTTCCTTTCAACGGACGTCGCTGCCGCTGTCCCACAAAACACCACGACCAAAAACCTCGTCCTTCTCCTTCTCAATCTCCTCCTTAAAACAAGTAAGTTGTTCATGTTCTGGCTCCGGTACGAGAGGAACTTTAAAATCTCCAGGTGCTCGATGCTCGTGTCCGTGTTTGGACAACTTCTGTAAACACAGCGCTGTTGACGTCGTCGTGTCTCCAGTGCACATGCGGGACACTTTCGGGCCGTTTAACGTTCACACAGTGGATCACATACAAGTCGCCTTTAATTGGAAACGTGAACAACCTTGCAAAAACATCGGAATTGAGCGTTAAGCCCTGCAGTCTGAACGTAGCCTTAGTTAACGCAAAATTAACGCGTTAACGTGCCCGGCCCTAATCTGGACATTGAGTCACTTCAGGGCACTCCCATCCCATCATATGTACAAACATGCCCACAGTTTTTACTATGCAAAAATCACAGTGCGGATTGTCTTTTATTTTATGTTTTGTAATTATTTTATCAACTATTTTGTTCCAATGTTGCTGGTTGAATTGAATGTTGAAAAGAAAAAGAAACGGGCAACATTTAACGTTCAAATAGGCGACTTATGAATCCTTTTACTGCTGGTTCAATGACTGTTTTTCATTGTTTAAAACTTGAGTAAACAATCACAATATTTATTAATGTTCAATGATGTTCAAATCCACCTTTATTTTGTGTGATTTAAGAATAATGTCTATTGACTTGGGCCGCTAAAGTTTGTGACTTTTAAAATATGGGTCCCCAGAAAAAAAGTTTGAAGTGGTTTATGTTTGAGAACTCAGCTTAAATCTGCAGGGTTTGAGTGTTAAACATGAACGAAACGAAACACAACTCCAGGTCTGTTTGTGATGAAGAAACGACATTATAACATAGATCAGAAAATAGTGTAATATGAGGCCTTTAACAAACATTTACAGAGCTGTGTGCCGTCTTTCCTCGTGTAAATATATTCTTTATTAACATGACTTTGAACCCTCCGCGAGCAGGTACAGTGAGCCGTTATGAGCTGAACTCTTTTTGTCCTCCCTGTGCTGCCGTCCGTCTCCTCCCCTTGTCCCGGGTTTCCTCCTGGAGCTGTCTCATTCACTCCACGTGCTCGCGCTCTCGCATCGGACACAGACGTTTCCATTCCCCCCCCCGTCTCCTTTGGGTGCCGCTGCATTAGCATTTCAAAGGCGCGCGGTCCCGGGTCACTCCCGATGGGTGGGACTGGATCATCTTCATTTCCTCTGCGCGCCGCACCTGTCTGACTCCACGCTGTAGAAGAAGAGCCTCCTGTCTTTTACTCCATTCACTTTGTCATGTGGTTTGATCGTGTAGAGCTCACAGACTGTTTCATATCGCCTCAAGTTAAACCAGTGGAGGTTTTAAAGGTCTATATTAACGTTAGGATAAATAACAAGCTATTTTGTATACAGTGGTCCCTCGTTTACATACTAAAATTAACCCACAAGAGGCGAAATCTTAAAACTTGTAGCACAAAACACAACTCCAGGTCTCCAGGTTTTTCATACAGCATTGTAACAGGTCAGAAAACAGACTTTTTTTTTTTTAGATAATCCGAAAACACAACAAAACACACACAACACTGATTTAAACTAAATATTTTCAGGAGCCTGTGATCAATATAAGGGTTCATGGTTCCGTACATGTGCCAAGAGAGAAACAATAATCATAAACATCAGGGGTGTCAAACTCATGTTGGTCCGGGGGCCATATCCAACCTACTTTGATCCCAAAGGGGCCAGAACAAAAAAATACTTGAATATATTCCTCAAAAATAGCAATAAGTTCAAATATTTGCGCAGAGAAACGCAAATCTATTACAGAAATCTTTTTTAACTGATGAACGCTTTCTTTTACAAAATATTATAATATTATGAACAACCTAAAACTTTAAGAAAAATGTAATTTCAACACATTAACTTGTCTGCAAATAGGAATACGTTTTTGAAAATCCTGCACTCGGCTCCACTTTTCTGACATTTTGTTGATGAGGGTGTCACGGTCAACAGTCAAAACGATCGTCCTTTAAGAGCGTTTGGAAAGAGACAAGTCTTCATTTGTGCTGCTCTGGTGGGAGGGGCCACGTACAGAGACGCTGGAGACGCTGATATGATAAACACCACAGAAAATTAACAATATTATAATAGAAAATATAATTAAAACATTTTAGAAGAAAATCAGCCGAGGGCCAGATTAAAGGTCTTGGATGGCCGGATCTGGCCCCCGGGCCGCATGTTTGACACCCCTGATATACATACTACATACACATTGTAAACAACTGAAAAGCACATTCTGTGGTTTTGCTCTTATTTTATTTTACTGGTTTTATTGTTTTAAGACTAATATGATTAAATCTGAGCATTTATTTTATCATTTTATTATTGTTGTTGTTATTATTATGTATTTGTGCAGCACTTTGGAAACTGTTTGTTTCCAAAGTGCTGCATTGGATTGGATAATAAGGATCACAAAGGTCACTCAAATGTGGAAAGTAGATTCATTTACTATTTAAAATACTGACTTATACTGTGACATGTTATAGACCAGTATATTCCATACTCTACTTCTGTGTTGAGAAAAAAAAAAAACTTTTCTTACATCCGGTCTTAAGTTACGAACCTTCAGGACTGTATGCTGCCATAGTGATGAAGAAAATATTCCTCAAATTGGCGCCCATAATAGAAAACTGAAGCACATAATTAGAAAAAGTGGAGTTTCTGTGCCCTGGAAACAGAAGCAGAAGAGCAAATGTACCAGATTTTTACCGCGCTACAAATGTGAAAAGTGCTCAAAAAAAAAAAGAAAAAGAACTATTCAGAGGTGCAAACTTATTTCTGTTTTTCTCGCACATTCTGAATGAGTTTATAAGAGCGTTTCACAACTTTCGAAGCAAATTCCAATGCAACAACTAGAATTCTGTCACAATTCCTGGATCTTGGACAATACAAATAATTTCTAAACAGGCAGACAGCGTACAGTGGTCTCGTTTTGACCCTAGGAGCTGTTTTATTGTGTGTATCAGAGTTTACAGTTGTATAAATGGCACTTTGGTCAGCTGTGGTTGCTTTTAAATGCTCTATACAAATAAAAGTGACTTGACTTGACTGCATTATTAGGCTACATGATAAAAATCCAGATCCAGCACAGCCCCTCAACGCCCACTGTCACAACTATGCGACAAAAAGCTTGGATCAAAAACTACGACACCCTCGATATGTGGTGGTTGATTATAATATAATTGTGAAACGAGTGCGTAATTAAGGAAAACTGCACTCGGCCCATTCATGACAAACGTGACTCAGTATAGTCACATTTTCTTTGTGTTTTGGTCATTTTTTTTAAGCAGCTTTTCTGTATTTTACCTAAACACGTGACCGGGATCAGATTTGTCATTTGTGTGTTGACTTAAGTCTCCTCAAAGTCATGTATAAAGCAAAGTGCAATGGATTACCTGTAAATATTCAAAGATGTTTGAGATGTAAACAAGCCGCTACAATTTAAAAGAAACCTACATGTTTAAAAAACCCAGATTCAGAACCAAGTGATGGAGGGAAGCATCACTGTGAAAGGAGTTAACATATGGAATAGTCTTATAAAAGAATCAAGTACAATGCTGTCATTCAAAAACACATAAAATCAAATGCAATGTGTATGTATGAAAAAGAAAACTAGGTTGTTGTGCATAAAAGTGAAGATTACTGTTTGCAATTGATTAATAGCTTGGGAAAATTCTATTTGCTGATGACACAACATTATTTTACTCTGGAAAAGACATAAAAGAGGTCACAAGTAAAGTTAACAAAGAGAAAAGTGAAATATTGGTTTGATTTCAATGGATTGATTCTGAATGTTAAAAAAAAAAAACAAATTTCATTTTATTTAATGATAAAAAGAAAAAAAGACGACATAACTTTAGAAATAGATGGGATACAAATTCAAAGAGTAAATGAAACCAAATTTTTAGGAGTTATGATTGATCAAGGTCTAAACTGGAGTTTGTCTCATATAAATTACACAAAAGGCAAAATTTCCAAAGCCATTGCTGTTCTGCATAAAATAAAGTTCTCACTAAATAGCACAGTATTATTAACTTTGCTTAACTCTATAATTGTACCAGATCTGATGCACTGTGTGGAAATTTGGGGTTCAACATGTAAAACTTATCTACAACCTTTATTTATTTTGCAAAAAAGGGCCTTGAGAATCATCACCAACAGTCATTGTAGAGAGACGTCCAACCCAATATTTGTTCAACTTAAAGTGTTGAAAATGCAGGATATTGTTGACTTAAGTCTCCTCAAAGTCATGTATAAAGCAAAGTGTAATTTATTACCTGTAAATATTCAAAAACTGTTTGAGATGAGAACAAAACACTACAATTTAAAAGGAACCTACATGTTTAAAAAACCCAGATTCAGAACCAAGGTTATGGAGCGAAGTGTCGCTGTGAAAGGAGTTAAACTTATGGAAAAGTCTTGACAAAGAAATAAAAGAATCAAGTACAATGACGACATTTTAAAAACATATAAAATCGAATACACTGTGTCTGTATGAAAAAGAAAACTAAGTTGTGTATAATAATGAAGATTTACTGTTTGCAATTGATCAGTAATTGTGCCTGAACTAATATGGAATGTTTAGTGACGATCGGTGTTGATGTTTTGTCTTGAAAAAGGAAAGGGGGGCAGAGAACATAAGATTTTTTCTTCTTTCTGCTCCTTTTCATTCATTTCTTGTGTGTTTGATGTTGTGACACTGTCGATGTCTTTTTATGCTTTATGAATGAAATAAATAAATAAATAAATAAATAATTGTGCCTGAACTGAAATGTACTGATCTGAAATGTTTTAAAGTAACTTGTTGTTGTGACTCTGTTGATGTCTTTTATACATTATGAAAAAACAAAAAAAAACCAAAAACCCTAACAAACTAACCCTAACTGGGACAAATTAGCCTGATTCATCATCAGTTTTACTTCGTTTCACTTCGTAGAAACCGTCTGACCTTGCAACATTAGGATTCATTCGCTCGACGGTAGGCGAGTACATTTTATCATTTAACCAATCACTGCTAATTGGTCGTGACGTATGTAATGCACTGCTAACAGGGATAACTGGTATATTAAGCTTTTTCCAAATCCTGTAGGAAGAAGGACAATAACGTCTTTCCCTTTGATAAAATTCACCAAACATTCTCTTTGTTTCGGCTTTAAATTCTCAATCTTGGGAATCATTACCAACACAGCATGTATGGCTCTTCGCTGATTGGCTGGTGCCCAAAGTCGCACTTCTGGGATTTTTACAAACTGTCTAATGTGTTCTGATCCCTGATCTAGTCACTGGAGAGAAATGAAATTGAGTGGAGGCACTAGGTGGCGCCAGCCTGGTTCTGGATAAATCTACTGGAACAGGGGACACAGGACTCAAACCTGGGATTGTCCAGAGTAAATAGGGACGTCTGAGCAGCCTAATCACAATATAAACTGAGATACTGACCAATGAGATTACCCCAATGCTGGTTAGAGGATATGCAAGACCTTCCAAGGAACCTTTGGCAAGCTCTTGTTTTATTTCTAGTTGTCGCAAATTTGCAACACACAAAAACTTCTATTTATTTATTTGTTGCTATAGTCAAATTAAATATCTCAACTTAATTCACCATCTACTTAAAGGCAAAAGCACACACAAAACATTTTTTATGTACATCTATATAAATTCAGGTTTCAAAGGGTTACATTTTGAGCAGAAAAAAAAAAAAAAATGAAAAAAGAGAAAGTTCATTTGGATAAGATGAGTGTAGCTCCCGAGTCGACCTGACCTGCTCAACTGCCCACGTGCTTCTCTCAAGGACACACCCCAAACTCACAGCGGCTCACATCAGCGCAGAGTTTATTTCGGGCTCGTCTTTTATGGAAACTCAAGTCAAAGTGTTATTTTGTCAGATTCTGTTTCTATACAACATGTGCCACATTCCTGCGCTTTTCAAACCCACATCCCCCCAGAGCAGAAGAGAAAAAAAGAGGCGAGGGGAGGAGAGGGGAGGGGGAAAGAGAGAGAACGGAGAGAGGAGAGGAGGGAGGGAAGGGAGGGGAGGACAGCACGTTCCCAGGAGAAGGCCCAGCTTATCACTCTCCCACCCAACCAAGGTCTCTCCACTATCAGACACAAGCGGGACAGGAGAGGAGGAGGAGACGAGGAAGAGGAGAGGAGAGGAGGAGGAGGAGAGAGGAGGAGGTAAGGACAGAGGGAGAGGAGAAAAGAGGATTAAGAGGAGGGTGTAGAAGAGAGGAGGAAGAGGAGAGGAGGAGAGGAGGAGGTAAGGACAGAGGGAGAGGAGAGAAGAGGAGTAAGAGGAGGGTGTAGAAGAGAGGAGGAAGAGGAGAGGAGGAGGTATGGACAGGAGGAGAGGAGAGAAGAGGAGGAAAAGGAGGGTGTAGAAGAGAGGAGGAAGAGAAGAGGAGGAGGTAAGGACAGGAGGAGAGGGCAGAGGAAGAGGAGAGAAGAGGACGAAGTGGGACAGAGGGAGAGGAGAGAGGAGGAGAGGAGGGAGGGAGAGGAGAGAAGAGGAGGAAGAGGAGGGTGTAGAAGAGAGGAAAAAGAGGAGAGGAGGAGGGCGTAGAAGAGAGGAGGAAGAGGAGAGGAGGAGGTATGGACAGAGGGAGAGGAGAGAAGAGGAGGAAAAGGAGGGTGTAGAAGAGAGGAGGAAGAGGAGAGGAGGAGGACAGGAGGGGAGGGCAGAAGGAGAGGAGGAAGAGGAGGAGGTAAGGACAGAGGGAGAGGAGAGAGGAGGAAGAGGAGAGGAGGAGAGGACAGATAGAGAGGAGGAAGAGGAGAGGAGGAGGTATGGACAGGAGGAGAGGGCAGAGGAAGAGGAGAGAAGAGGACGAAGTGGGACAGAGGGAGAGGAGAGAGAGGAGGAGAGGAGAGAGGGAGAGGAGAGAAGAGGAGGAAGAGGAGGGTGTAGAAGAGAGGAGGAAAAGGAGAGGAGGAGGTAAGGACAGGAGGAGAGGGCAGAGGGAGAACAGAGAAGAGGACAAAGTGGGAGGTGTAGAAAAGAGGAGGAAGAAGAGAGGAGGAGGTAAGGAGAGGATGGGAGAACAGAGGGAGAGGAGAGAAAAGGAGGAAGGGGAAGGTGTAGAAAAGAGAAGAGGAGAGAGAGGAGGATCGTTGCACAGTTCTATATTAAAGGTTTCATTTACAGGTGTTTTATATAACAAGGTGTAAAACATGTATTTGTATTGTGCTTGAGTTTGCCTCTCCACAGATCTGACCTGTAACTTAGACTGGTTAGCGTCACCTGCTAGTCTCCACTTACCAGTGCACACTTTTAATCCATATATTACAGACACGAGCTTTGTGAATTATCCATAAAGTTGGATTTTTAGAACACAACAAAGCTTGTTCAAAATGAGAGAGGGAACTTATCATTTTAGAGGATATGAACATTTCAAATTGCCTAATGTTCAAATTACTCATAAAAGTTTCTGCGTCTGTATATGTGGTGTAAAACAGTCTGGATACACATCTCAAGCAACGCCAAAATATCCATAAATTTGAGTTAAGTACGTTTTTATTTATATAGCTCTTTTCACAGACATATGTCGCAAAGACACTTTACAGAGCTTTATTCAGTCACTCCACACCCGGTGGTGCTAAACTGCTTTTGTAGGCTGCCCGTCTGCGCCATCGGGCCCTCTGAGCACCACCACTCTTTACTTTCATAATAAGTTGTTATATAAACACGGTCTGGTCACAGTTTATAGAGAGTGGGTCATAATATTAGAACAATACTTCCTTCTGTAGAGCTGCTTTATGTTTGTTGTTTCCGCACCACTTCTGTATGTACCGTCCATGACATGACTTGTATCTGTTTCTGTTAACATTGTTGGTTTGCTTATGTTATACTGCTGAGCTTTAACAGTGACTCTTTATCCGCACTTGTAAATAGTTCATATAGTTTTAAGCAAAATGTCTGAAAAATGCAAAAGATTGCTCATTGTGTAGAAGAGTGGGGGTGGGATTAAATCAATTTTCTTCCTACTCCTTTTTGGGCAATTTTTGTTGTTGTTGTTGTTATTGTTGTGTTAGTTTCTATTGTGATTTCACTGATGTTGTATGTTCCATTGTGTAAGAATGTAAATCTTTTACTTGCATAAATAAATAAAAAATAATAAAATCTTAATGGAGATATGAGTAAGTTGTTTAAAGGTGCACTTTACTGGCAGAGGGTCTGCACTTCCTTATCTCCAGGGAGAAACTATTGCAGCACTGCATGATTTATATATTCCACAGCACGGCATTAAACTTGTATATCTCCAAGGAGACCATCAGGCCAAGGTACAGGTCAGATCTGTGGTGAGGTGACCCCACTCAAGATATTTTCTTATTCTCTACAAACACACTTTGAATCTCTGTAGCCATCCAGTAGATCCTCCCAGGCAAAGGCAAGGCAAGTTTATTTGTACTGCACAATTCGTACACAAAGTAACTCAAAGTGTTTTACAGAATAAGAAATACATTAAAATCACAATACAAACAAATCAAAACATAAATAATCATCATAAAATTCAAAAGAGAGACTAAATGAGAGAGAAGGGTGCAAAATGAAAAGCTTTCAGTCAAACGCAGTAACGTTCCATATTTTTCTTCAGTCAGCAGAAATATGACATTGACGAAAACTAAGACAAAAATATTCTAGTTGACGACGTTAACACCGGTCCATTTTGGGGTAAAACGTGATGTGCTTTGACAGATGTGTAACTCCGCTTCCACAGAGCTGAGATCAGTGAGTCAGTGTCATGTGCTCGAGTCATCAGCGTCTGTCAGCTCCAAACTCATCACCACATCCCCAACACGGAGCCTGCAGCCCGGAACAGAGGAGCTAAAATCTGCTCAAGTAAGAGTATCAGGACCTCGGTGTACTGTAGTAGAGGTCCTAGACTCAAGAAAGAATAAAAATTTGTGGAAACATCTATCTGGACACAAAAATCATTACGCAAACTTGCCTCGTGTGAGCTTTAAGATGTGTTTATACTGTACGTGGAGTTGTGTTTTGTTTCTTTCATACACATTTGAGTAACTCTTTATTATCAGCCTGTCTACATTTCTAAAACTCAACAGCTCCAAACCTGAAATCATTTTAACCAATTTCCTCCAAAACCATCCCATCAGCATCAGCAACCTCTGTGTATTTCTGACTCACACCTGGCGGTTTCACTTCGTGGAAACTGTGTGACTCGCAGCATTAAGATTCGTTCGCTCGACGGTAGACTTTTTTTATTTAACCAATCGCTGCACGTATGTAATGCAAATCCCGTTAACTCTCTTGATAAAATTCGTTTCGTTTCGGCTTTAAATCCTCGATCTCGGGAATCGTTGACAACACAGAATGTCTGTCTTCGTCTACATCCATGTCGACGCTTTGTTTATTGTTGTGCTGAACCACAAAAGGGACACAGACAGGCGCTTGAGTTTGACATCATGGCTTCACAGTTCTTCGTTGATTGCCCGGTGTGCGGTCTACAACTTCCGGGGTTCTTGAAAACCGTCTAGTGCAGGGGTGTCAAACTCAAATTGACAGAGGGACAAAATTAAAAACTGGGACTAAGCCATGGGCCAAACTAAGTATTTACTGAAAAATTTCAACAACATCTGCATATTATATAATAGTTCTGATTAAACTATTTTATAATTGTATAACATTTTAAATAAATAATGTCTCTATAGTCGATCTGTAGCTCTAATACATATTTGATATGATCTCACGGGCCAAATATAATTATACTTCAGGCCAAATTTAGCCCCCAGGCCTGAGTATGACACTGGTCTAGTGTATTCCTATTCCTGACCTAGTCGCTGGAGAGAAATTAAATTGAGCGGAGGCACTAAGTGGGACCAGCCTGGTTATCAACTTCCACTTCCACTTCATGTCAAAAAAGGGACATCATCCTGTTTTCTTCATCTCTGTACAATTAGTAAAATCAAAACTATCCTCTCCTGCTTTAATCTTGAAAAAGTCATCCACACACTCATCTTCTCCCGTCTAGACTATTGCAACCCCCTCGTCTCCGGCCTCGACTCCAAATCCATCTCCTGCCTCCAACTGGTTCAGAAACAGCAGCTCGGCTCCTCACTGGGTTTAACAGACTTCAGCACATGACCCATGTTTTACTTCCCTTCACTGGCTCCTGTGTTTTTTATAATCGATTTTAAGATTTTACTGATCACCTTTAAAGCTCGTTTACACCAAGTTACATTTCAGAACTTTTAACCCTGCATACGAGCCTCCCGCAGTCTTAGATCTTCAAGCAGGTCCCTGTGGTTGTTTTAAAGTTCAGGCTCCGGACGAAGGTGTTGGAGCCTTTTCAGTCCGGGCGCCTCGGCTTTGGAACGACCTGCCTGAGGAAATAAGACTCACACCATCAGTATCATCTTTTAAATCACTTCTTAAGACTCATTTTTATCTGTTGACCTTCCTTTAACTCAGGGATGTCAAACTCAAATTCATAGAGGATCAAAATTAAAAACTGGGACAAAGTTGTGGGCCAAACTTAATATTTATTGAAAAATTTCAACAACATCTGCATGTTTTCTCTTCTTTCGAGATATGTAACGTTAAACCTTTTCTTATCAAAATAAATGTTTAATAATAGTTTTGCTTAAACATTGAATCCAGAACAAGCAAAATATAAAATAATAACAAAAATTTTAATAAATTATGTCACTACAGCCGATCTGTAGCTTTAATACATGTTTGATATGATTTCGCAGGCCAAATTTGGGAGTTTGAGTTGAGTGAGTCTGGTTTAACTGGTTTTAGCTTGACTTTATTTCTTTTTATTCTCTTACTTTTAATTTATTTCTCATAATTAATTGAATTGTTTGCATCATTGTCTGTTTTCGTATATATTTTCTGTGCGCTATTTTCATGCTTTTTGTATTGTTTTTTGTGGCTTGTACAGAACTTTTCTAAACCTTGTTTTTAAAAGTATTTTATAAACAAAGATTTACAAAGTTTTATAGTTAAAAATACCTAGAAATACAGACATTCTGACTGTGAGCGGGGTCGCCTTTCCACAGATCTGACCTATAACGTGGTCTGGTTTGGTCTCCATGACGATAGAACATTTTAACACCACACTGTCGAACAATCTAGACCAGGGGTGTCAAACTCATTTTGGTCTGGGGGCCGTATCCAACCAACTTTAATCCCAAAGGGGCCAGATCAGAAAACTCATGGCATATAAACCCCTAAAATAACAATAAATTCAAATATTTGTACAGAGAAACACAAATCTATTACAGAAATCTTTTTTAATTAATGAACTCTTTCTTTTACAAAAATTATAATGAACAGCCTGAAATTTTAAGAAAAACACAATTTCAACGCAATGTTTTAACATGAACTTGTATGTAAATAGGAATAAGTACATTTTTCTTGGAAAATCCTGCACTCAGCTCCACTTTTCTCAATTTTGGACATTTTGTTGATGAGGGTGTCAGAGTCAACAGTCAAAACGATCGTCCTTTAAGAGCGTTTGGAAAGAGACAAGTCTTCATTTGTGCTGCTCTGGTGGGAGGGGCCACGTACAGAGACACTGGAGACGCTGTTATGCTCAGCACTGCAGAAAATGACCAATATTTAAATAGAAAATATAATTAAAATATTTTAGTAGAAAATCAGCCGAGGGCCAGATTAAAGGTCTTGGAGGGCCGGATCTGGCCCCCGGGCCGTATGTTTGACACCTGTGATCTAGACAAATAAATAGCAACTGCACGAAAAAAGCAATCGACGGACCCCGCACCAGAAAAGTTACGCAATGCACCTTTAACCACTACTGTAATAATTAAGTTTAATTGAGAAACTATTCCAGTGTGAAACAATATCCAATCCAATCTTTTGTTTCAAGAAAAAAAAGTAAACTTCATTATAATGATTAAGACTTTAGAAAATCCTCCTTCACATGTTTGTCCTTGAACACATCTGAACCAGGCCTTCTCAAAGCCTCTTCTTTTATGAGACAAACTTTGATGTGGGCTCCTCATTATCTTCACTCATCTCAAGTTTGGGGACATAAAAGTGGGCAAACTTTTACAATTATCTCCTGTACACACTGGATCTGAACTAAAGCTGAAAAAGAACTCTGTCTGTTTCTATTACTGCGATATTGTAACAGAGAGAGGGGTGGGTTTAACGGGTCCTCTCTCAAAGATATTTAATTAAAACACAGGCAAGTCTGGACAAAACAAAGGCAGTAAATAGTGGAAACAATACAATTCTTAGTCCAATAAGGTTCATTTGATCTTCCGATAATTTATGTTATTAGGTTCTTTTTCTACGGAAGCCGAGAGGGGTCACAACAAACGCAAACGGCGCAACAAATACAAATGCGACAACACAACAAAAAGCCACAACAAACCAAAAAAGCCACAACGGAAATGACCGCGGGCTCGATTTTAATGCAAATGCCACAACAAATGCAAACGCCACAACACCGACGCAAATGCCGGAACACATTAAAATGCCGCAACACATCAAAAAGCCACAACGGAAGTGACCGTGGGACTCTGTTTTCAAGAAGAACTACAACGTGAAACGAATAATGATAAAACAATAATTTACTTTTACTTACGTTTCCAACTTCTCCGTTCCTTTACTTTTCACGTTGTAGTTCTTCTTCTTCACTTGCCGCTTGATCGGCCCGTCGGAAAATAGAGTCCCTCGGTCACTTTCGTTGTGGCTTTTTAATGTGTCGTGGCTTTTTAATGTGTTGTGGCATTTGCGTTTGTGTTGTGGCGTTTGTATTTGTTGCGGCATTTGCAGTAAATACAGTCCTCCAGTCATTTCTGTTGTGGCTTTTTTTGGTTTGTTGTGGCTTTTTGATGTGTTGTGGCTTTTTAATGTGTTGTGGCTTTTTAATGTGTTGTGGCTTTTTAATGTGTTGTGGCATTTGCGTTTGTGTTGTGGCGTTTGTATTTGTTGCGGCGTTTGCAGTAAATACAGTCCTCCAGTCATTTCTGTTGTGGCTTTTTTTGGTTTGTTGTGGCTTTTTAATGTGTTGTGGCATTTGCGTTTGTGTTGTGGCGTTTGTATTTGTTGCGGCATTTGCAGTAAATACAGTCCTCCAGTCATTTCTGTTGTGGCTTTTTTTGGTTTGTTGTGGCTTTTTGATGTGTTGTGGCTTTTTAATGTGTTGTGGCATTTGCATTTGTGTTGTGGCGTTTGTATTTGTTGCGGTGTTTGCATTAAAATCGAGTCCCGCAGTCATTTCCGTTGTGGCTTCTTTTGTTGTGTTGTGGCTTTTTGATGTGTTGTGACTTTTTAATGTGTTGTGGCTTTTTGTTGTGTTGTCGCATTTGTATTTGTTGCGGCGTTTGCGTTTGTTGTGGCCCCTCTCGGCTTCCGTATTTTTCAGGCCAAGAGTTTGTTTTCATACCTGACAGTTTCGACTGCTCCCTGCGGTCTTCCTCAGAGTCACGTGATGTCGCTATGACGTGTCTTGTCAGTTGATTTAAACAAGTTTTGGCGCTGTCTTCCTACCGGTGGAGGCAGGACCAAGCCCCGGAGTTTCAAAATGGCCACCCATTCAAGTCAATGGGCCGAGCTCAATGGCGCATGATTGCCTTTAGCCCGGTGAGGTACTTCAGGTGACTGTGGGCCGACTGAGCATGTGCACACTCAAATGCACGTGAACATACGCATGGAGCACGGTCTTTTGTATCACGTGATCATTTTGACCAATCAGAGCGAGAGGAGCTAGAGCGGAGCCAGAACTAACAATTACAAAACATTTTTTTAAGACAACTGAAGGGTTCTGAGCTGAGAAAAAGTTTATGATCTAAAATTAGGTAAAAATCTGCAACAAATTTTTGAAAGCTGTAGGTGCCCTGTCAGTCAAACATGAGCAGTTTGTGATTACATTGTGTCTATGAGAAAAATCTTACGTCAACTGGAGGCAGCTACAAGACAGCAATATCCTATCCAGTTATTTTAATAGTTCCATGGGCAGGACGACAGCGCCATCTGCAGTGCGACTTCCTCAGGACAGTATCCCAGGTGTGAGAGTAAAAAAGCCCCTCGTCCAGGTTTATAGTCCCGTGGGCATGTTTCCATATTTCAGATGCAGATGGCGCTCTTGTCCTGCCTTGTCCAGTCCCAAAACCAGTTTAAATCAGCTGAGCAACACGTCACAGCAACATCACGTGACTCTGAGGAAGAACACAGGGAGCAGTCGAAACTGTCGGGTATGAAAACAAACTCCTGGTCTGAAAAAAGAACCTAACAACATCAATACAGTTCTTTATTTAATTAACGGTTATATTAAATAGTTCACTTTAAACATTTAAAAGTACAAATTTAACATAACACAAGCAATTGGAAATAAAATATGAGATTCAACTAAACTAAATTAAATCAAATCACGCAAAACCGAAATTAGTAATGGAAAACCAAATGTTAATCAAACCAAAACAACCAGTTGAATCCCAGATTTCAGAAACCAAAGTGCAAACCAGTATAAAAGGTGCTGTAGTAGTTTTCTTTTTAGATGTAAAGTGCTTAGGTGTGCGGCCTTTAAAAGCTCTGAGGTTGTAATAGCCTGGTGGCAACCTTAGCGGTTTTAGGAGGAACAGAGTCAAGTCGAGCCAGTTTACAGTGCAGATCCCAGTGCATTTATTAAAGGCAAAACAAAAACTATTTACAAAAATTCCAAAAAGGTTAAAAACAGGCATAGCAGTTACCTGCGCTCACACAGCACCTCTCTCTAAACAAGGTGAGGCTGGCTTCTTTTAAAGGCCCTGTACTAATTGGGTGAGCCCACTTTAACGATCAGGTAAGCACCAATAATTTGTACATTTAATATCTAAAAAACAACTATCCAACAGTGCCCAAACAACATCCAATTACATACATTACAAAAAAATATATATCTTTATTTAAATTAGCAGTGTTCAAATGTTTTAAAATACTAAATAGAACCAGTTAAAAAAATTGTGCTCCCCTCCTCCAAATAACATGGTTGGCTGCCCCGGAACCTTCTTAAGGTGCTCTGGCTCCCCGGGGACTCTTTTGGCCGGAGCACCTGAGGCAGACCACACCAGAGGGAAAGTACAGTCACTTTAGAATTACTTTTACAATTTAAATGCACTTTACTTTTACCTATTTCCTTTTCTTTTTCAGGTAACTTCAATCTGCACATACATTTTCAATAAACATTTCTTAAACTTTGTTTCAGTTCCTCATTTTACCTTTTAACTAGCCCTAGGCCCAAGTAATGGACTGGCTACATTACAGAGGTATTGGATGTTTAAAGTGCAAGGTGCTGCCGCATTGCACTTTACTCTGTTGCCACTATCCCAACCAATACATATAAGCACTGTAAAAACAAAACAAGACAAGCCTCACAGGACCATTTTATACTTCCACTGCCGAGCACTAATGCCCTTAAAAGAACTGTTATCTGTTATGTACAGAGCTTTGGAACACACTCTACCAAACCTTAAGTGTTCACACGCATGGACCATGTTATAAGAAACTGTTAAAGAAATATATTGGAAATTGTACATAATTATATTTAATCGCTAGTTATGTATTGTAATTTATTGGATATATATTTAGTTGGTGTTTATGATGTAGTTACTATGGGACAGGACTTCACTCTCTCCCCCACTCTCCTTCTATCTTACTTTTTCTTACTTTCTGTCTCTTCTCTCTCTCTCTCTCCTACTCTCTTTCTGTCTCTCCCTCTCTCACCTTTTCTTACTTTCTGTCTATACTTCTCTTTTTTCTCTGCACCCTCTTCGTCTGTCTCCTTCCCTCCTTCTCTCTTTCCCTCACATTCTCCCTCTCCCTCTCACCCTCTCTCACCTTCCTTCCTCTCTCCCTCCCTCCCTCCCTCCCTCTCTCCCTCTCTCTTTCTGTCTCTCTCTCCCTCTCTCCTTTTCTTATCTATTCACCTCTCTCTGCACCCTTTTTTCTTTCCTACTCTCTCCCCTTCCTCTCTCTCATCACTCTCTCCACCACTCTTCCGCTGTCTCTCATTTTTTCTTACTTTCTCTCTCCCTTCCTCCCTCACTCTCACCCCTAATTTCATTCTCTCTCCCTCTCTCTCTCTCTCTTCTTTAATTACTTCCTGTCTCTACTTCTCTCTCTCTCTGCACCCCTCTCTCTATCTCCCTCCATCACTCTCACTCCCCCACTCTCCCTCTTTCTTTCTGTCTCTCCCTCCTTCTCTCTCCTTTTCTTACTTTCTGTCTCTCCTTGTATCCCATTTCCTCTCTCTCCTACTCTCTTCCTCTCTCTCACCTCCCTCCCTCTCGCTCCCTCACCCCCCCTTTCCCCATCACTCTCTCTCCTTCCCTCTCTCCTTTTTTTATCTATCCACCTCTCTCTGCACCCCCTTTTCTTTCCTACTCTCTTTCCCCCCCCTCCATCACTCTCCCCCCCACTCTCCCTCTGTCTCACTTTTTCTTACTTTCTGTCTCTTCCCCTCTCTCTCTCTCTCCTACTCTCTTTCTGTCTCTCCCTCTCTCCTTTTTTTACTTTCTCTCTATACTTCTCTTCTTTCTCTGCACCCCCTCCTCTCTCTCTTTCCCTCACATTCTCCTCCCTCTCACCCTCTCTCACCTCTCCCTCCCTCTCTCTTTCTTTCTGTCTCTCTCTCCCTCTCTCCTTTTCTTTCCTACTCTCTCTTTCCCCCTCTCTCTCTCATCACTCTCTCCACCACTCTTCCTCTATCTCTCACTTTTTTCTTACTTTCTCTCTCTCTCTGTACCCCCTCCTTCTCTCTCCTACGCTTTTTCTCTTCCTCTCCCTTCTTCCCTCCCTCCCACCTCTCTCACCTCTCCCTCCCTCTCTCCGTCTCTCTCTTTCTCTCACCTTGCTGGCGGTGTCATTTCTTCTGCTGGGTGCGTCTCGTGTGACACCCGGGCTCATTATTGTCTACAGCGCTCCCCGCAGCGAGGCGCAGGTGCTGCAGGCTCCTGTCACGCGTCGGACTGGAGGACGGGGGCCGAGCGGAGGAAATGTGCTGCGAGTATTTATCACACTGGCTTTGTAACACATCAGAGGTGTTACATTATGAAACTTTCCCCAGGCAGATGAGCGGCGGAGAGGGGAGAGCTGTCCCAGAGTGTGGAAGTGAAGACGGGAGAGGTTACAACCAGGAGGACGAGCTGTTCGGAGAGTTTTATTCGCAGCATTATCAGATTTGTCCATAGAAATGTCACACCAAAGTATAAGGCTACGTTCAGACTGCAGGGCTTAACGCTCAAATCTGATTTTTTTTTTTTTTTTTTGTGAAATCCGATGTTTTCGCGAGGTCGTTCACATTTCCAATTAAATGCGACTTGTACGTGATCTCAAGTGTGAACATTAAAAGAGCATTGAGCACCTGGCGATTTTAAAGTTCCTCTCGTACCGGAGCCAGAACATGTACAACTTTAAAAGTTTTGAGAAGGAGACTGAGAAGGAGAAGGACGAGGTTTTTGGCGTTCATGGCGTTTTGTGGGGCAGTCCGTCGAAAGGAACGTGCGGATGCGGAGACGTAGTGTCGGCTTTTCCAGACGTGACTTACGAGTAACTTAAAAAAGAACTCCAGGAGATGGAAAGGTCTACGTATAGAGGCTTTGCACCGTCACATGTCCCCCCCATGGCAACGGTACCTACGCCACCATGACACCAGGCACGCTATGTCATTCACTTCAGTAGCATAATTCCCTTGTTGGAGCTCCCTGATGAGTCATTTCCAGAGGAACAGTGAAGAAACGATTCGTTTTATCCCTTTCAGAGCGTCTAGAACAGGGGTGTCAAACTCATTTTGGTTCGGGGGCCGTTTCCAACCAACTTTGATCCCAAAGGGGCCGGATCAGAAAACTCATGTCATATAAACCCCAAAAATAACAATAAATTCAAATATTTGTGCAGAGAAACACAAATCTACTACAGAAATCTTTTTTAATTGATGAACTCTTTCTTTTACTAAATATTATAATATTAAGAACAACCTGAAACTTTAAGAAAAATACAATTTCAACACAAAGTTTTAACATGAACTTGTATGTAAATAGGAATAAGTCAATTTTTGTTGTAAAATCCTGCACTCGGCTCCACTTTTCTCATGTTGGACATTTTTCTGATGAGTGTGTCACGGTCAACAGTCAAAACGTCGTCCTTTAAGAGTGTTTGGAAAGAGACAAGTTTTCATTTGTGCTGCTCTGGTGGGAGGGGCCACGTACAGAGATGCTGGAGACGCTGCTGCATTTAATAAAAAATAGAATTAAAATATTTTAGTAGAAAAGCCGAGGGCCAGATTAAAGGTCTTGGAGGGCCGGATCTGGCCCCCGGGCCGCATGTTTGACACCTGTGGTCTAGAACAACCAAATACACAACAAAACCTGCCCATGTTTCTCCGATGCTGCTGAAGTCAATGACATAGTGTGCCCGGTGTCATGGCGGCATAGGTACCGTTGCTATAGGGACACGTGACGGTGCAAAGCCTCTATAGGTTTATTTTAGCACAAGCAGTTTACAGGACTAGATTCAAGTGATTACAGAATTCGGTCACCAGCGTCTCAAAATGACAGCAGAGTAGACAGCTCTTATACATGACATCTTGTTAAATATTAACTTATTGATTAGCTCGTTTTAGCAAGAAAGTTCACAGACATATTGATCAACTTGTTTTGCAGGATACTTCGCAGACATATTGATCTGGCTACTGAGTTCATGTACAACCCCTTTTGGACCTTGATTTGGGGGCAGCAACCAAAAAAGAAAACATAACAAAGAACATGTTGATATGATTCAAATAACAGTGAAACATCAACAGAAGAAAATAATTCCCACTGTAGTCAACAGTGGTGGGATAGCGATGTGCTTCGCTTCAGTGACACGGAGTTCATTAACAATTTTCGTACGACGGGAAGAAAGTTTGTGTACATTTGTCGCTTGTTGATGACGTGTAGGTGGATGAATGCGCCTTGGCCGTTCACACTGAAGTCGCATGTCAAAAGATCAGATATGTATCGGTTTCAGGAGCACATATCCAAGTGTCCTGGGTCACATTTGAAAAAATCAGATCTGTGTCGTTCAGACTGTCACTAAAAGATCAGACACAGGTCACATAGGGGCCAAAAAATCGGATTTGGGTCACTTCAGGCTGCAGTCTGAACGTAGCCTAAGACCTGATCCCACATTGTGATTCAGTGTCTCACATTTTTAGATTTTGATTCCTCATCGCAAACCTGGAGTTGTGTTTTGTTTCATTCACATGTTTAACACACAAACCCTGCACATTTAGCTGAGTTCTTCTCCATCCATCCATTTTCTTCCGCTTATCCGGGGTCGGGTCGCGGGGGCAACAGTCTGAGGAGGGTCCTCCCAGACTTCCCTCTCCACACACATGTCCTCCAGCTCTTCCAGGGGGATCCCGAGATGTTCCCAGGCCAGCCGAGAGACATAGTCCCTCCAGCGTGTCCTGGTTCTTTCCCGGGGCCTCCTCCCGGTGGGACATGTGCCCAGGAACACCTCCCGAGGGAGGCGCCCAGGAGGCATCCAGAACAGATGCCCGAGCCACCTCAACTGGCTCCTCTCAATGTGGAGGAGCAGCGGCTCTTCCCGTGTGACTGAGCTCCTCACCCTGTCTCTAAGGAAGCGCCCAGCCACCCTACGGAGGAAACTCATTTCGACCGCTTGTATCCGCGATCTTGTCCTTTCGGTCACTACCCAAAGCTCATGACCATAGGTGAGGGTAGGAACATAGATTGACCGGTAAATCGAGAGCTTTGCCTTTAGACTCAGCTCCCTCTTCACCACAACGGTCCGATACAGCGTTCTTCTCTCAAACTGAAAACACTCTGTTCCACCTTGTGATGTCATGTGATCTCAGGCTTGACTACCCTAAATTTACAACCTTTTTAAGACCACTTAAAAATGAAAATTAAAACCAATATCACACCTATCATGCAGGCGAAAAACACCAGATAAAATTCTAATAATGACCATTACTCACTGCTTTAAACAACAAAAAAATACTGTTATTATAAAGTCTCATTCAGAACTCATTTAGAGTATTATGCATTGCTTGTAAAATGGCAAAAAAAAAATCATTTTTAACATTCTAACAAGACAAACTAAGTATTGTTTGCTCATACTCCAAATTAGACATTCATTCGCGTTAAGTCATGTTTTTGTTTTAGTTTTTTTCCTCCCTCCATTTAACATTGAATTACAGCCCGGTTAAGTATATAAAAAAAATATGCTGGAGAAATTTAAGACTGTTACGACCCAGCTCGTTGGGGCCAGGGAAGTAACACAAAAAACCAAGATGTTAAATGGAATAAATTAAATAATGTTTAATTAACAGGGTTGTAAAAGGTAAGTTAACAAAACAAACTAAATTATATACAGAAAATAAAATAAACTAAGAAACAGAACAACAGTTACACAGTTTTGTGCCACAAAACAGGTCACGCAAGCTTAGACAAAAACGAGTGGTTAACTAAGGGACACACACACAAAACTAAAACAGAAGTTCCCCAAATTAAACCACATAAACCTACAAACAGAATCGAGTGACCAAATTAAAAAAGGCACAAACCAATGACATAGAGTGTCGGAGAACGGAGGAAGAAGACAAACTGAGTCAACGGCTGCTCTACCTCAGCCCACTCCCACATCCCGCTCACAAATCCAAAGAGACGTGGATGAAAGTCCGAAGCCAGGACTGGTGGAGCCGGATCGTCTGAATCGCATCAGAAGGGCAACCCAACGAGCATGCGCTGAACGACCGGAATTACTTTAACCTGTTACCACCCACCTCATTTTGGTGTGTGCACAATGGTAAGCACTACATACCCAAATGCCATAGCTTATTAAAAGAAAACCTTAGAACCCACATGCTTGTGTGAGGCACCATTTTAAAGCTTAGGCCTTCTAGTTTCTGTAGATATGTACATGAAGACTGTGAGTGCTGCCTAACCTACAGTACAGTCAATTAAAATGGAAAAAATTGTATTTTTTTGCTTTGAAAAAAAAAATTAGAAAAAAATAAAGGCCTTAGCTTGGGCATACTTCATACTAGACATTTGTGACTCACTACACTCATTGTTCAAGTTGTTGGCAACAACTGTGTAGAATTTCAGATCTCTAGGACAAAGGGTTTTGATGCTGTGAGCCTTTGTGTATAACAAAATGACAATTCGGCAGAAGATTGCCAAATTTGTGCCAAAATAATAATAATAATAATAACTTTGTTAGTGGCGAGGGCCAATAATAATATAATAATAATAATAATTGTTATTATTATAATACTAATTCTTCTGAGCTTTAGGCATGTTTTCTCAAGAAAAAAAACTAAAAGTAGCCAAAATTGTCTTCCAAGTGGAAGATCTGCCTTCTATAGCGATCGAGGAATAAAAATTAATTCATCTTTAAAATCAAAATAAACCACACACTTAGTTCGGAGTTAAGTTTAATTCCGAATAATCGTTTTCATTAGGAATTAAGTGTTTACATGGTCTTTTTAAAGCGGAATTAATTTTTATTCAGAATTATTTTTATTCGGAATTAAAGCTCTCATGTAAACGTGGCACATTCCAGGCAGAGCGAATGACATCTGCATAGAAAAGTTACAAAAAAGTCCACCAGAAGAGTTACACAATGCACCTTTAATCAATGAAAACTGTACAAACACTCTAATGACTCTTACAATTTGAACCAATTATCTCAGAAACATGTTTTTCTTTGCTCCTCCTCTGGCCAAAGTGAAAAGCGACGGTGAATACACGCTACAGCTCCTTTTCACTCTCACCTTGGTCTCCACGTGATTCAAAACGAGAGAAGAAAGACGTCTAACTATAGTAGGAGGCTGTAGTCTCAGGGCCACTGTATTAGCACATTCATGAACACAGAAGAGGACCTCTGCACATCTGATTATTAAGATGGAGAGAGTGGGGGACATAAGAGCTCTTCACAAAGCTGTTATTGAGACCATTGAGAGTGAGGTGAGTTCAAACATCTCCACTGCTCCAAGACGACACAAAACCAGCTCAGAATACCAAATATGCCTCCACCAAAAGCACCTACACTTTTAATTATCTGCAGTAGTTTATGTCGTATCTCTTTACAAACACTAATTACTCTTAATAAAGCATGAATAAAGACTATATTTTGATTATGTGGTTAGGTTTGGAGTGAGGGTTAGCGTAATATTTGAATACTAAGCCTGAGTCCTGCCTCTA
Organism: Boleophthalmus pectinirostris; assembly: GCF_026225935.1. Lineage (NCBI taxonomy): Eukaryota > Metazoa > Chordata > Actinopteri > Gobiiformes > Gobiidae > Boleophthalmus > Boleophthalmus pectinirostris. The sequence goes on along the minus strand of NW_026571404.1, from coordinate 7,145,016 downwards.
GTTACTCTGTATGCTAATCTACTACCCCTTCAGAGCGTTATCACATCACAATCAGTGTGTAAACCTCTAAATCAGGGCTCATTTGGCTTTGACTGGCCAAAAGTTGTCATGGCCTATTTTCTTTAATTACTTTTTGGCAAATAATAACATGTCTACATCATTATATTTATATGAAGTATTTATATTTAAATAATACATGCATCCCAAATTTCGGACTTCCCATCCATCGTGCAATCCATACTGGGAAGAATTCTCCTAAAAAGTGAGCATCAAATCGCCATGTTTGATTTCCCAGTGGGATGTGTCTATTGGCAAAGTCGATCTTTTCAAGTCTTTTGAACCATATCGCTTTTGTTTCTGGTTCTGATATTGTCATATTTTAGTTTTGGGATTCGGACATTGTAATTGTGTGGTTGTTGGATGTTCCAACAGCGGAAAACAACTCGAGAAATGAGCTTAGGAAGTTTGCGAACTCCATAACTGCAAAATCGAATCAGATCTATGTGACTGCAAACCTCTGTTCAAACTGTTTCCCTTCCCTTCTTGATACACAGGAAGGACCTTTGGCTGTGTAAGAAATCATCCCGAGGTTGCAGCGAACATTTTGTATGCGGAGCTCAATCAACGCAAAATCCCGATCCCTCACTCAACTTTGGTTATGAATTAAAAAAGTCAACACCAAAGCGAAAGGCACCAACTGTTCACCAAGAAACACCTTCCACTGCAAAGAGACCAAGACGTGATGTTGCTGTAAAACCACAAGAACAAGAAAGTGCAGCTCAGTCTGTTTGTCTTCTGTACCTCTCGATTAACAAACGGGATTTGGAATTGCCAATCTTTACTAAACACCCATTAAACCTCCAGTGGGCAACTTTTACAGAACAAAATGTCAGAGAGCTACCTATTTTAGCAGTCACTAAGAAATTGAATAAATATAAGAGCCTCTGCAAGACTTAGACATGGAACATTTAGTTGCCTATAAAAGATAAACCAATGTTGATTTCTGTTAACCTCAACTGAACTGATTTACTCTACAGTACACTAAAATAACCATATGTTGTTGCCTTCTTACAAAAAACATTTAAGTTTTGCTTTAGTTTAGTTAAGATGGGCTCTGAAAATTTACAAAGTCTGAAGTTTCAACAATAGATATAGCTGCAAAGTTTCACAATTCCAGAGCTGAAATTGTCCAAATGATTCTAGTGAAGGTGTATGATGTTTAAAAACACAATGGAGCACTTCCTGTATTAGTGGTATTTTCTGTTTGAGAGAAGAACTGAGCCTAAATATACAAAATGCAACCAGGTAAGGTTTAGATAAAGATGTGTACTATAGGCACTTTAAATTATGAGCCAAATAATCGTTCTTAAGGTTTAGTTATTCTTTGGTAAATAAGGAGCTGTGTTTTTCTAAGGGGACTTGTTTTTAGCTGTTCAGTGTCAGGAGATCGTACGTTTCTCATGTTTTTTCCGTGGAGTTTTCTGACCTGCGATCGATGCTGTGTCGTATTGATCTGAACTGTGAGACAGCTTTAATGAAACGTGCTCAGAGCTGAATTTGAATCAACAACATCAGCAAAACATGGACCAATATCACGTCAACACGCCACCGGAGGAAATATTCAACACTGACTCTGTATACACGCAGTCGGATTTACATATCTAGTTATCAATACAGTCAAGAATGTCAACATTTACAGAACATTCAAAAGTCTTAACACCTCTACCCTATTTTTCCCATTTGAGAAAACATTGTCAGGGCCAGTACAGATATATTGTATAAGAGGCTCTTGAGGTCAAAACAAATCAGCATTCTGTCTGCATCTAATTATGCATTCTAATATCACATTACACTTGATTCAGAAAACACTGCATGAATGTATTTTTCAGACTATAAAAGAGTATTAGTCGCAAAAAATGCACAGTGAAGAAGGAAAAAAAACATATAAGTTACACCAAACTATAAGTCATACTTTTTAGGGGAAATTTATTTTATAAAATCAGAGATCAGGAACAGACATTTCACCTTAAAAGTAAGTTCTAGTAAAAACAATAGAACAGAGAACAATAGACTGTTAATGTCACATATGAACAGTTCTTCAGATAAACTATAACATAAACAACAGAACAGAACAAGTTTACCAAACTCTCCATCTCACTCCAAATCACTAAATCCATTCAATTCTTCATCCTCGGTGTCACTTCTGAGCAACTCCTCGACCTCCGGAGGTAAACAGAGCGCCGCTTCCTCTTCTGTGTTGCTGTCGTCAGACTCAGCATCAGTTCCAGTTAGAATTATTCCGGCCTTTCTGAATCCCGACAGGATGGTTTCAGTGTCATTGAAGTCCAGGCTTTGTCCATCCATCCAGTGACTTCCAGGAAAGTTTCATGTCGCATCCTCCCGGTGTCACAAGTTTCTCGCTCGCTCCAAACTTTCTTTCTGCTGCTCGATTACCGTTTTCGGCTGAATATTTCTCTACTTGCAGCTTGTAATCTGCAAAATGTGATTTTCTTTTTGGGGGCATTTGTGTTCAGTCTTCTCAGTCGTCTTTATAAGTTTGTTTAAATGTTAAATTTTCAGTGGTACAGAAGTAATGGTGCGATCGACTGACATGATACAGACAGGACAGAGTCTCTTTCTGCAGGAGACATGCACAGTAAAGTGAAGTGACAGTGGTACAGGAGGAACAGGAGCAGCAGATACTGACACACAAGCTGTCAGTGTGAAAATTTGAATATATAAGTTGCACCTGAGTATAAGTTGCAGAAAACACCCAAACCATGAAAAAAATTGTGACTTATAGTCCGACAAAGACGGTATTTATTTATTTTTCACCTCCAACTAAATAGTGGTGCATCAATTTATGTGCAAACTTCCCAAATAAGATCTCATTCTCTTGGTTTATTTTATGTTGATTGTTGTTAAAACTTTTTGGATTTGATAAAAAACTTTTCAAAGTTCTGATGTTGCTGTTTTCCTAATATTGTTTACTGCGCTGTGGCTGGGTAAAAGTGGGTCATGCCTGGATCAGAGGCCTGGCTGTAATGGGAGCCTCAGACAGAGGAAAGCAGCTCTGAGTGCACACAAGGGGACAGGAACATGAAGAGAAGACCCTCCCACTGACCTCCACAGCTATTACTCCACTCACTATATCATGCTTTAGCTTTTACTGCTCTTTATACTTTAATGTTTTGAGTTGGTGGTAATTTAATTCAGTACCCTTTAAGGACACAAGACAAACATCAGAACTCAGGCATAATACCTGGTCCATTGGGATATTCTTTTTATTTCCTATAATTACAAAAGATATTGATAAAAAAGGTGGTTCCATGGTAAAGTCCAGAGCGACGACGAGTGTCTGCGTGCACTGATGTGTGAACGTGTGTGTGAATGTGTGAGTGGTTCATTGATGTGAAGTGTTTCGAGTGCCTTGAAGATGGAAAAGTGCCGTATTATGAATGTATCCGGACCAATAGTAGATCTAGTCCCATGGTAGCCACAGATCACCACCATTTAAATGACTTCAGTTTATGGGTATATGTCTATAAATTCACCTTATCAATGGCACTGACACAAAAAGACCTAACTTTCTAAACACAGAAGTGTCCTTGGGTGATGTATTTAACTTATTTGTAAAGCCTGTCCACTGTTTTATCTTATCTTATGCATTTTTCATCCGGCTCCACTTCCATTCACCTTTTGTATTGAGAAAACAACATCCCTCTCTGGTGTTTTTATTTCACTACTTAGTCCGTAAATCAAATCCTATGTCTAATGTGGATCTGGCTCCAAATCTGCGTGAACAATCCCTCAGTCGTCCAGGTAGAATCCACGGCAAAAGGAGAAATTCAGTTTGGACAAAGGTTTATTTGGTTGAATATGTTTCGTTACGTTACATTTCTCATCCAAGCTAATCTGCGGAACGTCATCGACCAAATAAACTTTTGTCTAGTTGACAAATTGAATTTCTCCTTTTGACATGACTCCAAATCTGTTCTGTGTGAAATGAACAGTTTGGTTTTCCCGTATGTATAGAGACTGTGCAAAAAGCTGACTAAGGAGCTATGGACGTTTGAGATGCTATAGGGTTTTTACACCATATGTGACAGAAGACCTTCCAGAGGAAACACTCTGAGGGAATGAACCATTTCATTAGCAATCGAAACACCAGAGCAAAGTAAGAACGAGGCCTTTTCCGTTGTGTTCACCTGGCGCCCCCTGGAGGATGCTGTGATGCTGCAGAACACTGAGGAGGGGCACTTTTGGCTCTTCCACAGGATCTGCTGACCCTCCCTGACCAGTCCTCCTATTAAACTGTACTGAGACTTTGACTTAAACACAAAGGCAATGAGACGCACAGTGGAAATGTTGCTCCAGCAAAACTTGAATTTCCCCTGAGATCAATAAAGTATCTCTCTATAAGTGAACTTCACACTTACTTCAACTTCTTTATGCCGTGTATGATATTTATTAATTAAAGCATGACTCAGCAAAAAACCCATAGAGATATAACTGGACAGTAAGTAGTAGTGTCGTATTACTCAAGACCGCATTTTTACAGTCTTGGTCTAGTTTTGGACTCGAGCGTATTTGGACTCAGTCTTGTCTCAGTCTTGATGGCGCTTGGTCTTGGCCTTGTCTCGGACTCGAGGTCTGACACTTGACGAGTGTGATCATATTTCATTGTGGCTGGTAAATGTGCAGAGGCTAAATATCACTGCAAAACCAGTAAGAGAATGTACCTGTAAATGTTATAAACTTGAAAAAGTTCACTTGATTCACTTTGAAGTTGTTTTGTGTAAAGTGCCAGTGGAAGCAGGGTTAAAGAAGGGGTTCTCAAACTGTGGGGGAGGGTCCAAAAAAGGGGCGCAGAGTGTTTCAGTGCAGTACAGTTTGCTTGGCTTATTTTAAGCTTAAATGAACATTAATCAGATCAAATGAAGATAGATTTATAAAAACATTGATATCAGTGTGTCAAAATAATTGTAAAATACAAATAAATATAGAAAATGACAAAGCTGGTCTCGATTTGGTCTTGATGGGCTGTGATCTCGGTTTTGTCTTGGTCTCGACCTTTAAAAGTCTTGGTCTTCTCTGACTCTTGACTCTCAGAGGTCTTGGTCCTGTCCTGGTCTTGGGACCCTGTGGTCTCAGACTAGCCTGATTCATCAGTCTGACCTCGCATCATTAGGATTCGTTCGCTCGATGGTAGACGGTACTTTTTTTATTTAACCAATCGCTGCTATTTGGTCGTGACGTATGTAATGTGCCGGAACGCTCAGTGGTGTCCATCAGCAAACAAAGCAGAGAGTGAACAAGTCTGTCAACGATCATTGTCGTTTCTGTGAGATGAACTTGCGAATTAAAGGTGCAATAAAAAATGCAAAGTTTGTATTTGACAAAGGAAGTCCAGAGGAGGAGAGCGTTTGCAGTCTGTTATCACAACTCGGGTTTGTTCAGCTCTTAGCTGGTTGGCCGGTGCACGGTCTACAACTTCAAGGGTTCTTGCAAACCGTCTAGTGTATTCTGATCCCTGACCTAGTCGCTGGAGAGAAATGAAATTGAGCGGAGGCAGTAGGTGTTGCCAGCCTGTCTCGTCGTGGTCTGGTCTTAACAAGTAAGTAGTGACTCTAACAATGACCTAACCATTCACTGTGATGAGTCTGTTACTGTCTGTGGGTGAATAATTCGTCCCGATCTCTGTCATTAGAATAATTACATTTCTGTGATTGTCAGTGTATTCCCCATATGAGACTCAAGCAAAAACTCCAGAAAACAGACAAACATACAGTAAGTGAAACTACTCCCAGTTTTAATATTAAATTCCGCAATTAAAACAGCAATAATCTGTGCCTCTCCGTTGCCTTCTGAGCAGCGCCGGCTATAAATAATTCTCATTTGCCGCTGCTGTGAAAGTGAAAACAGCTGTGAGGAGAAACAATTTCCCCTTTTCTGGGCCTTTGTTTCTGTTTAATTGACTTTTTAACAAGACCGCGTTCAACTTGACCAGCTTACACCCTCCATCTCCACACACACGCTCCGCTCGTCTCCGATTGGCCGAAAAAAGAAACTCATTAAAACTGTGCTCGCATGTGGGTGCTCGCTCTCTCTCTGCCAATTTGCGAATCAATGGCGTATGCGGCGAGGAGTATAAATGAATGTTTACAGCAGCGGTCAGCCCGGTAATGCATTCTGACTGACACATGGGGAGCCTCTTGGGTGGATTTAAAACAAATTATTTTACAGGATTGTCATGAAGGAGGGAGCGTGAACTAGTGGTTTAATTTGCCGGGCAGATGTTGTGTTTAAATAACGAAGGCTCCGAGGCGAGGGAAAATCACTGCACTAAACGACTGTGTCAGATGGACAATATTTAAGTCTGCTGAGCTCCCACAGCAGCCAGTGTACTCAAGCTCAGAGCCGGGTTAAAGAGCCAAACATTGTAATTAAAAGGTTCACTGTGTAACTTTTCTGGAGAGGGTCGGCAAACTGTTTGTCTCCATGGAGATGTTTAATGCTTTGGTTTAATATCATACTGTGGACAATTTAAACCAATCTGTCTCGCATCCATCCATTTTCTTCTGTTTATCTAGGGCCAGGTTGCAGGGGCAGCAGTCTGAGCAGAGACTCCCAGACTTCCTTCACCATGGACACTTCCTCCAGCTCCTCCAGGGGGACCCCAAGGCGTTCCCAGGCGAGTCCAGAGACATAGTCCCTTCAGCGTGTCCTGGAATTTCCCCGGGGCCTCATTCCAGTGGGACATGTCTGGAACACCTCCCGAGAGAGGCGTCCAGGAGGCATCCGGACCAGATGCCAGAGCCACCTCAGCTGCTCCTCTTGACTCGGAGGAGCAGCGACTCTACTCCAAGTTTCTGCCATGTGACGGAGCTCCTCACCCTATCTCTAAGGGCCCAGCCACCCTGCGAAGGAAACTAATTTTCACCGCTTCTATCAATGATTTCGTCCTTTCGGTCATTACCCAGAGCTCATGACCATAGGTGAGGGAAGGAACATAGATTGAGCTGCAAATCGAGAGCTTTGCCTTTCAGCTCAGCTCCCTCTTCACCACAACGGTCCAATACAGCCACCGCATCACCGCCGACGCTGCAACGATCCACTTGTCAATCTCACACTACATCCTCCCCTCACTCATGAACAAGACCCAGAGATACTTGAACTCCTCCACTTGAGGCAGGAACTCTCCACCCACCTGCAGAGGGCAAGCCACCTTTTTCCAATCGAGAACCACGGCCTCGGACTTGGAGAACCTGCTCTTCATCCCAGCCTCTTCACACTCGGCTGCAAACCGCCCCAGTGCACATTCCTGGTTTGGTGAAGCCAACAGGACAACATCATCTGCGAACAACAGAGATGAGATCCTGTGGTCCCCAAACCGGCCCCCCTCCGGCTCCTGACTGCGCCTAGAAACTCTGTCCATAAATACAATGAACAGAACCGGTGACAAAGTTCAGCCCTGGCGGAGTCCAACATGCACCGGGAACAGGTCTGACTTACTGCCGGCAATGAACACAGACCAGACAGTCTAAATAAACAGGACCGACCAGAAAAAGTAAATCATATCTGAAGGAGCAGTGCAAGAAACACAAATGTTCAAATCATTTTATACGGTCAACATAAAGATTTTAGAGAGACTTTATTCACAGTGGAAAGCGTACCCAAGACTTTTACTGAAGTGAAAGTTACTTAAAACAAAATATTATTCTTGTAGGAGTAAAAATATTGTGTCTGGGACGTTACTCAAGTAAATGTAAGTGAGTAAATGAAACTTTGGGTCATTATTATTCAACAGTAGTTATGTTGCAGACACCCGGACCTTGACCGTCCCCGTAAAACACCTTCTCCTCACTCTGCAGATGTCCAAATGAAGCCAGAAAGAACAGAAACATCAAGTGATCCTTTACACCGCGAGACAAGAGCACTAACTTCGGTGAGTCCATAGAATCAGAGTTGCAGTTTAAATCTCTGTCTCCTCCGTTCTTGCATTTCCTTGCCCAAACTCTTGTCAGTTAAAATAAATGTGTTTACCTGCTTTCTATTTTACCAACGCGCCTCCTGACTTTAATATCACACCTGGCTAAAACCTCTGCTCGGTCCCGTTGTTCAGAGGAAACAGGAAATTACAAAAGTCTTGGGGAAAAAAAAAGTTGAAATGAAAAACTTCTGCCTCTCTCAAACTCCCTTCGTGTGACTGTGGCTCTCTGCTGCGGTCTGATAACACTGGGTTTTACCTCATGCCGTTTTCAGGGAGAGCCAATTATAATGTACCTTTCTCCGGTAATTATGAGATTATAGAAGGCCAGAAATGCATGATGTTTGTGGCTCTTATCGAGAATTCGCAATGTTCAGTCTCAGGAACGTTGCCAAGGATTTTAAGCGCGCTTCCTATTAATCTACGACCTTATAAACGCTGATATGGTAATAAGAAAAAAATATTATGAAAGACTGAAAGTGTGTACTGCTACTTCACGGTAATACTGCACATATATCATCAGCCTTTTCTTTTTTTCTCACTCAATAAAGTCGTCTTAGGTCTATTCAGCAATTTGATGTTTATGTCTCATTTGGACTCAGACTTAGACAAACTTTATTGATCCAAAAGGGAAATTATTTGGGCACAGTAGCTCACTTATCCCAAAATAACATAATAACAAAAAGTGAAAATATAAATGGTAATGATAAATTCGAAATAAGCAGCAAAAAAGAGCAAAAGACGGGTGTCAAATAAGATATAATTATATAAATGTAAATGTACAAGTCAAAATAAAATAGAAAAAAAAAAAGTAATAAACTATAAAATAGAAAAACAGTGCAAAAATAATATGATGATTGACAGGGTTATCTGTTACATAAATTAAGGGTGAGTTGTTGTACATTTGTAGGGACTATTATCTGTTACATAAATGTGAGTTGTTGTACAGTTGTAGGGAGTATTATCTTTTACATAAGGGTGAGTTGTTGCAAAGTTGTAGGGAGTATTACAGTATGAATGTAGTCCTGTATCGCTCACTGTTTGAGCGGAGCTATAGGAGCCTGTCCCTCTATAGTCTGGTGCAGTGTTGTACAGTTGTAGGGAGTATTATCTGTCCCTCTATAGTCTGGTGCAGTGTTGTACAGTTGTAGGGAGTATTATCTGTCCCTCTATAGTCTGGTGCAGTGTTGTACAGTTGTAGGGAGTATTATCTGTCCCTCTATAGTCTGGTGCAGTGTTGTACAGTTGTAGGGAGTATTATCTGTCCCTCTATAGTCTGGTGCAGTGTTGTACAGTTGTAGGGAGTATTATCTGTCCCTCTATAGTCTGGTGCAGTGTTGTACAGTTGTAGGGAGTATTATCTGTCCCTCTATAGTCTGGTGCAGTGTTGTACAGTTGTAGGGAGTATTATCTGTCCCTCTATAGTCTGGTGCAGTGTTGTACAGTTGTAGTACATAGTTGTAGTGGAGTATTATCTGTCCCTCTATAGTCTGGTGCAGTGTTGTACAGTTGTAGGGAGTATTATCTGTCCCTCTATAGTCTGGTGCAGTGTTGTACAGTTGTAGGGAGTATTATCTGTCCCTCTATAGTCTGGTGCAGTGTTGTACAGTTGTAGGGAGTATTATCTGTCCCTCTGTAGTCTGGTGCAGTGGGTGAGCAGGAGTGTCCATGATGGAGAGCAGTTTGTCCAGTGTCCTCTTGTCCCTCATTGTGACAAATGTCTCAAAATTTACATTTTGTTGATTGTAAAGTGCAATAGTAATCTGAAACAACTTAATGCCACACTATGTCATTTTTTTTTACCAAAAAAGACACAAAAATAAAAGTGTTTTTCATGATTTTTACTGCACTGAAAGACAGAAAAACACATTTCCATGCTGTGACACAGGGCTTGTTTCCATGGAAATTTATAATAATGGCATTATGATATAATCACCTATCGTCACAAAGTATGTTCTGAAGTATGGTTTTAACTCTCTATTACCATGGAGTCATGCAGGTGACATGCCACCTCCAGAAGGTTACATGCTGTCATAATAATAATATAGAGGATCCATTGATTTTCTGTACAAAACTGCAGAATTAGTTTTATAATTAGTCTCTGTAGTGGCACAGAGGTTTGCAGTTACAGCAGCAAATTTGGATCCAAGTTCTATATTAGGAATTAATTTATGGACAAAATTGTGAAATTAAAACACCAGGATTAAGTAGAGTGGGTTAATAGGAACATTTTAAGACCAAAATGACAAAACTCACTGCAAAAGTTACAGAGAAATGGGTGACAGTTTTTCAATGTAACGAGAGTCAGTGGAGCCGGAAGCGCCCCCATGCTCACTTCCTATTCTGGAACGCAGGTGACTTGTGGATAAGCTATGTCCATTTATATACTAATATACAGTCCATGGGAGCAAGCAGCAGATTTTCCTACTTGTTTTTATTGTTGACAAATCAGATTTTTCTTTTCTTTTTTTAATAATCACAAGTATATGGGTATCACAAGTATAATGAGTTTAAGTTTTATTATTTTAAAACTCATAATTATGTCTTTTAAACTCATAATTATGAGTTTCTGTAAAGCTTTCATTTTTATTTTATTTTATTTTTTTATTTACTGGAGGAAATGGGCTTCCATACAAATAAGTACAGAGCAGTGGGCAGTGATAGGAAATCTTGGAAGCACTCAAGAGTCAAATTGCTGAGTTCCAGATGACATGATGTTGACGTCACAAAAAGCAGATGGGGATCAGGAAGTAAAGACAGGCGCACAGAACCGTGTTAAGCTCTGTTGACTCGGTGCCAAAATGCCTCATTTCTGTGCTGTCTATGGTTTCTGCAACGGCTCTAATTGGGAGAAAGACAAAGGTTTTTTTTTCGTGTACTGAAAGTGATCATCACAAGGGAGTTATTTTTAAAAACTTACAGAAAAAAACATGACAAAAGTGGATCAACAATCGCCGGTTAAAAGCAGGAGGCACGGAAACGGACAATGCTCGAGTTTGCAGCGACCACTTTGTAACAGATAAGGACTGTGACATTTATGAATTCATATTTTCAATGCTTTTTTTTTTTTTTTTTTAGACAATTATTTAGAAAGTCAAGCATTGTAAGTGACAGGTAAACTGTTGCGTTATAGGTCCTGCGCAAGCTGAAGTTTGTAGCAGAGGGTAAAAACAGAATAATGGCACAACAAGGAGCTACAACAGCGACCAACAAGTGGGTTAATTCAAATTTATTGTAAAAATGTCTTGTCTTGCCACTTTGAAATTGGGAACTGAATGCTGCTGTGTAATATGTGTAGAAATACCTCCTCTGAACTGGAAATTGCACCTATAGGCGAGTTTCAGCTGACGTCATTGTTATTAAAAGCCCGCGTTGCATGCTGGGAAATATTTTGGTCGGAGGCAAGAAACAGGATAGCGTCAAACACAGTGCGTAACCTCACGTATTTATCCCCGATAATGGTAAATTCCTGCTGCATTATCAGATGCACAAATAGAAGCACGGAAGAAGGAAAATGTCTTTTTCGTATTCCGAGTGAAAAGAACCACTAACAGTGAATTAAACGGCTTTCAAACATTCGCAGAGCAAACGTAGAAGATCCTAACAAACCGTGGACTCCAACAAGTTCAACAACACATCGAGACTCTTGGAGGTTTTCATCTTTTCTGCTGTGAATGGCCCAGGAGTTTCCACCAAGTCATTGTGGATATCGCCGAAGTGAATATTTGTCCAGGTAGTTGGCGATTCAGACCAGAAATTTGGTTTGTTCCACCTTTTGTCGGGGTTGAAAAGGGTGATTTGGCTCCATCGATGCTTATGACCAATTTCTGGTCAAATGGTCTTGGGTCCTCTGCCGTTAGAGTGGATAAATAACCGGGATCAATACCCTTTACGTGCTTTCTCGCTCCGTCCGTCATGTTGAATTAGTGTTTCTTGCCGCCGACCAAAATAATTCCCAGCATGCAACAATGAAACTCGCCTATATCTTAGTAGATAACATAGTGGAGCCAGTTGGCGAACATCGCAGTCTTGATCTTGATCGATGTTTCTTCTGCTCGATAAATAAAGTCTGTGAAGTGATGACGTATTTTTGACAGTGAAGTCCCGTCTGTGAATTCGTATTCGTACTGATGAAAGCGTAATCGTAAATTTTCATTTCGCGATTGTAATTCTTGACGTCGTAACTTTTCAATTCGTATTCTGATGGATAAAATACACACAATATATTTTATGTGCACCTGGACTCATTTGAGGGTTTACGAATATTTATTTTAAGCGCAACTACAGTCAAATATGCACAGATTTCTATTTTATGTGCACGGATATTTCTGAAAGCTTTCTTACTCCATAGAGGATGTTCTAAAATGAACATCGTAATACAGACAATAGTCAAACATCCATGAATCAAACACTTATACAATTCATAAAAGTTGATGTTATAATCTGTCCCTTTTAATGAACTTGAAATGAAAGTAAATTACAGATCCATGATGATCTCTTAGTATAAAACTGTTACCATGGAGACGCAGGATTAACCCAAAGCCCTGAAGGTAAATCGTTCACATTGTAACAGAACTTCTGAGATACTGATCACCTCCCTGAAGTCTTACTACTGCTTTTAACACGATTTATCTGCACATCTCTGCTCCCTCGCTCGCAAAAGAAAAGACTTCACCGGGGCAGCGCTGAAATAAATTACCAACACGAAGGTGCCCAGGCAATTTGCGAAGTTTAATTAGTAAAATGCAAATGGTGGCACTAAAAATAAGGCCCTTGTCCAGATTTTAACAGTTTTGTCACACTTTGATCCAATGAAATTTGACAGGATGAAAAATTAGCATTGTCAAAATGTCGCCGTATCCCCTGCAGCCGCCCAGTCAAACAATCATTATACAGGGCATTAATATGAGAACAGAGTGGCCATTGCAATTACTAGAGAATATGACATGAACATTAATCAGTTTTAGATGTTAGAGCCATGAATTATTTGAAGAGACGAAAGCCCAACCCTGACATTAGGTAAAATTTGTGGCGGTATAATAGATTAGCGGAGACAGTGAATCCGGCTAAGTGGGAGAATCTGATTGTGGAAAGTATAATTTGGCTGTGAAATGTAATGTGCATGTAAGAAATCATGTCCTTTTGAAAGTTATTAACATAGAAACGCATAAAAAATTCAAGATCACATATGGCTGAGGTTTGCCTATGGGTATTCAACGTCCTCACCACAACAAAGTGCCCATATTGCGCTATTTTCTGATCTGTTAAAATGTTGTTGCTTCATCGAAAACATACCCGGAGTAGTGTTTTGTTTATTATTTACCACATGACATCACAAGGTGGAACAGAGTATTTTCTGTTTTGAGAGAAGAACACAGACTAAATACGAGGGTTTGTGTGTTAACACTTCCAGACCGACAGTATCATATACAATCATTTTCCAACCATAAAAGAAAGAAACACGCTGCATGATGATGTCAGGAAAATGAGTGTCCAATAGGAACTTTGTTTTCCGCCAAACTCATGTGCTCCATCCATTTTGATTGGCCCAAACTTTGCCAAAGAGTGTAGTGAGTCAAAATGGTCGATTGCTCTGAGCGTCTGTGTTCGTAACAATTGAAAAAGCTGTGCATTTAAGAAGTGCAGTTATAAGTATATAAAATAATAAGTATAAGTCCAAAATAATAAAATAATAAAATAAAATAATAAGTAAAATATTAAGTATATAAAATAATAATTTTAAGTCCAGTAAATAAGTGCAGTTATTTCTCAAATAAATGGAAAATTATGCATCTTGGTCTGCGTAATTGCACATCCCTTGCTGTTTTTATTTGAAAGGTTTATTTCACTCAAAATGTATAAATACAAATGTATGGAAATGCAGGAAGTGATGTGGCTCTATGTCCTGAACCTGACATGAGCTGTTTCCATGACTGGCACCAGTAAAGTCATGGGGCCATTGGCAAAGGAGAAATTCAGTTTGGTCGACTACATTTTGCAGCTCATCCAGGCTGCTTGTTCAATTCTTCTTTTCTGAACTGAACAAGCAGCTTGGATGAGCTGCGAAACATATTCAACCAAATAAACGTTTGTCCAGTCGACAAACTGAATTTCTCATTTGCTGTGGATTCTACCTGGACGACTCGGGAATTTTTTTTACAAATGGGGCGATTGCAAATGGGGCGATTGCACTTTTTTGTTTTTGTTTTGAGGCAATAAGGATATTTTAAGTTTACTTTCAGACTTGATATTTTACACTTTTGTAGTTAAGGCCGTAAATGAAGCATTTTTTATGTCCAAAAAGTTGTTTATACATGTTTGGTGACTGCTCTTCCAATAGCATTTATGTTGAGCAGAATTCAAACCGCCAACCTTTTATTAAACTTTAAACTGATCTTTAGTTGAACATAATCTGACCAGAATGAGCTGACATAGCTGCAACAGATTTGAGATGTGAGATGTGATCTGATTTGTGCTGTTTAAAAAGTCTCTCAGACATAAAATTACAGTTAGACAGAAGCCAGCATTAGTCACCAGTTTTTCAATTTGTCATCTTTACTTTTTAGTTGAAAATCAAACACCTAGAGGGACCACGAACACTTTTGATTGATCACACGCTCCCGAAAATGTTCTGTTTAAATCCATTTTATATTTTCTTCTTCAGTCTTCCAACCATCTTAAAACGTATTTTACCGTGATGTAGTAACGTGTCCACTGTGTCACTATGGCAACTCCTAAACATTCTACTAATAGACATACATGTAAAACACCCCCAGCATGATTTATCTGTACTGGGGCAAGTCAAATTTTACCATACCAACTTTATTTAAGTTATTTATTTAAGTGCCATACACAAACTTAGACTACAAAAGGACAGTCAAAGTCGCAATACAACTACTAAAAACATAGAAAGCAATAAGATACTCAAGTTAATTAACAACAAGAAATATACGTCTCACTTGTTAAAAGCAAAAGAAAAAAGGTGGGTGTTTTTTTTTTGTCAAATACATGCTTCTTATTGGGATACGGGGCCTTGAAGAGAACAGGCTCAAAGCTCTTGTGTTGCTTGGCGTGTCTCATCTCTCGTGTTGTGTGCATCCTCTGAGCGCCGCTGATACGCCACATCCAGCCGACACCGCTCCCCCCTCGGACGCTTTTATCCCTCAATCCTCGCCAGCAGCTCTTGTCTGTTCAAATCAAGGGCTGCCGGAACGCTGCCAGAAGGCATTTCACCGCCGAATATGAAATCCAGTCTCCTTTGGGTGCTCGCCTCAGCCCTGGGTCCCCCCTCCGAAGCCAAACAACAACATCTGAGACAGGCAGAAAAGCGTCGCGTTTCACCACTGCCTTTTGCTCCGCGTTCAGGGCCCACAGGATCCAAGTGTCAGAGAGAAGTGCTATTTCTATCCTCGGCTCTGAACGGGGAGCTGCACATGGCGAGGAGCGGGCTACAGGGAGCAGACTGAAGCGCGAGGGTCTCTGGAGCTGTGCGTCTGTCACTCGGAGAAGATTTTCACTCATGCCAAAGAAGGAAGAGGCTCTACTGTAGCTCGTTTGATCTCGAGTTGTCGGGGCTGGAAGCACAGAGGAAATAAAAAGCACAGTATTCACTTTTATAATGGAACTTTCTTATGACATTTTGTATTTGAAAATCTGCACTGTGTAACTGTCGGAGATGTTGTTGCTTTGCCTAATATCAGGGTAGCCGCGAGGTCTTAAAAGTCTTAAAAAGGTCTTAAATTTCATGTTCCTAAGGCTGCGTTCAGACTGCAGCCTGAAGTGACCCAAATCCGATTTTTTGGCCCCTATGTGACCTGTATCTGATCTTTTAATGACAGTCTGAACCACACAGATCCAGTTTTTTCAAATGCGACTCAGGCCACTTGGATATGTGCTCCTGAACCCGATACATATCTGATCTTTTGACATGCGACTTCAGGGTGAACGGCCAAAGCGCATTCATCCACCTACACGTTATCAACAAGCCACAAACGTCACTATTCTGGGCTGAAGTAGGCGAAACAGGGCTTAAAGCTCAATTCAGATTTTTTTGTGAAATCCGATGTTTTTGCAAGGTCATTCACATTTCCAATTAAATGCGACTTGTATGTGACTCCTGTGTGAACATTAAATGGCCCGAAAGTGTCCCACATGTGCACTGGAGACACGACGACGTCAACCGCAGCGAGCGTGCTCTGTGTTTACAGAAGTTGTCCAAACATGGACGTGAGCATCGAGCACCTGGAGATTTTAAAGTTCCTCTCGTACCAGAGCCAGAACATGAACAACTTACTTGTTTTAAGGAGGAGATAAAGAAGGAGAAGGATGAGGTTTTTGGTCGTGGCGTTTTGTTGGACAGCGGCAGCGACGTCTGTTGAAAGGAACGTGTGGATGTGGAAACGTAGCCAAGAGTGGTGAGTGGTGATGTGCTTCACTTCAGTGACACAGAGTTCATTAACAATTTTCGAATACTTCAGCGCAGAATAGTGACGTTTGTGGCTTGTTGATAACGTGTAGATCAAATGAAAGCGCTTTGGCTGTTCAGACTGAAGTCACATGTCAAAAGATCGCATATGTATCGGTTTCAGGAGCACATATCCAAGTGGCCTGGGTCGCATTTGAAAAGATTGGATCTGTGTCGTTCAGACTGTCATTAAAAGACCAGATACAGGTCACAGGGGCCAAAAAATCAGATTTGGGTCACTTCAGGCTGCAGTCTGAACGCAGCCTTAGTCTTCACTTTAGAAAAGCTCTCAAAAAGACTTAACTAACAGATAATAGCTGCCTGAATGATCATTGCATTGCATTATTAATAAATCATTCTCTCATGGCTTATTATTCATTAATAAATGCTCAAATGTGTACTTAAAATATGCATTTGTAAATATGCAAATGGATAGTTGATGAGTAATTTAGTAGGAAATACTTATGAGTAACTATTTACAGCACAAGCGAATTAAGCGCAAGTTAAGTGCTAATTCAGGTAGTAATTAAGTAGTTACTAAGCGTGAATCATTATTAATTAAGTCTTTGTTCATGCTTTATTAAGGCTAAATTAGGTGTAGTTATTATAAAGTGTTACCGAAATATGTTTTAAGGATGTGTTCAAAATATTTATATCAGAAGATTATTCAGAGACCATATATGAAGGTAAAGTGCAGTAAATCTTATTATTCAGCACAAGTGGACAGGTTCGGCACCTGTCAGTAAAGTCCAGAACAGTGTTTAAAAATGCATGTGCGGGCTCCTCTGGATCAGCTGGTGCACTGGTCATACAGAACAGTGTTTGGGATTCACCCGGTGTCCGTCTGTCCCCTCCCACGCTCTGCTCAATGTTTCTATGGAAAGACTATTCATCTGTAACCTGCTTTTTGAAGAGAATCACTATTTAAAGGTGCATTGTGTAACTTTTCAGGTTGGGGGTCTGCGGAACTATGGTATTAAATGTATATCAGATGCATTTATTCAATTATAGGTGTACTTATTGCTCAAAAATACATATAAAAACATGCGTTCTTACTGTGAGTGGGGTCGCCTCTTCACAGATCTCACCTGTAAATTGGCCTGGGGGCAACTAATGCTTGTTTCTATGGAGACTGAAAAGTTTGCTGCCATACTTTGAAAGATTGTAGGTAAAGTAATAACATCTCCATGCAGACAAGTAACCAGAAAAGTACCAGTACCAGAAAAGTTACAAAGCGCACATTTGCAGGGCCCATATTACATTATTTTTCTTGTCACAAACAAACCTGGAATTGTGTTTTGTTTCATTCACACGCTTATCCTTTCCAGACCTAAGGGAATTTTCTGTACATTGGATCTCACATGGAATTTTTTCTTAATTTTGCTATTAAAACTCCCCCTTTTTTTTTTTTTTTTTTTTGGTACAACCTGTCATTTCACAATCTACTGCTGTAGTTGTGTCATATGGCTTTAATAGAAGCTATAGGACCAGAAATACAAAAAAAAAAAAAAAATCTGTAGAATTTAGATGATTTCAGTCCTTAGAATTGCCAAACTCTACTGAACTGAAGGTTAAATGTTAGGGATGTAACAATAACCAAAACATCGTGATATCGTATCATCAGAGTTCTCACAATAATATTGTGGATCATCATAATACATCGAATTACAAGTGTCTTTGCTTAAATTAAGAGTTATGATGCAGCAATAGCTAAAAAAAGACAGAGGGAACTACATAGACCATGATCCTTTGCTCCATTTCAGTGCAGACTGCAAGAAGAAATAACCGTTTTAAGCACTTAGTTCTTTGGGTTAAGTCTTGTCAAGGGATTTTAAGAGGAAAAAGTCACATATTAACAATTTTGTTAGCCTCCATAAAATATAGCAATAAATATCGTACAGTGAGATTTGGATATTGTTACATCCCTAATCGTGAGCCTCCCCACAATATCGCAATAAATATCGTACCATGAGGTTTATACAGTGACGATATTGTATCGTGAGACTTGGATATCGTTACACCCCAACTAAATGTAGCTGTTAACTACCGCTGTTTGACATTGATACTGTGAAACTCTTCACTGTTTCTGTTCTCTTTCCCGTCCTTCCCGGGAAGCTGATGGCTGGAGAGTATGGTGCTTATTCTCTGCCCAGGCCACCTCATCTGTCCAGGCCAAACCAGGACTAAACCAGGACCAAACCAGGACTAAACCAGGACTACACCAGAACTAGATCAGAAGTAAACTAGGACCAAACCAGGACCAAACCAGGACTAAACCAGGACCAAACCAGGACTAAACCAGGACTACACCAGAACTAGACCAGAAGTAAACTAGGACCAAACCAGGACCAAACCAGGACTAAACCAGGACTACACCAGAACTAGACCAGAAGTAAACTAGGACTAAACTAGGACCAAATCAGGACTAAAACAGGACTGAACCAGGACCAAACCAGGACTAAACCAGGACTACACCAGGACTAGACCAGAAGTAAACTAGGACTAAACTAGGACCAAATCAGGACTAAAACAGGACTGAACCAGGACTAAACCAGGACTAAACCAGGACTAAACCAGGACTAAACTAGGACTAAAACAGGACTAAAACAGGACCAAACCAGGACTAAACCAGCACTAGACCAGAACTAAACCAATTTTGTTTCAGGAAAAGGCAGAGTTCATTTAAACCTTGTTACATCATGAAGTCTCTAGCACCTGCCTAGTCCGCCAGCTGACTCCTTTAATTTTTAGTTTGATTCATCTACACAAACACACACTACTGACCCACACTTTGACGTTATCTTTATTTAAATAAATCTGGGTAAAATTGCTTCTTGAGTAGAAACACAGAGGATTTTGAGCTTCCGAGACGTAAACAAACCAATAAAAAAGGTTTGTTTGTCCTGTAACTTGGTCTGGTTTGGTCTCTGTCTCATGAAGACAGAAAGCAATAACATCTCCGTGAAAAATGCATTTGATTGACCCTCCGCCAGAAAAGTTACATAATACACCTTTAACCCTCAGAAAAGTCAATTTTGCTTAACATTGGACTTTTAAGTGAAAGTCAGAATGCTGATGTCAGACTGATAAAAGGATCACAAGTGTATTTTAAGGATTGGAGAGACACACACTGATACACAAATATATAAAATATAAAAACCTGTGATCCATTATTTATAAAGAAGTTCAGATAAAGTATATTAAAGCGCGTTTGCCCAACACTTTTGAAAACTCAATAGTCCAATTCCACATAGACTTCAAAGTGATGAGCCAAAACAAAAATGGAAGGATAGGTGATGTATGCAAACTCTTTGAAATCTGTAAAGGAAACATTTTCAGAGATAGTGGATAAGAACACTATAACTTTTGCTGAATGACTAAATTCTGCAGAAATATTGATAGTGTTAGGTGAAAAATGTATGAATTATGTAAGAGCAAAAGCTAAGATACACTTTAATTTATCTATGGGGGATTGTACCGGCATTGTACGCACTTATCACTGTCTGATCAACCACTGTGCAAGTTTCCGTGACCTAACTTAAGTTATTTTTCTATTTTATATATCCAAAGAGATGCAGTCTGGTCCCTGGTCACATCTCCACAAGTTCAGATTGACATGATTGATAGGCGAAAAGTCTCTTCATATCAAACAAACATAATATAACATAAAAAAAGAAAACCGAACAAAAGAAAACCACAGATTTCTAAAGAACTAATGTGCAGAACTACAACTTGAGAAGAGAATAAGCTTGTCACAATAATTACTAGGGATGTCGCAATAACCGAAATATCATGATATCGTATCGTCAAAGTTCTCGCAATAATATCATGGACCATCACAATATATCGAATTACAAGTCTCTTTGCTTAAATTAAGAGTTATGGTGCAGCAACAGCTAAAAAGACAGAGGGAACTACATAGACCATGATCCTTTGCTCCATTTCAGTGTAGACTACATAATATAATAATAATAATAATAATAATAATGCAACTGTTTTATATAGCACTTTTTTGGACACTTAAAGATGCTTTACAGAGCATTATTCATTTACTCCACATCAGATGGTGATGAGCTACTATTGTAGCCACAGCTGCCCTGGGGCAGACTGACAGAAGCGAAGCTGCCAATCTGCACTATCGGTCCCTTCGACCACCATCATCTCTCATACACTCACCATTTTCATAGTAGGCAATGAGGGTGAAGTGCCCTGCCTAAGGACACAACAACAGTTTTCGCGGCTGGCGCCCCCCTGTGGCACATGATTTTCCCAGTGGTCTCCCATCCAAGTACTGACCAGGCCCAGCCTTGCTTAGCTTCTGAGATCTGACGGGATGAGGCTTTGACAAACTGGTATGGCTACATGAAGAAATAACAGTTCTTAAGCACTTTTAAGTCTTAGTTCTTATATATATCGTGAAAATATCGTACCAAGAGATTTGGATATTGTTACATCCCTAATCGTGAGCTTTCCCACGATATCGCAATAAATATTGTACTGTGAGGTTCGTACCTTGACGACATCGTATCATGAGACTTGGATATCCTTACACCCCAAATAACTACTATATTGACTTCAGGCCGCCACACGCTACAGGATTGTTCAATCTTTTTTTAAACGTGTGACAAAAAGTGCACAACACAGACATAAGGAGAATCTTATGAGATTTTAAATCATGTGAGCGCACTGCGTGCTTGCTTTGAAACTCTTAATAAACATGCTCTTGGGCACCTCTGCTTTGTCATTTCTAGTTCCATTTAGAGCATGAAATAGGCCAATTAAAGAACCACATATTATTGCAGCTTCAGTGCTCCCTGTACTAGGATCTGGGAATTAGCACTGGGAAAAGACTTTAAAGGGACGGTCTGGAATTTTGGACATAGGACCTCATTTCCTAGTGAGCCAGAGTGTTGGAGACATGAGGAGACAGTTTTTTAAATATTCCATCCAGTCCTTGTATTTGCAGAGGTCGCTGGTGCTAGGCTAGTGCATATCAATGGCCATAGTTATCCTGACACTAAAAAGTGTGGAGTCTTACCCACTCCACAAAACACCTGAAGTAAATCTATTATTACACCAGACTGTCCATGTAAATGTCTGTGTTGACAGAATAATGTTTTAAATAAATTTAACCTTGCATTGCATGAATCGTCACATGTTGAGGGACTATTTTCTCATATATTAGTCCGCCGCATATGCAAGGTTGGTTTTACTTCTAAAATTATTCTATCAACACAGACATTCACGGCGACAATCTGGCGTAATAATAAATTTTCTTCAGGTGTTTTGTAGAGGGTAAGCCTGTTTTTAATGGCAAGATAACTATGGCCATTGACATGCACTAGCCTAGCACCAGTGACTTCTGCAAATGGTGAGAATGCTGGTGGCCACTTCCTTCTATTTGCCTGAAGGGGGAGCTAACTACACTGAAACTACTCTCAAACTAACACACCTACATGTTTCGAGTTTCTGTTAGTTGGGTCTACTCAACTGCACTGAAACTGAAAGCTCCATTATGGCCCTGAATGGTTATGCTAATAAGACTCCCACACTCAGTGCAGGCCCATGGTAATATAAGCAGACAATTGTGAACATGATTTTGACGGCAGAAGTACTTTTGCAATTCTGGTGATGATTTACAAACTTTAAAACTGTGCAGGGTTTCTATTTGTGACACAGCGCCCGAGAAAATTCAAATCACACATTTTCTTTGGGTGTGTTCAGAGTTGTCATGATTTCATCCAAGTTTGAGAGTGGTTTAGTCCTGATGTAGACTTGGTTCAGTCCTGTTATAGATCTGGTTTAGTCCTGGTCTAGTTCAGGATTAGTCCAATCTATGTGTAAAAGTCTCTTATAGAGTGCATATACATGCACATCAATATCCCGGTTATGATCGGGTTTTTTGAGTATCCCCTTCATGGTGCATGTAAAAGCAGCACCCCGGTTTCAGTATCCTGGTTATTAGAAACCGGGATACTGTAGCTGGTTTATTCCGATTGTAACCGGGATACTGTGGCATGTACACGCAGTATCCCAGTTACTGCAACATGAAGTGGAGTGCACATGCGTCCAAAAGACTCTTTCCAGTCTTTTCACCGCAACAGTAGCGACATAAATAAAGTCACCAACATAAATAAGGTGATCAACATAAATAAAGTGACCATACATGAGTGAAATTACTGTAGAATAAAAAGCTGCGCTAAACCTGCACACGTACAATCTGCACTCTTATGACCTGCACGAGTATGATAGCTGAAAAGTTAAAACATGAACTATCTCTTATACGATATATGAACAAAACAGACTCACCATCATTAGCACCTCCTCTGTCACAAAAAGAACACACATAATCCACTGAGTCATGAAAGAAGCTGATCGCATCAGCGGCACAAAGAGTGAGCTGTTTTTATCAGCACCAACAGTTTATGCAAATTAGCCATGCGGTTTTAAGTTTCGTTTCTGTAAAACGTAAACAAATGTGATCAGAGCTGAATTATATGATCAAACGGGCTGATGTGGCTCTATAGTGTTTATGGTTTATATGTTGTAAAGTTGAGTTTATTTATGCTGAAGATTTTAATGAAGAATCTGTTCATGTGGATTGTGGGAGATCTCGTAGCTCCTTACCGCTGGTTAAACCTCCCAAGTTTCCTCTGCTAAAGGAGCTCATGGTTTCTATTTTTCTTGGTTTACTAAATTGATTTAAGTAAATTTTTGCACTTGCACATTTGCAAGATTATGTCAAGAAACCGGGATACTCCATTTGATCATGTCACAGTGATATGAGTGTCCCGGTTTCTCAGCGCTCATGTAAACGCAGTATCCTGAATACTGACATAACCAGGATATGACTAATAAAAGGGATACTGATGTGCATGTATACGCACTCATAGATTGTTGAAACCAGCGTGAATGAAGCAAAAGACATCTCCAGGTGTGTTTTTGATGAGATAACAATGTTTAAAAGTTCTAAAAAGTCAATGTTGTCTTCTTTAAAGTTGAACGGGGCAAATCAGAGCACCTCGACTTCAACCACTAGACCCGAGGATAACCCACAAACTCCACGCTGAAAGACCCCACCGAGGCCAGGAACTGAACCCAAGACCTTCTCAACATGTGGACCAAAACGCTGCCATTACGTTTGCCAAGAGGATTTTTAAGTGACAATTGAACCACTTCTTCCGCTCTCCAATCAGGTGGACACGTACAACAGTCCTAGATACAATATAATATTATAATCATGAATAGAGCTCTTCTCTGACCTTAACAACTAAAACTATGTGAGTGCCTCAAAGGAAAAAAATTAATTCAGTTTGAAATAAATTGACATTCCTTCTGCTTTAATCCTCCAGTTTTATTATCACAATGTCCGGAAGAGCTAAACATTCAAAAAACAGACACAAACAATAATTTATCACTACAAGCAGAGTGAGTAATGCATTTTAACGCTCCTGTACTTGATTTTTATAGTCTGCAACTTCATTTTTAAGGTCCTATATTACGCATAAACTGAGTCTTGTGAGCTTTAAGTCGTTTTATAATGTAGTTACCTCCTCAAAAAACATACCTGGAGTTGTGTTTTGTTTTATTCACACGTTTGAGTAAACCTTTTATTAATAGTCTGTCTACATCTCCAAAGCTCAAAATGCTCTGTTCCACCATAGTTTTCAAGAGATTGCGAACTCCAAATTATTCTAGTGAAGGTGAATGGAGTTTAAAAACACCATGGAGCACTTGCTGTATCATTACGATATCACAAGGTGGAACTGAGTGCTTTGAGAGAAGAGCTGGAGGGTTTGTGTGTTCCTCTAGCCTGATTCATCAGCGGGTTTCACTTCGTGGAAACCGTCTGACCTCGCAGCATTAGGACGCGTTGCTCGATGGTAGGCGGGTACTTTTTTTTATTTAACCAATCGTTGCTATTTGGTCGTGATGAAATTGCCGGCACAACAGCAAACAAAGCAGAGAGTGAACATGTCTGTCAACGATCATTGTTGTTTCTGTTGTTGTGAATTAAAGGTGCAATAAAAAATGCGAAGTTTGTATCGTCTACTTCCATCTCGACCACTTTGTTTACTGTTGTGCTGAACCAGGCGCTTGAGTTTGACGTCATGGCTTCACAGCTCTTCGCTGATTGGCCGGTGCGCGGTCTACAACTTCTGGGATTCTTGCAAACCGTCTAATATATTCCAAATCCTGACTTAGTCGCTGGAGAGAAATGAAACTGAGCGGAGGCACTAGGTGGAGCAAACCTGGTTAGTGTTTCTTACCTTATACCTCATTAATTCTGAACAAATTATTCACTGTAATAAGTGTGTTTCCTAAACTTTCAAAGACCTGTCATGGTAAAGCTAACAACAACTACTTGCATGCTAATCACATACTTCCTGATTACATACATTACATTACATCTACACTTGATATTTAGAAATCCAGAAAGCACACGGCAGATGTATTTTGACTTCAAGAGCTGCTTATACACTGTATCTGTACTGGGACAAGACAAATTTTGCTCAAATACATGGAAGAAAATCAGAAAATCAGATTCAGGGCCTTTAATATATAATTTGATCAGTTATTGTTTTGAATGACGGTATTCAAAAGGCATTTCTTCCGTGGGCTGCTTCACCATTTAGTGTTGTTTTCACAATGTACAATATCCATGTCTTTCTACAGGCTTTTGGTATTTGCAGCGATATACACTGAGAAATAGCAAATTAACCTTGAATGCCTTCTAGGTTGAAAGAGCTAAACAGAAGTGTTTTTCTTTCTGCACAAAAATGAACCTTGACGTTAAAGAAATAGTTTCATGGAATAAGATTATCCGCCTGTAACCTTGCCGTATTGTCTTGTGCTTATACTCTCTTAGCTCGCGGTGCAGGAAAGCGCGCGGTGCGCGGTGCCTTTCACAATTTTACTTTTCCCCGCTGTAAAATACCACAAGCCCTGCTCAAGTTTCTACCATTCTTTGTTATATTATCGAAAATTCAATGGTTTCTATCTGCACTTTAAATAATATACATTTTCTGACCAAATTGGCTGTTATACATGTCACAGTTTCACTAAGACCCACGATCAAAAGTCACAATAGGTAAGTCAGTGAGTGGTTTACTACAGTAATTGTGTAGAATATTGTTACACAGGGAGGTAGGTAGACGGGCAGGCATGTAGGCGCCTGGACACAAGAAAAGGCAAGTCCAAAAAGTACACAAAAAATCCGAACACTAAGACTGAGCCAACGGTTCACTAACTGGTAGAAGAAACAATAAACTGGCGAGGAGTGGTTGAAGAGCCAGGCTTCGTATAGGCGAGTTTCAGCTGACGTCATTGTTGTTAAAAGCCCGCGTTGCATGCTGGGAAATATTTTGGTTGGAGGCAAGAAACACGATAGCGTCAAACACAAAATTCCTGCTGCATTATCGGATGCACAAATAGAAGCACGGAAGAAGGAAAATGTCTTTTTCGTATTCCGAGTGAAAAGAACCGCTAACGGCGAATTAAACGACTTTCAAACATTCGCAGAGCAAACGTAGAAGATCCTAACAAACCGTGGACTCCAACAAGTTCAACGACACATCGAGACTCTTGGAGGTTTTCATCTTTTCTGCTGTGAATGACCCAGGAGTTTCCACCAACTAATTGTGGATATCGCCAAAGTGAATATTTGTCCAGGTAGTTGGCGATTCTGACTAGAAATTTGGTTTGTTCCACCTTTTGTCGGGGTTGAAAAGGGTGATTTGGCGTCCGTCGATGCTTATGACCAATTTCTGGTCAAATGGTCTTGGGTCCTCTGCCGTTAGAGTGGATAAATAACCGGGATCAATACCCTTTACGTGCTTTCTCGCTCCGTCCGTCATGTTGAATTAGTGTTTATTGCCACTGACCAAAATAATTCCCAGCATGCAACGTGCGCTTTTGTCAACAGTGAAACTCGCCTATATTGGCTCTATTCACGCTTACGTTACAAACCAGGAAGACGTTTTATTTTGAAAGATACGATGGCAACTTCCGGTGGGTTCTAGTTGTGATAGTCAGTCTGACAAAATCTAAAAATTAGAAAATGGCCCAGTTTTCTTCATCTATATGTCACTGCAGCATTTCGTTATGTTCAGATAATCAACAATTACAACTAAGGCTGAACAATCTATAGTTTTGGACCAAAAATTGTGATCGCAGACAACACGATTTTGGGTGCATCAAAAGCCCAATTTTAAGGGTGAGGTATAGTTCTGCATCGACTCAACGCACACTGCCACTGTCGCCTTGCGTTGTGGTCTACGCGCTGCGAAGTAATTCACCACCACAACACTAAGAGGCGAGGATTTAAACCGGGCGTTTGTGTAAAGTTTAACATGAACCATCTCCAACGTGATAGAAGCACAGAACAGACTCACCATCAGCAGAACATCCTCTGTCACAAGTAGAGCACATATATTCATGTCATGTCATTTAGTCTGACAGAAGCTGACCACATCAGCAGCACAAGAAGCCAGCTGTTTTTTTTAAGCACTTATAGTTTATGTAAATTAGCCATGGGGTTTTAAGTTTTCTTTCTGTAAAACGTGAACAAATCTTCACAAACAGTCCAGCGTCAAATCACCGGTGCAGGATTCTGGTGTGATGTAAGTTTCTGTGATGTTTGCAAATGTTCATGTGGACTAAAACTTGATTTGGAAAAAATAAAAAATAAAAAAAATCGTGCATGAAATTGAAATAGCAATATCTGCCAAAAAAAAATCGCAATTAAATTTTGTCTTAAATTCGTTCAGTCCTAATTACAACCTTACCACTGTGCACTGGGTACATGTAATTAGAGATGAAGAGACAAGGCGCCAAATTCAAGATGATTCCAAACAGCTCATACAATCTTCATTTTACTGCTGATCACATTTAATTCAGTGGATTTTATCACAGTCGGTCAGCGAGTACAGTGTCAGGAACTGTACTGGACGTTGTCATTGCATGTTTTCTTTCAGGTTTGTGATGTAAGGATGAATAGAGCCTATTGCAGTGATGGCATAATGGGAGACCATGTGACAAACAAGGTTCAGTAACGCCCAGGTACGATGGAGACAGACAGAACACAGAACTCAGGAGATGCAGAGGGGAGGAGAAGAGAAGATCCTGACGATACATATATCAAGCTATACAGTCGAAAGAAAATAAAAGCAATAAAGCCCCCTCATAAATGACACCAGTAAAACAACACAGTACCTTAAAATGTCATTACCAAATGCATGTTTAAATAAGAACCTGTAACTCCAAACTGTTGTTACATTGTTTTTAATTTTATATTGTTTTTTGTATGTTTTGAAATGTTACTTAAAACCAATAAAAACAAAGTTATTAAAAAAAAAAAAAAAAATGAAATGAAGCCCCACTGAGTAACTTTATTGTCAAATTTACTCATTTTGGATGCACTTAATTTTTTAGAAATGTTGTTCCTTTAGATATAATATTTCACGGTATGGTATGAATCCATGGAGAAATGTTCAGGAAAGTTCCAAAGTACGGTTTTAACTTTCTGTTTCCATGGAATCATGCAGGTGACGTGCCACCACCAGAAAGCTGTCCAATGTTGCTTTAAATCTATAACTTCACATTTTTCCATTCAAGAAAACCTATGTTATATAAACGTAAAGCAGGGTCGCCTCTTTACAAATCTGACTTGTAACTTGGTCTGGTTTGGTCTCGATGAGGATAGAAAGGTTTAATGCCATACTTTGAAACATTTGAGACAAAGCAATAACATCTCCATGGAGCAAAAAAAAGATTTGACAGACCTGCCTACATTTTTGTGTCCATGATGATGTAATTGCTTTGCTTGGAATGTTTCACAGTACGGCATTAAACTAAACCACCTCCCTTCTCTGAGCAATAAAAACATAATTGAATGAATGGTAGATGGTTAATTTTAATGCCACACTTTGAAACATTTCAGACAAAGTATTACCATCTCTATGGAGACAAGCAGGGGGCGGAACCTCTACCCAATAAGTTACACAATGCACCTTTTAAAGCTCTAAAAATATGTAAAATGAACTTAATAATCTTGGTCCCTACAGTCTCGAGCATTGACGTAACTGCGGTTTAAACTCGGTGTAAAGTTGAAGACGTGTCCAGATGTTCACCTGCGAGCACAGCTGTGGAACTGCTTTATTTAACCGAGAATAACACGAGATGTTTTTACCTCGACATAAAACTCTCTGAGCTCCAACTAAATTGATTGTGTCTAACATTTAGCTCAATTACTGTTCACATTATTGCAAAGTTATAGATAGATTTGACTATACAAAATGTGCTGCAGTTTTAGCTCTGATCTATGGCTCTTATGCATTTATATAATATTTCATTGAGATATATATATGTGCTTTTTTTCTTTGCTTCACAGTAGTCAGTGTTTTGAAAATCAGCTTTTATTGTTCGAACTAATTAGACTTTATTGTCCCTTTACCTTGCCTCACTTTGACAGCTCATGAGACTGCGATGTAGCATATTTGTTAGAACATTTTTTCGAGACCGGTCTTGATCTCGAGACCGGCCTCGAGACTGTTATTTTACAGTCTTGGCCTCGTCTCGGACTTGAGCGCGTTTGGACTCAGTCTTGTCTCTGTCGTCATGGCGCTTGGTCTCAGTCTTGTCTTGGACTCGAGGTCTGACACTTGACAAGTGCGATCATATTTCATTATAACTTGAAAAAAAACCCACTTGGTTAACTTTGAAGTTTAAGTTGTTTTGTGTAAAGTGACAGAGGAAGTGCGATTAAAGAAGGGATTCTCAAACTGTGGGTGAGGGTCCAAAAAGGGGGACGCAGAGTGTTTCAGTGTGGTACAGTTTGCTTGACCTATTTTATGCTTAAATGAACATGAATCAGATCAAATGGAGATAGATTTATAGAAACATTGATATAGATGTGCTAAAATAACTGTAAAATACAAATAAATGTAGGAAATTACAAAGATGGTCTCGATTTCGTCTTGATGGTCCGTGGTCTTGGTCTTGTCTCGGTCGTGGCCTTTAAAGTCTTCTGCTACGTTTATACGCAAAAGTGGCGTTGCGTCTTCACTTTTTATTCCGTGTTTAGATGAGCGTTTTTGGGGGGAAATCTGCGTGCATACGGTGACACAAACGTGTGTGGAATTCAATTGGGTTTGCATGCCAGGCGGCTCGGTGGTGACAGTAGGTGGTGATGTATGTGACGTAAACACATACACGACGTGAGCAGATCTGACTAGAGTTTTGCGTCTTGGGCAGTGTAGACGGAAACACTACTGCGGAGCGTATTCAACTTTTCCACTCTTGAGGGTGGTTTCAGATTTTGCGTTTTTAAGCCCCAAAAACGCCATCACCATGTAAACGAAAGGTGCTTCCGATAAAATATTATGTCGTTTTTACCCACAAGTGTCCCCTTGGCCCTTGGTCTTGTCTTGGTCTTGACCCTCGGAGGTCTTGGTCTGGTCCTGGTCTCGGTACCCTGTGGTCTTGGACTGATCTTGGTCTCGATTAGTGCGGTCTTGACTACAACCCTATGTGAAAGATTTGAGATAAAGCAGTAACACCTCTAAGGAAAAAACAAAAAACATTTGACGGACCTGAATCTTCGTTAGATTGATCAAACGTAGAGTTCCTTCACATAACTCAGTGCCCTTTTTGTCGCCCCATTTGGCACTTCCCGTACACACCTCTCCCGCTCCGTGCCAGCCGCTCTAATGTGCATCAGCTTGTCTCTAACCTTATCACGGGGCCCATTCATTCCCATCAAGGACACCTCCATAATAGACTTGTATTGTGCGACTACAGTGACCGGCTAGTTTGCAAACAGCTTAGCAGGCAGCCAGCGTCCCCCGCAGCCTCCCCTCCCTTTGCTTTGATTCTCCGCTAAGTGCTTCATCAATCACAATAGAAGACAGATCATTAGGGACTGGAGCCATGACAGGAGCAACCAAAACATCTACAGCACTGCTCCGGACCACCCCCCAAACCTTTAATTACACTGGAGTCGGCACTTAACACAGACGCATAGTGATAAGTGACTTTGTAATAGTCTCCATCAGTTACACAGACTTGTTAATGTCAAGGGCTTTTTAAATGGCTCTCTTTGAATCATATCAGAGCAAAGGCAGCAGCAGCAGTCCAAACACTCCAACACATGCGGGGAAATAGGGTTGGGTGAGTTTATTGATTTGTCCTTGTGTGGCCCGGGCGACGCCGGAGCAGAGCTGTCATTCAAACGTCACCATGTTTTAGTCAGGACTTATTGAGACACTTAGCGCTGACATTGGATCCTGTCAGAGTCGGTAATTTGGATGGTGCTAATTCACTATTCGGTTGACCTTTTTAAATCTATGTAGTGTCTAGTTGAGATAAAATGCTAAACAGAATGCATTTTTGCGTTTTTATAAGGCGTCTTTAGCTGCTGTCACACACACGCACGGACAGAGAGTTGGGGTTTCCATGCTTTTTTGGGCACATCTCATACTTACGACTTACAATATGTGACTTTCTGGAAATGATCTGCATGGACCAAAGGAAATAAATGTTGAAGGCCTCTTCCTTTAGCCTCATTTATCAACCGGTTTCACATTGTAGAAACCTTGCAGCATTAGGATTCGTTTGCTCGTTTATTTAACCAATCGCTACTATTTGGTCGTGACATACTGTATGTAAAGCTCCAAATCCCGTAGGAAGAAGTTCAATAACGTCTTTCCTCTTGATAAAATTCACCAAGCATTCTCTTTGTTCCGGCTTTAAATCCTCGATCTCGGGAATCGTTGCAAACACAGAATGTATGGCTTTTTGCTGATTGGCTGGTGTCCGGACTCACACTTCCAGGGTTCTTTCAAACCGTCTAGTGTGTTCCGATTCCTGACCTAGGCGCTGGAGAGAAATGAAACTGCATGGAGGCACTAGGTATTCACTACAGCAAATGTTG
This sequence comes from Boleophthalmus pectinirostris, assembly GCF_026225935.1. Taxonomy (NCBI): domain Eukaryota; kingdom Metazoa; phylum Chordata; class Actinopteri; order Gobiiformes; family Gobiidae; genus Boleophthalmus; species Boleophthalmus pectinirostris. The sequence goes on along the minus strand of NW_026571404.1, from coordinate 7,113,630 downwards.
GCAAAAAGAGACATTTAAGACCAACTTTTTACCGTACGAAGTTTCAGATGACATTTTCTTGCCCAGTAATGTTTAACTGAAATGGCTACAGTTATATTTATATTGCCAACATGCAGACATCAAACATAGACTGTATATACTGTTTCCCAAAGACTGGGTCAGGACCCTCAAGTGGGTCGCAAGAGATTTTTTTGGGGGGGTCACCTTGTCACGATCTGCATGCAGGTCTGTAATATACAGTTCTACAGACTGTTTTGTTCCAATATTGCTTGAAATTCACCAAACATTCTCTTTGTTCCGGCTCTCGGGAATCTCAGGAAACGTCGCCAACACAGAATGTCTGTCTTCGTCTACATCCATTTCGACCGCTTTGTTTACTGTTGTGCTGTTCCACAAAAGGGACCCAGACAGACGCTTGAGTTTGACGTCATGGCTTCACAGCTCTTCACTGATTGTCCAGTGCAGGGTCTACAACTTCTTACAAACCGTCTAGTGTATTCTGATTCTATTCCTGACCTAGTCGCTGGAAAGAAATGAAATTGAGTGGAGACACATGGTGGCACCAGCCTGGCTACTCTTGCTCAGCTTAGCAGCAACACATAAGGGAAAGAAGGCATCAGGTCACTGTTCATATTTTGATTTAAGGATTAGAAAGGTCAATAAAAGCACTGTTTACAGAGAGAGAGGGGCAACCATTTTTCAACAGAAGTCAACTGCAACTAGAACTCGAAGGAAACACTTTGTGTCCATGCTCACTTCTTACTTGGAACGCAGTAACTCTCGTGTTTGCTGTGTCCATTTTTATACACAGTCTAAGTGGACTGTGGAATATTACAGCCAAGGAACAACATTTCTAATAAGCAGGAATAGGCCCTCCTCCAGGCCTAATAATACTCAGGTTTGTGGAGATGCAAGCCCACTCACAATAAGCATGCATGTTTGTCAGTGCAATAAACACAACCAAAATGAAAATAAATAAATACATTATATATAAATATATATATATAATATATATATATATATATATATATATATATATATATATATATATATATATATATATATATATATAATAGTACCACCACCGAGTATGGTGTGAAAAAAAAAAAAAAAAAGATCTGTAAAGCGTCTTTGTGACATATGTCTGTGAAAAGTGCTATATTCATAAAAACTTACTTACTTAAACTTTTAGACTAAAAAAGTTATATACAAACTGTGGCTTTAATTTAAACTTAACCTCAGCCTTTTTTTAAGCCATGTCAGAACTTTAAAACCCTTTTAGTGATTTTAAAAGTAGAGTATTTATGTCATGGGGTGGTCGGTTTTTGCAGGACCAAAGCACAAGTACAAAGGTTCAAATCAGGACCACACAAGTGTGAACACAACCTTCACAAGTATCTCATTTCTGCTCTTCATAACTTTTCTGGAGGAGCGCCATCTGCTTGTTTCCATGGAGACATAATTGGTTATATAAATATATTAACTGACACTTCACATACAGCCTATTATGGCGAGAAAGAGGATCTGGTTATGGAAGGTCATTTGGCATAACATCTAAATAAATGATCAAACTGTCAGAAATAAAATGAAGAGAAATAAAATTCTAAAATGAACGCACGTTGTTAAGAGATTCACTGGAAATAAATCCCCCACACACACACACACACACACACACACACACACACACACACACACACAATGCTTTTTAATGTTTCTGGTCACACTGGAAATGCTAAAGTCAAAACAAATGAGCACAGTGATCCAACAGGGCTTTGTTCTGTCTCTGAACTCTACAGCCCAGTCACTCTGGGATTTTTTAAATAATATTGTATCTAGAACATATTATGCTAAATGTTTTGAACTTTTAACAACATCAGAAACAAACCTGGAGTTGTATTTAGCTACGTTTGTGTTTGTTTCATTCATCCATTAAACCAAACTGTGTTGTCTGAGCACTGAGCAAATTATCTGTTTGCATTTTCCCAGATATAAATCCGGACTTCTCCTGTGCAGATTTTTACTCCCATAAACCATCACCAGACTCATTCTTTGGTCAAACTGTTTTCACCACAATCCCACGACTCTAACAAACCATTCACAGAGTGTTGCTGACAGCAGAAGGAGCTCGAAACACCAACATGCCTCACTGCAAACGTAGCTTTAGTTATTTTGAATTAGAAAATGTCAAGAACTTATCCCAAGGTGACCAAAGGCATTTTAAAACGGAATGAAAGCCACAACAATGCAAAGCTTTCTACCATGTTGTAACATTTTTCCCTCATCAAAAACACGCCGGGTTTTCTGAACCCTTCATGCATTTTTGATCCTGATCCTGCGGTCTCTCACGGGAACTACTCGACCCTCCTTTTGGTTAGATGTACAAGACCACACATCTTGACTAAAGCTGAGCTCACAAACTTATCTAACCAGGAAGCTGTCTGCTGCACTCCTCATGCTTTTTTTTTTTATATGTTGTTTCTGAGAAATACAGAGTTTGGCAGTTCGCTCATTATCACAGACTTTGGCTCAAAACTTATCTTTTCAGACACTTTTGACACTTTGTACAATTTGTTTTTATTCTACTGTTTAGTCTTTTGCATTTTCTATATAGCTGATTTTATTGGGAAAGCACTTTGGGCACCTTGAGAGTTGTAAAGAGCTCTGTAAATAAATAAAGATGGTGATCTGAATATGTTATGTGCTAGGAACTATTACCAGATAGAAATGTAATACACCGTCTTTAAACGAGTCGGGATGGAGCTCCTCTGACACAGACACGCGCAGGAGCAGGTGCAGATGTCCCGTAGTCGCAGGAGCACAACGCGTTGAGTAAACAGGGAGCGTAAATGAGGATGTTGCGGCGTAAGAGCACATGGCCCCTCGTCCTCCCTGCCCACCTGCTTAATGGGCGACTGTGCCGTGTCAATACATCGCACCCCTGCTAATGGCGAGGCTAATGCTGCTGATGTAAACATATCCGCTAATGTCCAGGGCTTTTACAACAAGTTTAACCCAAGACAAGACTGACTCTGCAAAAAACACAATATGCCAAAACCCCTAAGCTTGTTAAGACCCACGCTGGTAAGAAATACAAAACTGTGCCGAAAGAGAGTCTTAACGGGAGAGGTAAACATGGATAATTTGACTACTTTAACGCGGCGCTGTGAATCGAAACGTGGTATTTGTCGGGGAGAGTGTTGCTTGGTGACTTTTGTTCAAACATGAATGCGCTGTGGAATGGCTCAGAGTGTAATTCTGTGTTTGTGAATAAAAAGAAAAGAACTCAGTCAATGCATGGGCGACTTATAGGTCTGTATGTATCTTGTCTGGTGTGGTCACTCTGAAAATGTCATTTTGGGGGTGTTTGAGACCTCCTTTATTATCTGAATAAATATTGTAAAAATTATTGATCTTAAAACTGCTCTTTGATCCTTATTTGGCAGTTCTGTACTACTTTTGTTTGTGATTTAGTTCATAAATATATTCCAACGTCTCGCCTTCTCCTTTTTGTTGCGGTCTTGGCACAGGGTTTTTAGCCTGATTCATCAGTCAGTTTCACTTCATGGAAACTGTCAGACCTCACAGCATTAGAATTTGTTCGCTCAACGGTCGGCGGGTACTTTTTTTAAATTTAACCAATCGCTGCTATTTGGTCGTGACGTATGTAATGCCCCAGATCCTGTAGGAAGAAGGAAAATAGTGTCTTTCTGCTTGATAAAACTCACCAAACATTCTCTTCGTTCTGACTTTTAATTCTCGATTTCGGGAATCGTTGCCAATACAGAATGTCTGTCTTCGTTTACATCCATCTCGACCGCTTTGTTTACTGTTGTGTTGTTCCACAGAAGGGACCCAGACAGGCACTTGAGTTTGACGTCATAACTTCACAGCTCTTCTGATTGGCCGGAGCGCGGTCTACAACTTCTGGGGTTCTTTCAAACCATCTAGTGTAGTCTGATTTCTGACCTAGTTGCTGGAGACAAATGAAATTGAGTGGAGGCACTAAGTGGCACCAGCCTGACTATCTTCCTGTAGCCTTAGCAACAAATACCACTGTTGGATCAGAAAGGCCATCGAGATCCAATATCGTTGGTCTGTGGAACATAAATGGGTATTTCTTCCCTAAACAGGAACGCCTCTGGTTTTTGGCTAAAAGATATATATATATATATTTTTTTTATTTTTATTTTACTTTATGTACTTAGTATTTTCAAAACAATAGAAGGTCAACTGCTATATGTGCAATAATTTGAATACAAAAAACTGCATTCATGAGAAATACTAGTGTTACAGTTTGAGCAATTCCAGCATCATATTAAATGTACATAGCCCCGACAGCGGTGCATTACATACATCACCACCAAATAGCAGCGCTTGGTTAAATAAAAAAGTATCCGCCTACCATTGAGCATGCACGTCCTAATGCTGTGAGGTCAGAAGGTTTCCTCAAAGTGAAACCGGCTGATGAATGAGGCTACCAGGAAGAAGCCGAAACATGTAAAGCAGGTAAACAAACTCTCCTGTCTGATAAAAAATGAAGAGCTAATTCTAAGTTTACAACTGAAAGTAGAATGAACGTTTACCAAAGGTTAAAAAAGTTGATTGTGCATAATATTCCTCTTTCAGCAGTTCACTTTTTAAGTTGCCCTTCACTGAGTTCCACACTTTATAATCACAAACACAGCATTCCACACGAAGCATTTCACTCATTCATGTTGGAACAAAAGTCACCAAGCAACACTTTCTCTGACAAATCCCATGTTTTCATACTCAGGCTCATGCTGAGAATAAAGAACTCAAAAGGGTGCATGCTTTTGAATTCACTTTAATTAAAGCAGTGAGTGGTTTGTTTGGAAGGCTGTTTACACTTTTCACTTGTTAGTGTAAAATGTCATGAGAGTTGTTGTGTTTATAATGAGTTAGGCCTCAATAAAACATAAAAGAAAGAATTTAACTTGTTACGCTAACAGTTTTCTTTGTCGTCCATACATGCCAGAAAAATAACTCTGTATTGTTAACGTGATTGGGACTGTAAGAGCTTTAGTTGTTTATTGAAATCTCCCACTGTGTATATTTCAGGTTTATTTTGGTCGCTTATGTAAGACTTGTATTATTGGAATCCATCCGTCTTCTTCCTCTTTATCCAAGGCCAGGTGGAGCGTCAAAAAACATGTAAATATGAATTGTTACTGCGAGTGGGCTTGCCTTCCCACAGATATGACGTGTAACTTGGGACACGGTGCACCTTTCCGCGTTAAATAAAGCACATTTCTATTATTTAGAATTGTACAGACAGTTCTTATCTGACTGAGTGAGAGCAGAGACAGACTTATAGGCAGCTGAGAGTGGATAGAGCAGGGACAGAGTCTTATGAAAGAGCAAAGCACTCCCCCGGGACAAAGCGTGAAGTACAAGTGCCCCCTGGTGACCAAAGGTGAGGAAAAATCTGTTTCAGGATTTGATTGCTGTAGATTTGGTCTTGTCCATAGACCAATTTTTCTTGGCCCTCAGGTTTCCAGGTGAATTGTCCCAAATTAACTTAAGCAGTAGTTTTTACAGCACATTTAAATATTTCATTTGAATAGTTCACTGTATTGAGCCCCGGTCTACAGCTCTCCATCAGCCTTCTGCTTCATTTTCAGTTTAGCTCTTGGCCCTTTAAGAAAAAAGTCTGGATAACCTCGTTGAAAATATGAAGTGAGCATGGATGCAGTTTCTAGTGTTCTGTTGAAATGAGCCACCCGCATTCCCGCTTAAATCGACAGTGACGTCTATCGATTCACGCTACCCTGTCAAAATAAGCGACCTTACGTTTTCTCGTTGATGCTGTTTGCACAGGGTGATCACACCTTATACCAGGGGTGTCAAACTCATTTTGGCCTGGGGGCCGTATCCAACCAACTCTGATCCCAAAGGGGCCGGATCAGAAAACTTATGTCATATAAACCCCAAAAATAACAATAAGTTCAAATATTTGTGCAGAGAAAACAAATCTATTACAGAAATATTTTTTAATTGATGAACTCTTTCTTTTACAAAATATTATAATATTATGAACAACCTGAAACTTTAAGAAAAATACAATTTCAACACAAAGTTTTAACATGAACTTGTTTAACATTAACTTGTATAAATAGGAATAAGGAATTTTTTCTTGGAAAATCCTGCACTCGGCTCCACTTTTCTCATTTTGGACATTTTTCTGATGAGGGTGTCACGGTCAACAGTCAAAACGATCGTCCTTTAAGAGCGTTTGGAAAGAGACAAGTCTTCATTTGTGCTGCTCTGGTGGGAGGGGCCACGTACAGAGTCGCTGGAGACGCTGCTGTGATAAACACCACAGAAAATTAACAAAATTTTAATAAAAAGCAGAATTTTAATATTTTAGTAGAAAATCAGCCGAGGACCAGATTAAAGGTCTTGGAGGGCCGGATCTGGCCCCCGGGCCGCATGTTTGACACCTGTGCCTTATACCTTAGTTAAGTAAAATTTCAACTCATTTATATGAATCTGCGTACTTCATTCTGCTTAAATAGGGCTCCGACTAAAGGGAGCACAAATCGACAGGCCAGTTTAGCTGTCAAATAATGCTCCCACTGTAGAATCACCATTATTCACTCATTTATATGAATTTGGGTAGAGGAGCTCATTTTAACAGTCCTATATCGTCAATCAAATAAGGCTCCCACTATAGAAGTAAAATAAATTATTGGAAATACTGAAATCTTTATATTAAATAGTCTTAAATATATATTTTATCACAAATATCATAGGTGACAGAGTGAATTTCTAGTGATGGACGAATGGAGCTTCGTGAAGCATTGACACATTAGTCGCAATATTGTCTCAAATGGTTCGACGTGTCTGAGGCCTCGGAGAAACACTGACCTCTAGTGGACAAATTTAACCATTTAAATCGCTCTACACGATCCTGGTGTTTTTATTTGGATATTTTCTTCAATCAAGATATGAACATTCATTAACAAACAAATCAGGCGCCTTCTTTCTCCAAGGTCGCTCCTGCTAGTAACAGGTTTGATTGACAGCGCTGCCTTGGCTTCATTCAGTTCACCCCCATAACGTCTGCCTCAAGGAGCTAGTCTGTGGTTTTACCCTCTAAAGCAGAGGTCTTCAACAGGAGGGTCACGAAATCTTTGGTTAATTTGACATTTTTTTTATTTTTAATGTTTCTTCATTTTTTAACGATGAGGATGAACTGGTTTTCAGTGGGTTCTGGCTGTTCGCTCCTTCACCACGTCTGTCTCTCTCTCTCTCTTCATTCCGTTGTCTGTTGCTCCCGGTCAAACCACAAACACCTCAGTGCAGATTTTTTCATCTCTTGTTAAGGTAAATCATTTACTGTAGCTCCCAATTATGCTCATTACGCACAGCGTGTAGGGCCCCAAGTGCTTGAGGGGGCACCTCGTGAAACCTCGCAAAACTACTGCCATAGCATTCGACAGTGCGGCTCCCGGTCCTCAGTTTCAGTGGCACAGAATTAAACTCCAGGCCTGAATTAACTTTGGTCAGACTCAGGCTTATTTCTGTCATGGAACGAGTTGAGGCGTAAACGTAATACATGGACAGGTATGAGTAAAAAGGTGCATCAGAAACAGTGGATCAAGTTTTTATAAGATAAAACAAGAACCTTCAGGATTTTGGGATAGAAGCCTGGAGCTTGGTGCCTGGGGGTTTGGAGTGCTGGAGCTGGGCTGGCCGGTAACCAACTGTGATGGAATACCCCCCAGTATTGAATGTACAAGAACAGAGTAGCTGTTTATACACTAGGCCCAAATTAATATAAAACACAATTGTATGCCTTTTACTTTACTGGTCACAAACTTTAGAACACCCTCATTTTCCAGTTATTTATTGCAATTCAAGTCGTGAAAGTCCAATGAAGAGCTTGAAATGGTACAAAAGTAAAAACTGAATAGACAGGTAAAAAAGATAGAAAAGATACACAAGACCAAGCTCTGCCAAAACTACCTCAGAAAAAAGAACAAGATGGTAAAATTGAAAACATGGAGAGTCCAGCAGCACAGTGTCCAGACTTAAACCCCATGGAGCTGGTTTGGGATGAACTGGACAGAAGAGTGAAGCAACCTACAAGTGCCACACATTTATGGGAACTTCTGCGAACAGACTTGGGAAGAACTTTCTGAAGAATATTTGATTTCTGCTGTAAAAAGAACGAGCCACGAGTGTGTTCAGCTGTTATATCTGCCCAAAGGTGAACACTTTCATCAATCAAAAGTTTAGAATATATTTTGGTCTATAAATTGATTCCAAGATTTATTTTTCAACTTAAATTGCTTATTTAATCTATCCTTTCATTTCAGAGTGCAATGACACAATAGACAGTAAAAAAATAGAAAAAGTGTGATGTTCTAAAACTTTTGACCGGTAGTGTATATTGTAGGGGTCCCTGCTCCAGCTCTCCATCAGTTTGGGGATCCCTGGCCAGAAAAACTGTCCTGAAGACCCCTGATATAAAACCTTTTGGCAGCTGTTAGTTCACTTAGTTGAAAAGATTTGGTGGAGAACAACATAAACCAGGGATGTCAAGCTCATTTTGGTCCGGGGGTTCGTGTCCAACCTACTTTGATTCCAAAGGGGCTGGATCAGAAAACTCATGGCATATAAACCCCAAAAAATAGAAATAAATTCAAATATTTGTGCAGAGAAACGCAAATCTATTACATAAATATTTTTTTAATTGATGAACTTTTTCTTTTACAAAATATTAGAATATTTTGAACAACCTGAAACTTTAAGAAAAATGCAATTTCAACACAAAGTTTTAACATGAACTTGTATGAAAATAGGAATAAGTCAATTTTTCTTGGAAAATCCTGCACTCGGCTCCACTTTTCTCATGTTGGACATTTTTCTGATGAGGGTGTCACGGTCAACAGTCAAAACGATCGTCCTTTAAGAGCGTTTGGAAAGAGACAAGTCTTCATTTGTGCTGCTCTGGTGGGAGGGGCCACGTACAGAGACGCTAGAGACGCTGCTGTAATAAACACTGCAGAAAATTACCAATATTTTTATAGAAAATATAATTAATAATAATATTTTAGTAGAAAATCAGCCAAGGGCCAGATTAAAGGTCTTGGAGGGCCGGATCCAGCCCCCGGGCCGTATGTTTGACAGCCCTGACATAGACTGTATTAAGAAGTGGACTAAAGGAGTGTGATGTCAAATGAAGCTCATGATTCTTGCAATTACAAGGGACAATTTTGAGGAACAGGGATTTATTTACGGACAAAAGAGAGAAATAAAAACACTAGGATCGTGTACAGTGGGTTAATACAAAAAGTTTAATACCAAAACAACAAAGTTTACTTCAGCAGTTACAGAAAGGAGGATGACAATATTTCAATGTGAAGTGAATTGGAGCCAGAATCGATGGATCCAGAAGCACTCCCATGTCCATTTATACATACAGTCCATGGAGAAAAATGAAAAAAAAAAATCTTCTTCTATTCATGGGTTTCAACTGATATTTGCGACATCCCAAAGCCTTTTTACCAATCAAAAGATTTGCAGAATACTTCGTTTCACACAACAAAGTGAAAATAAACTACAAACCCCTGCACATCGACTATAAAAGCATCTGTTCAGGTTAAAATCTTGACAGTTTGAAGAAAGTGATTTTATTTTCAGGCCTGAGCCAAACAGCTTTCATTTGTGCAGGTCAGAGCTCCCCCTCATTAAGAGAAAAGTGAGAAAAGTTTATGTTGAACCGTGAACTTAAACTCGTGACACCATCTTGTTTTAGAAACTTTCAGAACAAGATGGAGCAAATAGATCTGGGTTTCAACACTTTTTAAATCATGACAAGAGTGGAGTTACACAGCATGATTTTTCTTGTTTGTTTAATTAAAATGGGACTAAACACCTAAACTTTGCTCACAATCAGCATGCAAAAAGAGCTGCGAAAATGAGCAGTGCCGAAGTAGTAACAGATTACATGTACTGGAGTTACGTAATCAGAGTACAAATTATGAGTAACTGTATTCAGTTACAGTTACTGTTTTAGTGATTATGTTGGAATAAATGGATTACAGAGCGGTATTTTCCTGTTTTCACATTTCAAGCTGTATCCTCAGGTCTAAACCAGGTCTAAACCAGGTCTAAACCAGGACAAAACCGGGTCTAAACCAGGACTAAAACGAGGACTAAAATCAGGACTAAACCAGGACTAAACCAGGACTAAAAAACCAGGACTAAACCAGGTCTAAACCAGGACTAAACCAGGACTAAACCAGGTCTAAACCAGGTCTAAACCAGGACTAAACCAGGACTAAACCAGGTCTAAACCAGGACTAAACCAGGTATAAAGCAGGTCTAAACCAGGACTAAACCAGGCCTAAACTAGGACTAAACCAGGACTAAAACCAGGTCTAAACCAGGACTAAAACAGGACTAAAACCAGGTCTAAACCAGGTCTAAACCAGGTCTAAACCAGGTCTAAACCAGGACTAAACCAGGCCTAAACCAGGACCAAACCAGGACTAAAACCAGGTCTAAACCAGGACTAAACCAGATCTAAATCAGGACTAAATCAGGACTAAACCAGGACTGAACCAGGACTAAACCAGGTCTAAACCAGGTCTAAATCAGGACTAAACCAGGACTGAACCAGGACTAAACCAGGACTAAACCAGGACTAAACCAGGACTAAACCAGGACTAAACCAGGACTAAACCAGGACTGAACCAGGACTAAACCAGGACTAAACCAGGACTAAACCAGGACTAAACCAGGACTGAACCAGGACTAAACCATGGACTAAACCATGCTGGACGTGTCTCCTCTTCTTCTATCAATAATATTTTTAATACGGTTCAGTAACGTCTGGGCATTTTATTTTCTTTTTGCAGACAAAACTATTTATATTACTATATCCTCGTCTTTGCTTCTCTACAGGAAATCAAGTAATCCAAAGTATTCAGATTACATTACTCACTTTAAGTAATTTAATGGATTACGTTACAAACTCCATTTTGGAGTATATAATCTGTAATCTGTAGGGGAATACATTTTAAAAGTCACCTTCCCAACACTGGATATGACATAGTACTTGAAAATACAGTGGCACACATTTGCAAATTTTGTTAGTTTACGATAAAAATTGATCAAAAAAGGATTAGGAACAGTAGACAATTCAATTAAAACAACATATACAGAGTTTTGTAGTAGAAATAATGTTAATTTATTGTTTAATTCCACTTTATTTTTATTGAATTGGCTTTTATTCCACAACAAATAACCCCAAAGGTAGTTGAAATGTTTTGCCCAATGACACAACAACAGTACAAACTTCTTGGAGCTGGAATCTAACCCCCAACTCATTTCCTAGTGAGGCAGAGTGTTGGAGACATATGGAGACACTTTTTTAAATATTCCATCCAGTCCTTGGAAAGTCTGTGTTGATAGAATTATTATTAATGTTTGAAATGGATCGTCGCACTCTGAGGGACTATTTTCTCATAAATCAGTCCGCCGCTGCCGAGTTTTCTATCAGGAAGTACAACTCGCTGCTGCTGCTCAGATATAAATCCTTCAAATACAAGGTTGGTTTTACTTCGAAAATGATTCTATCGACACAGACATTTACATCGACAGCCTGGCGTTATATTGTTTTCTTCAGGTGCTTTGTTACTGTGCAAATGAACAGCAAACATGTGTATTAAAACTATAATAAGAAAGACCTGTATTACTTTTTGTACCACTATTACCAGCCCCACCCCTCTCAATAAAATAAATGCAGGTTTTTTACTGGACTTCATGAGAAAAAAGGTTAAGGACCACAGGCACAAGTACCATATTTTTCGGACTATAAGTCGCACTTTTTTTTCATAGTTTGGGTGTTTCCTGCGACTTATACTCCAGTGCGACTTATATATTAAAATTTCACACTGAAGCTGCGAGAGGCTCTAGTCTTGTGTGTCTGTATTAGGAAAACAGCAACATCAGAACTTTGAAAAGTTTTTTTTTAATCAAATCCAAAAAGTTTAACAACAATCAACATAAAATAAACCAAGAGAATGAGATCTTATTTGGGAAGTTTCCACATAAATTGATGCACCACTATTTAGTTGGAGGTGAAAAATAAATAAATACCGTCTTTGTCGGACTATAAGTCACAATTTTTTTCATGGTTTGGGTGTTTTCTGCAACTTATACTCAGGTGCAACTTATATATTAAAATTTTCACACTGACAGCTTGTGTGTCAGTATCTGCTGCTCCTGTTCCTCCTGTACCACTGTCACTTCACTTTACTGCGCATGTCTCCTGCAGAAAGAGCCTCTGTCCTGTCTGTGTCATGTCAGTCGATCGCACCGTTACTTCTGCACCACTGAAAATGTAAGCAAACTTTTAAAGACGACTGAGAAGACTGAACACAAATGCCCCAAAAAGAAAATCATATTTTAAAGATTACTAGATGCAAGTAGTGAAATATGCAGCTGAAAATGGAAATCGAGCAGCGAAAAGAACTGGGAGGATGCACTATGCAACTTTCCTGGAAGTCACTGGATGGATGGACAAAGCCTGGACTTCAGTGACACCGAAACCATCCTGTCGGGATTCAGAAAGGCCGGAATAATTCTAACTGGAACTAATGCTGAGTCTGACGACAGCGACACAGAAGAGGACGTGGCACTCTGTTTACCTCTGGAGGTCGTGGAGTTGCTCAGAAGTGACACCGAGGATGAAGAATTGAATGGATTTAGTGATTTGGAGTGAGATGGAGAGTTTGGTCAACTTGTTCTGTTCTGTTATAGTTTATCTGAAGAACTGTTCATATGTGACGTTAACAGTCTGTTGTTCTCTGTTCTCTTGTTATTACTGCAACTTGCCTTTCAAGATGATTCAGCGTTTCAGTGTTTCCTGAACATGTGAGACGGGCCTCTACTTTGACGCTGTTTAAATCCAGGCTCAAAACAGTTCTGTTTAGTTGTGGATATGATTGAAAGGTTTTCATTTTTCATTCTGCACTCTTCTCTCTAACTTAATGTGTCTCTCTCTTTTTAATTTTATGATGATTATTTATGTTTTGATTTGATTGTATTGCGATTTTAATGTATTTCTTATTCTGTAAAGCACTTTGAATTACTTTGTGTACGAATTGTGCTATACAAATAAACTTGCCTTGCCATGAAATATCGGATCCTGGTCTCTGATTACATAAAATAAATTTCCCATAAAAAGAGCGACTTATATATGTTTTTTTCTTCTTCATTACACATTTTTGGCTGGTGTGACTTACACTCCAGAGCGACTTAAAATACAGCAGTTTCAATTAGTGCTGTCATGCGATAAAAAAAATTGAGAGATTAATTAATTATGATCTGTAATTAATTAATCTAATTAATCTAATTTTAATCTCACCTAAAAATTGCAGAGAAAAGCCTTCAATTTGAGGTATTTTCATTTAAATTCATTATTACATTATTGTGGCAGATCAAAAGACTGATATAGAACAAAAAAAAGTGACTTTATAAAGTCATTTATTGTTTAACAAATCTCTCCAAATTGTCTGTTGAGCCCAAGTCTCCATGAATAAGAAACTGTTTGCTGTAAAGTAGCAAAGACGAGGAAATCTGAACATAATAACTTTTGTTTACTTAAAGACAATAAAAAGTCCAGTCTTTCCTTAACCATATTAAAAATATTATTGATAGAGAAATGCTTTATATATATGAGATCACTGGTTTTAGTCCTTGTTTTAGTCCTGGTTTAGACCTGCTTTAGTCCTACTTTAGTCCTAGTTTAGTCCTGGAATGGATTAATCCTGGTTTTAGTCCTGGTGTTAGTTCTGGTTTAGTCCTGGTTTAGTCCTGGTTTTAGTCCTGGTTTAGTCTGGTTTACTGGTTTAGTCCTGGTTTAGTCCTGGTTTAGTCCTGGTTTTAGTTTGGTGTTAGTTCTGGTTTAGTCTGGTTTTAGTTCTGGTTTAGACCTGGTTTAGTCCTGGTTTAGTCCTGGTTTTAGTCTTGGTGTTAGTTCTGGTTAGAGGCTCACAGGAGGAAGCGCGGTTTACGCCGCGTACGCGAGAAAACACGATCCACACGCGGCTCACGGGAGCACGTCGGTGTCCGCGCAGTAACTACGGAAGGAAACGTGGTCCGCGCGTTCTCAGGTTAATGACGATGATGAAGTGTGTGTGTGTTTGTGTGTTTGTGTGTGTTTGTGTGTGTGTGTGTTGTGTGTGTTTGTGTTTGTGTGTGTGTTTGTGTGTGTGTTTGTGTGTGTGTGTTTGTGTGTGTTTGTGTGTGTGTTGTGTGTGTGTGTGTTTGTGTGTTTTGTGTGTGTGTGTTTGTGTGTGTTTGTGTGCGTGTCCCCTCATGTGGCAGGTCACTATAGGACAGTAGTGCAGACATCATGAGTCTATGCAGGTTGTTTTCACCAGTGACATTTAAGTTGTAGGTGATATTATATTTGTTATTTTCTTTTATATTTCACGTCGGGAGAATAATTTCCAAGACACGAATGCGTTTTTACCTGTGCACTGCTGCCTCTGTTCTACTGGCTCTTCCACCTCGTCCATTGTGCGACTGACGCCATAAACGTCGCTCTTACTGCGCGTGTTTTGTGTGGGTTTCCGACAATGAGTGGAATTGCCAAAATTAAAAAATGTATAAATGTGTTTTGTGTGTGTGTGTGTGTGTGTGTTGTTGTCCCAACAACACATAAAAACAGGTTTTATAATAAAGCAACTCGCAAACAGAAACACTAAAGTTAGAGATTAAAAATGAGATTAACGCGATTAAAAAACATAACGCGCTAAATATGACTGTAATTAATTAATCGCAATTAACGCGATAATTTGACACCCCTAGTTTCAATATTATAATTTATCACAATATTCTTCATTAGCAACATATCATGCTTTAAAATCTGTTATGGAGCCAGGCCTAGTATCTGGCGTGGCTTTTGACAACCCTAGAACTAGTAGTTACAAATATGGCACTGGACAGTTGTATATTTCATTCACACTTTATTTATACTATAGCGAGACTCCCACAGTACTGCATGTTCCTCTTTCTTGACTCTCCCTGTAATGAAATTTCAGAGTTGTGAAATGCTTTTGGGGGCTTTTTCTTCGCGCGGATTCTGTGGCCCCTCTAAACCTGTGTACACCGCCTTCATTTTCCACTCGCATTCTCATTTTTTCAAACCCCTGGGCTGACACCGTTCGTATTAATATTCAGTGTATTTGAAAGTAGCCGTCAGCGCGGTGCACCTCTGTATTTTAGACGCCGTGTAAGCTTCGTGCGTCGGCGCCTCGGGAGAGTTACGGAGCCTATTCCGGCAGGCATTAGGACGGAGAGATTACATGTATATCCAATCCCACCGGAGATGTAGCTTTGGCTGGTCTTTAAAGGACGATCAATGAAAGAAACATGACCCGGGCCGTCCGTCTGCGAGGAGGACAACAAGATGGTTCAGGGGAAACTGCCGGAGAGACGTGTACAGTGTGTAGGATCAAAATGATGGCGGTATAAATGATTCACGACGCCGCAGCCATTTCTGATCTTAACCCACTGATAAAATAAGAAGAGGATCACAGGTTATTACATGTTTAAGATGTGTGTCTGATAATAAAGGTACAGTGAATTTAAAGGACTCGTAGTACACTAGCTTCTGATCTATGTTATTATAATCAAAAACATAACCAGAGTGTGTTTTTTTGTTTGTTTGTTTGTTTAATTCACACAGGTTTAACACGCAACTCCTGCATCTTTAGGCTTAGTTTTTCTTTCAAATAGAAAACTGGTGATGTCATGTGGTAATACAGAAAGAGCTCCACAGTGTTTTTAAACTTTAAACGTGCACCTTCTCTAGAATCATTTGCATGATTTCAACACTGGAATTGCCGATCTCTACTGAACTACAGGTAAAAAGGTAGCTGTAAAATTGTGGAACAGAGCATTTTGAGATTTGTAAACAGATCATAGACTGTATAAAAAAGTGGAATAAGCGATTGTGGTGGCACCCATAGCATTCAGAGCTGCTCAAATGAAGCTCGTGATACTAACCGTTAAAGGAGCAAATTTGGAGCCAGGATTATGAATAGGATTTTTTGATGGACAAAATAGTGACATAAACATCAGAATCATGTATCCATCCATCCATTTTCTTCCCACTTATCTGGGGCTGGGTCACGGGGGCAGCAGTCTAAGCAGGGACTTCCAGACCTCCTTCATTCCGGACACTTCCTCCAGCTCCTCAACTTGCCCCAAGGTGTTCCCAGGCCGGCCCAGAGACCTGGTCCAATCCTCCAGCGTGTCCTGGGTCTTCCCCGGGGCCTCCTTCTGGTAGGCACATGCCCGGAACACCTCATACCCCAAGGAGGCGCCCAGGAGGAATCCGGAACAGATGCCCGAACCACCTCAGCTACTCCTTTTTACAGCTCTCCCATCAGGCAGAAGATTGCGCCACCTACAGGCCAGGACCACGAGACTACGGAACAGTTTTTATCCTGATGCCGTGAGACAGATTAATTCTGTCAGAAAAAACACTACAAAACAGCACTGACTTGGAACGCACTTTAGAAAATGGGGGCGGGTTGACATACAATATTTTTAACTATTTTATTCTTGTTATAACTATTTATTCTTATTATAACTATTTGTTCTTATTGTTATCTGTGCTGCTGTTGACCTGGACCTGAGTGCATTGTTTCGTTTGTGTGTATTTTTTATACTGGAATGACAGATAAATTTGATTCTATTCTATTCTATTTCCTCTTGACATGGAGGAACAGTGGCTCTACTCCGAGCTCCTCCCGTGTGACTGAGCTCCTCAGCGTAAGGGAGCACCCAGGATCATGTAGAGTGGGTTAATACGAACATTTAAGGACCAAAATGATGAGGCTCAGATGCTCTTCTAAATGAAGTCAATAGAAGCCAGGATCAGAAGGAGCCGGAAGAGCCACATGCGAACTTCCTATTTGGTACGTGGTGGCCAGAACGTCGGCTATGTTCATTTATACAGTCTATGAGATGGACTAATAATAAAGAATTACTCCAACATGTGTGAACTCCAGGTCTGTTTTTGTGGAGGTAACAACATTATAACATGATTAAAAGCTCACAAGAGTTGATTTTGTGTAATATATCACATTTGAATAGGTTTTCTTTGGGACACTGAAAGCTGATATAACAAAGATGTACTTGGTGGTGATAAACTCTTAGCTCCAGCTGCCCTGAGGGTGACGGACAGAGGCAAGGCTGCTTTTCCGTGTCAACAGCCTCTTCAACTACCACGATCGTTTACACTCAGGGTGGGTGAAGCGTGTTACGATGAAAAACTGTATGTAATATTGTTAGCTGGTTGCAAAGAACCAGCAGACTGTCAGTGTGTGTGGGCAACGCAACTGTTGTAACTATTATTTTTGAACTACCAGACTGACCTCTGCTGTAATACTACCAGATTGAGCTGTAGCTACTTTCCATCTGCAGTCCCCAGGCAGGTTAACAAACTCTTCAAATAGATCCAAGTACATCTACTCCACATTTGTACTTTTAAAATGACTCAAATACAAGGTCAGATGTTACTTATAAGCAGTGTTGGGGAGTAACAGATTACATGGACCGGGATTACGTCATCAGAGTACAATTTATGAGTAACTGTATTCAGTTATAGTTACTGTTTCATTGATTTGTAATTGGATTACAGTTACTTTGTTGAAATAAATGGATTACAAGGCGGTATTTTCCTGTTTACACATTTTGGGCTAAACCAGGACTAAACCAGAACTAAACCAGAACTAAACCAGAACTAAATCAGAACTAAACCAGGACTAAACAAGGACTAAACCAGGACTAAACCAAAACTAAACCAGGACTAAACCAGGTCTAAAACCAGGACTAAACAAGGACTAAACCAGGACTAAACCAGGACCAAACCAAAACTAAACCAGGACTAAACCAGGTCTAAAACCAGGACTAAACAAGGACTAAACCAGGACTAAACCAAGTCTAAAACCAGGACTAAATCAGGACTAAACCAAAACTAAACCAGTACTAAACCAGGTCTAAAACCAGGACTAAACAAGGACTAAACCAGGACTAAACCAGGTCTAAAACCAGGACAAAACCCAGGACTAAACCAGGACTAAAGCAGGACTAAACCAGGACTAAACCAGGACTAAACCAGGACTAAACCAGGACTAAACCAGGACTAAACAATATGACACTAACAGTAGAGTGAACATAATTTAAGGCAGCAGTGATTTCATACAGAAATCATTTCTCTATCAATAATATTTTTTATATGCTTAAGTAAAGTCTGGGCTTTTGATTTTCTTTTAACAGACAAAACAAAATATCTCATGTTAAGATTTCCTAGTCTTTGCTTCTCTACAGCAAACAGTTTCTTATTCATGAAGACCTGGGCTCAACAGACAATTTGAAGAGAACAAACAAGAATTTTCTGGATGTGGTTGTTACTTTCATGTCGTTTTAAAAAGCATGACAATGTCAAGTAATCCAAAGTATTCAGATTACATTACTCACTTTAAGTAATTTAATGGATTACATTACAAACTACATTTTGGGGTATGTAATCTCTAATCTGTGGGGGAATACATTTTAAAAGTCACCTTCCCAACACTGCTTATAAGTTACCACATGCAGTATGGGCGACAGTAGCTCAGTTGGCAGAGTGTTTGTCCACTGATCCGAATGTTGGTGGTTCAGATCCAAACAGGTTGGTGCTGTGATTCCAGCTTCTACAAATGAATCCTGTCGTTGTGTCCTTGACCAAGACACTTAACCCGCCTCGGCCCCCGGTGTCTGTGCACACCGGTGTATGAATGCGTGCGTGAATGGGTGAGTGGTTCCTTGATGGTCAGGTCGCTTTGAGGAAAAGTGCAAAACGAGTCCATGTTAAATGACTCATCTGTGGCTGTCCCCTTCAGCCAAAGAGCAACTGTGGTCCAAATTACTGAAAAGATTAAAGGTGCACAATGTACCTTTGCACCCGTCTCCAGCTAGACTTAGTCAGAACTAACTTAGCTGGAGGATTTGCCCTATGTACAAGCAATATATATTCATGATACACAGGGTCTGGACCTGCACCTTTAACGTTTGTACTGATGGAGTAACAGTTCTTATCACAGCATTAGGAAAAACAGAAACACGTACTCAGGTGGTCATATTGTTTTGCCTGATCACTTACTCAATACAGTCTAAATGTAAGCTCAAACCACATCACAATAAATGTCCTATATTACGCAAAATTGACTCTTATGAGCGTTACGCCACGTTATGATACTGTCAGCTTCTCAAAAACAGACCTGGAGCTGTGTTTTGTTTCATTCACACATCCTGGTTTATTAGTGTGTCTACATCTTTAAAGCTCAAAATGCTC
The DNA here is from genome assembly GCF_026225935.1 of Boleophthalmus pectinirostris. NCBI lineage: Eukaryota > Metazoa > Chordata > Actinopteri > Gobiiformes > Gobiidae > Boleophthalmus > Boleophthalmus pectinirostris. The sequence goes on along the minus strand of NW_026571404.1, from coordinate 7,094,243 downwards.
TGTTCCAACTTGTGATGTCATGAAACAGTAGTTGTCAAGTTAACAACTTCCTTGTTTACAGGCCTTGGCCCTTTAGGTTTTTGATAATCCTGAGCTGCCGTTGCATCTTTGGTTTTTTTGTGTGTATGTATGTATCTGGACTCGGATTCGCAGGAGCTGAGACCGCAGGACGGAGGCTGGGAGTCTGATCACTCGCCGGACTGTAAAAGTTTGCAGCAAAATCAGTGGTGTTCAGATGGAGGATTTGGCCTCTGTGTGGAGACATCGGGTGTTACAAAAGACTAAGGCCACACTGAGCCAGACTAACCATGTTCTGCACTCACAGTTCATGAAAATGCCCTCTGGGAGGCGCTATGTCACCCCACAGCAAAAGACTAACCGTTACGCCAAATTTTTTATTCCCTCTGCCATAAGGATTTTAAATGGAAAGTGAATTTGTTACTGTGTCCCTGATGCACTGTGGTTTGAACGTCTGGTGTCTGTCTTTCTTTTTCTTTATTATTTATATTTATATATTGTGCGTGACCAGAGATGTGCGAACTAAATTGCCCTTTGGGATTAATAAAGTTGTTGATTGATTGGATTGGCCAGGCACCCTTCCAAGCCCACCAATCCGCAGAGGCCACCTGTGGGGACGCGGACTACAAAAGAGACCTTCTTCGCCATTTCTGTTCGGTTGTTTCATTCTGTTGTGTCTCGTTTTTCGTTGATTATGCCGGCTGGTGCTTTTTGTTATTAGATTTGCTATTGAGACACTTTAATTATTCATAGTACAACTTTAATTAGGTTTTTTTTGTTGTTGTTGTTGTACTTAGTTTATGTCTTTGTACTTTAGTAATTCCTTTTTTGTTTAAACCCCTTTATTTCACCACCACATTTCTTGGGGCTGTTTACACGAGAACGCTTGTGGGTAAAAACGACAAAATATTTTATCGTAAATGCCTTTTGTTTAGACTGTGACGGCGTTTTTGGAGCTTAAAAACTCTCCAGAGTGGAAACGTTGAATACGCCCCGCCGTAGAGTTTCAGTCTGCACTGCCCAAGACGCAAAACTCTGGTCAAATCTGCTCACGTCACATACATAAAGTAACCTGGCATGCATACCCAATCAAATTCCACACACTTTTGCGTAACGCTTGTTTTGCGGAAAAAAAATCGTCTAAACGCAGAATAAAAAGTGAAGAAGCGACGCCACTTTTACATCTTCTGTTCAGACCGTCATCAAATAAACAGTCTCAGTTTTGTTTTTAATTTCCTACTGTGTCACTTAATAAATTCACAACTTCTAGTTAAAACTTCTAACACCTTTATTTGTCTTTATTGTTGCTTCCCTTCTCCCCAAGCAAAGGTAACATAACGTTTACCTTTTGTTCATCAGAAATGGGCAAATCCAGGGGCTGAAATGATCCAAAATGATCTAGTTGAGAGAAGAACTCAGCCTAAATATGCAGGATTTATGTATTAAACATGTGTGGATGAACATTATAACATACGGTAGATCAAAAAATAGCGTAATGCGGCACATTAAACTTACTCTGCTTATGTTCAGGTGGATGGAGCTTGCGGGGCCCGTGATTTAATGACTACCTCCACACCTGTGCAAATGGTTGAACAAAGCAGAACGGTGAAAACGCAGAGGGGCCGTGCGTTGGTGCTGACTACGGAGCTTTGACGGATTTCGCTTCGGGCGCAGGCTACCTTCAATGTCTCAAACCATTAGTGATTCCTGTAGTACTAAAGCACCGCTCCAGGGCCCCCATTTCCTTGCATTAACGTCTACCTTCCACCGCAGAAAATCAAAGGCAAATCCGCACGCCGCTACCTCGCGTTGGATACACAAATCAGCCAGGTTAGAGAGGGCCGGGGGGGCTTTTTTGTCCGTCAAAATGAAACCACGAGATAAGCATCGGGTGTGTTTCAAAGCAGAACAATTTATTATCAAGAAACAATATCAAACAAGAAGGAGAGAAAAAATGTCCACTCATTTCATAAACTTGTTTTTTTGCAGAAATGTGATCAGTTCGACGCCCCCAGCTCGCACAACATGATTTATTAAGCTGGGAGATTCTTTCATTTAATCCGACGCCCCTAGTTACAATTTTTCATATTTTCTTGTGTAAATATAGCACTGTCGGTAGGTGTAGAAACCAGATCACAGCAAAGATATGAGACGCAATACAAAGAGGGGTTCCAGTGTTTCTGAGCTAAAGTGCAGTCCGCCCCCTTCAGGTTCGTGTAAGTAGTAGCTCCTCTGAGAGTCCAAACGTAGAGAGTTTCATTGGCACATGTTGTAATGTAATTGAAAATGTCAGTTTGGAGTATCTGATATTTCCATTGTGCTTGAGGAAATGGAAAAGCAGGTTGACCTGGATGCATTAATTATTCAATGTAATGATTATGGTATAGAAAAAGCCTCATAAGCACTTTTACTTGTCTGACATAAACCTGGGTAGTTCAAGCGAAATGGTATGTAGGTCAAAATGTATTCAAGATCATTTGTTCCAATAGATTTAGAATTTTAATAATGTTCAGTTTCTCATTTTGAATTTTTTAACTCTGAAAAAAGAGGTTTGAATTGTTTTTTATTCTGAATTTTAGTTGCTGTAATTTAAAGAATGCTTTTTTTTTTTTTTTTTTTAATATGTTTCACTTCAAAATGAAAATATTCAGAACAAATATTTTCAAGTCCTCAAATTCAACAGTCAAAATTCAGAGTGTAAACTTCGCAGCAATGATCGAAGACGTCAAAGCAGAAGAATCTGTGTATTATTCGTTCATTTGTTTTTCAAAATAAAACCAAAAATAAGAAATAAGAAGAGAACTATTTTCTTCATTATTTGTCTCCAAAACCAAAATTAAAAAAAAAAATGATAATGATTTGTTTTTTTCAGTTTTTGTGTTTAAATTAGTTAATGGAATAAACAATAATGGTCGTTTCCAGTTTCTGAAACTTAAACTGCGATGCCGGACTTTTGCGCCGCATACGGACTGAACTAGGACTAAAACAAGACTAAAACAGGACTAACCCAGGTCTAAACCAGGTCTAAACCAGGACTAAATCAGAACTAAACTAGATCTAAACCAGGACTAAATCAGGACTAAACCGGAACTGAGCCTTGAGATGGGCCCAGAAGTGATCAGGACTGAGATCCAGACCTGACTAGACCGGGACTAGACTGGGACTAGACCGGGACTGAGACTGGGACCAGACCGGGACTGAGACTGGGACCAGACCGGGAATGAGACCGGTTTAGTCTTCTTTTAGTCCTGGGATCGCTTCACTGCACCATTTCCTGTTTGTTACTAAATTAGATCGGATCACTTTGGATCGTTTGCTTCTGCCTTGGCATCTCAGATCTTTGGTGCGAATCTTTTTCACTGCAAATTTTACACTATGAATTTTGACTGTTGAATGAAACAGGTGATTTAATTTTTATTTATTTATTTATTTGTAGTTATTGAATTTTAAACACTTTGAAAGTGAATGCTTAAAATTTAATCAACTGCCATTCAGAATAAAAATATCTCAAACATATTTTTTCAGAGTTAAAAAATTCAAAATGAGAAATTCAACTGCATTTAAAATTCTAAATCTAATGGAACAAATTATCTTCCATAAAAATATAGATTGCAATGTTTCACTGACTCAGATAAATGTACAAATAGGAAATAGGTAGTATAATGGTGATTTTGATTGATTACAAACTGGTCTATAGTCAGACATTAGAATAAACTGTATAGCACGGTCAGCAGTGGAACGTAAAAAGTAAAAGTAGTAAAGTAAGTATGCATTTTTGTTATTGGGGGTCCTTCACCTGCTTGTTTCTATGAAAATGTCAATGCTTTGCCTGGAATATTTCACAGTATGACATTAAACAGCTCTATCTTACATTTATTCAATTACAGGCGGTGTCATCTACAGAGCCTGACATGCGCAAAAAAAGACTAAATCGTGGCCTCAAATTACTATTTTGTTCCCACCATTTGTAATTCCGACACTTTAGCCAATTTGTACACATTACTACACCGATTCTGGAGGCCTACATTTACATAAGCGTACATTTGAGCAGAGAACAATAAACATCAAAATGAAAAAAAAAGAGAGAATTTTAGCTTTACTTGTGTCTGCCAAGGTCTATATGCTAAATGAACGCAAATCTAATACCACAAAATCACGCCCTGTTTTGTATAATCAGAGGCAATTTCTTGATTTGTGGGTAAAAAATTGGCTAAAATGTGACAATAAGTTAACAAAAATGTGGGAACGAAATAGTAATTTGAGGCCACGATTTAGTATCTTTTTTTGCGCATGTCATCAAGCGGGCTCCGTAGTTATCGCTCAAAAATACCAAGAAAAACAGGTGCTCTGACTGTCACAGATCTGACCTGTAACTTGGTCTGGTTTGGTCTCCATGAAGATAGCAAGATTTAATGCCATACTGTGAAAAATTTCAGACAAAGCAATAACATCTCCATGGAGACAAGCAGACAGCACACCAGTACACCTTTAAAGTACAAATTTTAAAGTATATATTTTCAGTATCTGTACTTTACTTTACTACACTGTGCACAGCTTCTCTACCATGGAGATGTTACCTGGAATGTTCCACAGTATGTCATTACACTTATTTATCTCTACAGAGAAAGCAAGTGATGCCATAGGACTAAGTTACATGTCAGATCTGTGCAGAGACGAGCCCACTCACAGTAAGAATAGATGTTTTTAAGTCAATAAAACCACGTGTTACTGAGTAAATGCAAGATGGTTAAATTTAAAGTCACACTGGGACATTCTAGACAAAGCAACGATCATTTCCATGGAGACAAGCAGAAAACGGACCCTCCACCAGAAAAGTTACACAGTGCACCTTTAAGTAGATTTTAACGTGGATACTTATTACTTTTACTTCACTACATTTGAGAGCAGGTATCTGTACTTTCTACTCCACTACATTTTTGAAAAGTAAAAGTATTTTTGATGATAATTTGAGATGTTTTTTGCTGAAAAGGCTGAGCTTTTTTCAGCATGTTCCTAAACTAAAATATACAGTACCGTATTTTCCGAACTATAGGGCGCTCTGGTCTATTTTGAAACTTTTTTCACAAATAAACCGCACCGGACTTTAAACGAAACGCAACAGTTGGATGGGTGAGTCGGACTTTGTTTGTTTGTCTTGGTTCACGGTGACTCTGGGCTTTGTTCAGTTGTGGCGTGTAGGGAGGTGCTGTCTGGGACCGCTGGATTGTCGGCGTGTTCGCAGTGACTCAGTTGTTCAGTTGTGTCTAGGAGTGGCACATCGCATTTGCTTTTTCGGTTCGTTCCTCCGTTCCATTCCTCGTCGACACCCGAGTGGATTCGTGTTTAGGGCGCTCTGGATTGTTGGGCGCGCAGTTGTTTTTTGATGGTGTTGGAGGCTTTTGAGTGTGCCCTATAGTGCGGAAAATACGGTATTTAATATTACTAACTAAATTGTTTCTACAGAACAAAATTCAGCACAAATCATTACAAAATCACTACATTTGAAGCTTAACAAGACCTAAAAATCTGTGTAAAAATGCTATTTAAGTCAAATTTTCATGTGATACTTCTACTTTAACTTTAGTATTTTTTCGCTCCAGTATCTGTACTTTTACTTAAGCACTTACTTTAACGAAATTGGGTGCTTCTTCCACAACTGAGCACGATCATTTTCCAAATAACAAGACTTTAAATATAGAGAATCCTTTGCAAAATGTATTGAACTCTTGTAGCAGATAAAACTGTAAGGCTTTTACTGAGTTTGACTAAGTGGAAATTGTGATGGCTGCAGAATTGGGTCAGCGTATTTTCAAAACTGCAGCTCCTCCGGTCTGCATTTTCTATCAAAGTGAAAAGGAAATAGCACACAGTATTTCTACGTGTTGAGCTACAATAGCGGATTTTGTAGTTAAAGCAAAAAATACAAGTTCATCCCACTAAAGGAAAACATCTCGTCTTCTTTTATTGCCATTCAGAAAACAATACCATTATACTCTTATTCTACTCTGCATATAAAAATCCACCGAAGTTTGCTTTAAATGGCTCAGCCTCATTGATTTTCCATAAAGTCTTGGGACAGCTTATGGACAGCGCTAGACCTGCATTAATAATAGCAATTGCCAAAACAGTCGGGCAATTCATCAAATTTTAAGCAGCTAAAGTCATCCGTGATCTGCTAGGGGCTTTTTTAACTAACAGATATATAGTGGTAGAAAACGCCGGTGGTTTAGAGAAGAGTTCAGCTTTAGAGAATTAAAATTAAAAGGGCATTTTTATCTGTTAATATGTTGTTTAAATTGTCAGTCTTGTCCATGCTTATAAACCTTATATATTTAAAGCTACCATCTGTAATTAGACCGACTGACCCACACTTGTTGTAAAATATGGGCCACTTACATGCTCGATACATTACTGCAGTCTAAGGACCTGTTTACACAAGAACGCTTGCGGGTAAAAACAACTAAATATTTTATTGGAAGTGCCTTTCGTTTAGACGGTGACGGCGTTTTTGGGGCTTAAAAATGCAAAAATCTGAAACCACCCTCCACAGTGGAAAAGTTGAATACGCTCTGCCGCAGCATTTCCGTCTACACTGCCCAAGACGCAAAACTCTGGTCAGATCTGCTCACGTGGAGTACGCGTTTATGTCACATACATCACCACCGAGCCTTTCGCGGCACCATATGCACGCAGATTTCCTCCCGAAAATGCTCGTCTAAACGCGGAATGAAAAGTGAAGACTTTTAACGCCACTTTTGCATCTTCTGTTCAGACTTTCATCATATAAATGTAGCCTGATAACGCGTCAGCTTTGGCCTGACAGAAGAAAACCAGAGACAGGTATTTTTAAAAACTGAGACATTTCCCTTCATTTGTGCCCATCTTTTACACGCAAACAGCGAATTCGCCTCTGAAAATGAATCTTTCTAAAAACTCTGGCCATAGTGGAGATGCTGAAAAACTACGGTTTGGTGTTTGTGTGTAAAGAGAGATAAACGGCATTTTAGGAGCTGACGCGCCAGTAGTGTGACCAGTGTTTATCTTTGGTCTGATGATGATGATGAAGCATTCAGAGCAGCAGTCGCACTTCTTCTCAAATTTGCACACACAGCTGATGAATCTTATCCATGACCAGAGACCAATGAGGCTCGGAGGTCAGCATTTTTGCCACTTCTTTAACAGATCTGTGGAGAGGTGAGCCGCTCAGTAATGCACGTTTTTCAAGGTATTTTTGAGTAAAACTTACAACTATAATGAAAAAAAAATGCTACAGGTTTGAATCTAATCCAGGCACCGCTCAGAGGCTTGGTGTAGTTATGACGGCGCTTGATGGTGTATTTATGCAGGTTGAACTTTTTTGAAAACAATGCTGTGTGCACGATGTTATTTTGGAAAACGAAGGGAGGGAAATATTTGTTTCTCAACATACCCGGCGATGTGTAAACGTAGCCTGAACAAAAACTGGGTGTGGGAAGAGGGACCAGGTTTCACTTCTGCCATCTACTGGTGAAAAAAATAAATAATTGTACAGATGGTAGCTTTAAAGCCCTAATTAGCTGTTTTAAAGAATCAGTCAATCAGGAAAAGATCATGACTCCCTCTTTTCAAACCAAGTCGTCCAGTTCTACAAAAAAGTTTCACAACATCAACAAATCAAAAACAAATATTTTCTTTAAAAACATGATTCACAATATGTCAAATGTATAGAAATAGAAACAGTGATACTTCCAAACTGACCATTTCAATCATTTTTATACATGTACCAACCCATGACACGCCTCGGCCCCACAGAGTCCCAAGTGTCTCGTGTCTTATTGCCAGTTGAACGTGCGCCTGACCAGCCTGAAAAAGGTCCTGTTATGTTCCCTTAGGAAAGCCCTCAGCTGCTGGAGGACGGAGTTATTGACCGCCGGGTGTGGCCGTCCCTTCGACTCGTGCAGACAGCGCTCACGTCCGTCGCTCCGAATGCAGTAAAAACCTTTCGTCTGGTTGAAGTAGAAATTGGACGATACTATCCTGGGGGGCAGGTTTAGGAAGTTCTCCACTTTCTGCAGCTCTGGTAAAGGGTCCCGAATGAGCGCGTCCCCGTCTACGATATGGATCTGCTCGAGGGGGAAATGCCTCAGCCAATTTCGGATATGGATGTCGTAGAGGCTTCTTTGAATGGCTTTGTAGCGCATATTCAAAACGCCATTTCGCACGAGCAAGTTCTCAATCGCCTGCACCGGTTTGTGGTTCTCCAGGCGGTTGAAGTAGACTTGGGTGTAGTCGGAGATCACCCTTTCCGTTGGATCCCGCAAGATCAGCAGGAGTTTGATGGAGGAATTCATGGCGCAGATTCGTTCCGGAGCAAGAGCGGAGGTGAAATACCCTGGCGTTTTCTCGATCGTAATCTGGTTGGGGTAGGAGTAAGGCATCAGGTCGCGATACCACTCGAATCCTTTCGCGTAGTTCTCGTCCCAGTCGAAAAAATGGACTTCGGTGGCGGCGGCTGCGACTTCTGGATGGATGTCGAGCATTTCCAGCAACGCTCTGGTTCCACCTTTGCGAACGCCGATGATGATACTCTGAGGAGCTTTTTTGCTTGTGCCCGGCGGCGGAGAAGTTGAAACGTCCGACATGTTGCTCGCTTGGACTGAGTCAAGTTCGAGGGGGTCTACGCCGAATTCTTCTTGGAGGAATTCAGGAGGTGCACCGTGAATCTGGACGACGAACAGCAAAGCAAACGAGAGGAAGTAAGACATTTTGGGTCGGTTTAGGATCACGCGAAGACTGGTCGAACGTTGATTGTTCCTGGTTTATCCGAGTTAGTATAGTCGTATCAGGTCAGGTTGAAAACGGAGTCTCTGTACGCCATTGGAATCGAACGTGGGTTGAGACCATCTTCAGTTCATCGCTCATCTGCAAAAGAGACAAAAAGAAAAGGAAAAGGCATTCAGATTACAGGTATAGAGAGCCCATTTTACACCGAAATAGCTGCTGAGTCCATAAGTGCATTATCACAAAAGGATCATCTGTATTCATCTTTTTATGCATCGCTTTTCATCCAACCCCCTCTCCCTCCTCCGCCCTTCTCCTCTTTCTCATCGCCTCTCTTCCTTGAACTCCATAAAGTCACTTCCAATAGATACTGTAATGTCTTTGTCTGAGAAACATTTGGCCGGGCAGCGCGTTGGTGTCGAAGATTGCGAGATATGGCAACTCGCCCACGGAGCAAGGCCACAGTGCTTTGTCTTGCCTTTCCGCGGGTCAAAATTTTGGGCTAAAATCGATAGAAGTTTCGTCGGTCTCTGGTGCGTTCAATTCGAGCCTCCCCCGGTTCGGAGATAGATGCGTTTAGAGCAGGAAGCCAAATGAGTTCCCACTTCCAGGTGACTTTGATTTTCAATGAGACGAGGCAGATCAATACCGAGAGAATGAACCTTCGCAAATACAATAAGAAGGATTCGGGGTATTAAATAAGATTGGTAATATTGAAGAAGAGACTTAAATCTGTAAGAACACGGACTGTAGTGTTTGAAAACTTGGGAGACATGAAAAACTTTAAGTAGTCAAGAATTATATAAAAATGTGAGCTATTTAAAGGCTCTGTACCTGAATTTTTCTCATGTATTTGAGCAAAATTTGTTTGTCTTAGAGCAGAAATATTGTATAAGCAGCTCTTGAGGTCAAAATAATTCTACTGTGTACTGTCTACAACAAAATATAAAGCACTTTATTATTATTTTTATTATTTTTTGGGGGGGGGGTCAATTTTTTGTGATTTTTTTCAAATAACAATAGCAAGAATGAGGGATGCATTACAATATAGAAACAAAATAAATCCGTGTATCATTCGTTCATTCCTTTTTCAAAATAAAACCAAAAATAAGAAAACAAAAAAACAACTATTTTCTTCATTATTTGTCTCCAAAACCAAAATGAAAAAAACAGATAACGATTCATTTTTTTTCAGTTTTCGATTTTGTGTTTAAATGAATAATGGAAAAAAACTTAACTTAAACTGCAATGCTGGACTATTGCGCCGCATATGGACTGAACCAGGTCCGGGACCAGACCGGGACCAGGACCAGGACTGAGATCGGGACTGAGACTGGGAACAGCACCAGGACTGAGACCGGGACTGAGACCGGGACTGAGGCTGGGACCAGACCAGGACCAGACCTTGATTGAGACCGGACTGAGAGCAGGACCAGACCGGGACCAGACTAGGACTGAGATCGGGACCAGACCAGGACTGAAAATGGTTTAGTCCTGGTTAAATCCTGGTTCAGTCCAGCATCGCAGTTTCAGTCACAGAAATGGGAAACAGTCCTTCTCCGTTATCCGTATCCGTTTTTTTATTTTGGTTTAAGAGACAAATAATGACAGTTTTTTCTTTTCTTATTTTTGGATTTATATTGAAAAACGAATGATCGAATGATGATTTTAAACATAATAGTGAAAAAAAAAAAAAAGTAAAAAAAAAAAAAAAAAAGGTGTACAGGGTTTACTTTGAGAAAACCTAACACCTCAGGATGTAACGATATCCAAATCTCACAGTACAATATTTATTACGATATTTTGAAGAGGCTGATATAATTGTAGATGAGACACTTTTTTGCTTTTCAAATACCTTGACAAGATTTTGGTGTGAATTATTTCTGTCATAACCCCAAGAATTCAAGTAAAAAACATATTTCTTCATGTTTTCAGCGCTGAAATGAATCATGGGAAATGTAGTTTCTGATGTTTATAAACTGTTGCTACTATAAAACCAATAGTAAATATCACAATATCACGACACTCATGCTTTTGCTTTAGCTGTTCCTCATCTCCCACTCCCAACTTGAAAGCACTTTGTCCAGTGATCAGGAAGAGCACTGTTGGCATACTAGTTGTGGTTAACACTACCATGGTGGCAAAACTCAGCTCTCAACTCAAATCAACTTGGGATAAACGCTTAAAAAACTCATCACGGTGAATAACTAGGATGCTCTGAATGCATAAAGTAAGTGAGAAATAACTTTGGACTACTGTTTTTCGTGTTTTTAAGACAGCAAAAAAGATTTTACAGTGCCGACAAGCGACGTTACAAGGCATATTGTGCTGTGGTAAGTAACTTTAGTAGCGTCCACCACCAGGTTGTATGGTTGCCTGGAATATTTCACAATGTAGGATTGAATTTATTGGGCCAAATTACATGTCCAGTCCTAAACACACACCAGTAATTGAATAAATACAAGACATATAAGTGTAATCCCAAACACAAAGTAATAAAATATCCATATAAAGCAAGTAAGCAAGTACCATCGAAAATCTAAAATAGTTCACTGTGCATTTACTTTCTACGGAGCCTTAGTTAAACAAAGTCCTAAAAAACAAATGGAGTTGGATTAATGCCTTTTTGGCAGAGGAAGTAGGGCAGGTTGTACAAAAGTTGCCAGTTCGTGCCCCTTTCCGTTGGGAATATGTGAGTTTTTGTTACTGAGAATAGTTCATTGGTGTGAACAGAATCTGGAACATTTGCATAAGGAAAGGACTGTGATAAACACATGCCTACAGCTGTTTAACGCAAGATTTTAACAAGATTTCATACACTTTATTCACATATGCACAATTATGTTCTGTTACAATGATGTTTCCTCGTCAGACGTTGTGTTTCGTTTCATTCACATATGTTTAAAACAGATGTTCTTTCCGTAAACAGGAAACACTCTCTTCCACCTTGTGATGTCATATGGTACTAGGATCAGACCATCGACCATCAAACACTGAAGCTTATTTTACGTGACTAAAAATGAAGTTGAATGAAGAAATGATGTTTAGGTCAGAATTAATTAAAGTCTAAGCCTCAGACAGAGCAGTGCTTGCAGTTAGCGCCACATGCCCAAGAAATGTTGATGGTATCAGCCGCAAAATTAAAAAAAAAACTATTAAAATGCTCTGTTTCCATGGAGACAAGCAGGACATGTCACTCAGCTGAGTTAAAGGACAGATCAATGAAGAGACGTTACTAATCTGTGTATCATTCGTTCATTTGTTTTTCAAAATAAAACCAAAAGTAAGAAAATGAAAAAAAAAATAAAATAAATAAATTGTCTTCAAAACCAAAATGAAAAAACAGATAACAATTTTTTATTTTTTTTTTTCAGTTTTCGATTTTGTGTTTAAATCGAAACTTAAACTTCGATGCCAGACTGAACCAGGACTAAAACAGGACTACACCGGTCTCGGTCCTCGTCTCAGTACCGGTTCAGTCCTGGTTTAGTCCCGGTTTAGGACTGAGACCGAGACCGGGACTGAGACCGCGACTCAGACCGGGACTGAGACCGGGACTGAGACCGGGACTGAGACCAGAACTGAGACCGGGACTGAGACCGGGACTGAGACTGGAACCAGACCGGGATTGAGACAGGGATTGAGACCAGGACCAGACCGGGACCAGACTGGGACTAGACCGGGACCAGACTGGGATTGAGACTGGGACTGAGGCCAGGACTGAGACCGGGATCAGATCGGGACTGAGACCAGGATCAAACTATGACTGAGGCCAGGACTGAAACCATTTTAGTCCTGTTTTAGTCCTGGTTCAGTCCTGGTTACAGTAAGTCACGGAAACAGGAAACGGCCGTTATCCATTTTTTTATTTTTTTTTTAATCCATTATTCATTAAACATAAAATCGAAAACTGGAAAAACAAATCATTATCGTTTTTTATTTTTTATTTTTTATTTTGTTTGTTTTTTTTTGTTTTGTTTTTTTGTTTTATTTTGAAATACTAATGAACAAATGCTCCACAGATTCTTGCTCACAGTAAGAAATCATGTTTTTAAGGACTTTTTAAAGCAGAAAAACACTTAATAATTGCATAAACGCAGGATCTATTCGTGTAATGCCACACCGTGAAACATTCCCGGCAAAGCAATAACATTTAAAAGTATAAAACCCACGCTTCATTTATTTTAAACACCTCCATACGCCTTGCTGGCATTACTGTTTCTTGTTTTCACAACTTGTCTGAAGTGTTTTCTTCATCTCCAAGAAATAACATATGCTAAAAATGTTCTTTCATTATGTAGCAAGTGCTGAAGACTTGAATTAAATTTCCAAATGTCACAGCGGTAATTAGAGGCAAACTTTGGAGTGTGGTGCTGAGAAGGAGCAGAGAGTGCACTGAACCAGTCACAACACCGGGAGAGGTATGCAAACATGCAGCGCGCCAAAGGTCAGGGAGGGGGCGCTCAACAGGTTAGGCGTTCCCGGCGCACGATACAAAAGATTCTGTCAAAGCAAAGGTTAGATTCTGTTCACTTCATTACAAACTCTACAGTACGGGAAGTTGTTCACACTGTGGTTAATGAAGTGCTCGAATTTATTTCTAAATTGGACTATTCACGTAGCATGACTCACCGCCTGTCAGCTTGTGTTTTCAATAGATGTTAAAATATCTCTAATTTTACTGGAATGTTCTTTTGTAGGAACCACCTTGAAATCTGCGGTGGTAATAATAACAGAGATCGACGAATATGTTTTTTTGTTTTTTTTTCCATGAACGATGCTGCTAGAGTTGGAGAAACTGATGCCCCAATAAGCTCTGCCGATATTTTTGAGCCGATATGTATGGATGGTTTTAACCCTCACGCTCTCCTCGGGGTCACATAGGCCATGTTCAGACTGCAGGGCTTAACGCTCAATTCAGATTTTTTTGGGAAATCCGATGTTTTTGCGAGGTCGTTCACATTTCCAATTAAATGCGACTTGTATGTGACTCCAGTGTGAACAGTAAACGGCCCGAAAGTGTCCCACATGTGACACTGGAGACACGACGACGTCAACCGCAGCGAGCGTCTCTGTGTTTACGGACGTTGTCCAAACATGGACGTGAGCATCGAGCACCTGGAGATTTTAAAGTTCCTCTCGTACCGGAGCCAGAACATGAACAACTTACTTGTTTTAAGGAGGAGATTGAGAAGGAGAAGGACGAGGTTTTTGGCCGTGGTGTTTTGTGGTTCAGTCCGTTGAAAGGAACGTGTGGATGTGGAGACGTAGCCAAGAGTGGTGAGTGGTGATGTGCTTCGCTTCTGTGACGCAGAGTTCATTAACAATTTTCACCTACTTCAGCGCAGAATAGTGACGTTTGTGGCTTGTTGATAACGTGTAGGTGGATGAATGCACTTTGGCCGTTCACACTGAAGTCGCATGTCAAAAGATCGAATATGTATCGGTTTCAGGAGCACATATCCAAGTGTCCTGGGTCAAATTTGAAAAAATCGGATCTGTGTCGTTCAGACTGTCATTAAAAGATCAGATACAGGAACATAGAGGCCAAAAAATCTGATTTGGGTCACTTTAGGATGCAGTCTGAACGCAGCCATAGACCCAAAGAAATTATTTTTTTCCTTCCTTCTCTTTGGGGTGGGTCAATCAGACGCAAAAATGTATTTTAATTTATTTTCTCACCAGGCGAGAAAATATTCCAATATTGATGGCTAAATCATAAAGCATTCTGTGTTGCATTTTTTTGTATGAAAAGCGCTCTATAAAGTTTGATTGACAGATTGATTTAATCTCCAAACAGGTGACTTATGGATCCTTTTATTCCTGGTTCAATTACTGTTTTTCATTGATTAAAACTTGAGTAATAATTGACACGATCATTCAGTTACAATAAAATATCCTCATTAATGTTCAATAATGGTCAAATCCACCTTTATTTTGTGATTTACGAATAATGTCTATTGATGTATTAATGTCTATAACACTGCACTAAGGGAGCGTGAGGTCACCCACAGTGTTCGGCTTGAATAAAATGAAGCTCAGGATGTAAGCAGTTATATGAATGAAATTGTAGCCAGGTCTATATTAGAAATAGAGTTTTATTTACATATAAAATAGTTAAATAAAAACATCAGGATCACGTAGAGTGGGTTAATACTAACAGTTTAAGCAGTTACAAAGAGAGGGGTGACAATTTTGACAACTTTCCAATTTAAATTTAACTAGAACCATGAACATTTTTTTTATTTGGGTTCGTTATTTATCTATACAGCAACTTACAAAACAACCCAGTCACACAAATATGTATTGTTTTGTGTTTTGTTTTCTGTTTGTAAAGTGAATTTTAAGCATTTCCCATGTTTAAAAAAAATACCTATTCACCATATCAAAAATGGGACAAAATGCTAAAACCAGTCTTGGACTAGACCAGGACCAAACCGAGTCTACTTCAGGGCTAAAATAAGCTCCAACCACCTTAAGAGTCCTTACTTTGACCCCAATGTGTATAACTTTTAAGCAAGCTCAGTGGAAGGAATTTATTTTTTTATTTTTTTTTAACAAAATGCAAAACTAATTCTGGACTAAACCTGGACTAGGCCAGGACCAAATCAAGTCTACTTTAGAACTAAAATAAGCTCCAACCACTGCAAGAGTCCTTACTTTGACCCCTACTTGTATGACTTTTAGCTTTAAGTATACCTCAAGTAAAAAAAAAAAAAAAAAAAAAAAAAAAAAAAAAGGTACAAAATGCAAAACTAATCCTGGACTAGACCTGGACTAGACCAAGTCTACTTTAGGACTAAATAAGCTCCAACCATGGCAAGAGTCCTTACTTTGACCCCATACATTTATGACTTTTAGCATCGAGTGTAGCTCAAGGCAAGTAAAAAAAAAAAAAAAAAAAAAAAAAAAAGGTACAAAATGCAAAACTAATCCTGGACTAGACCTGGATTAGAACAGGACCACACCAAGTCAACTTTAGGACTAAAATAAGATCCAACCACCTTAAGAGTCCCTATATTAACCACTACTTGTATGATTTTTTGATTTAAGTATACCTCAAGGCAAGGACAAATAAAAAGGTACAAAATGCAAAACAAATCCTGGACTAGACCAGAACCAAACCAAGTCTACTTTAGGATTAAAATAAGATCCAACCACCCTGAGAGTCCTTACTTTGACCATTACATGTGTGACTAAAAGCCTTAAGTATAGCTCAGTGCAAGTAAAAAATGGGACAAAATGCAAAATTAATCCTGGACTAGACCTGGACTAGACCTGGACCAAACCAAGTCAACTTTAGAACTAAAATAAGCTCCAATCACCCTAAACGTCCCTACTTTGACTCCTACATTTATAACTTTTAGCAGCTCAGTGGAAGTAATTTTATTTTTTTTACAAAATGCAAAACTAATCCTGGACTGGACCTGGACCAGACCAGGACCAAACCAAGTCTACTTTAGGACTAAAATAAGCTCCAACCACCCTGAGAGTCCTTACTTTGACCCCTACACGTGTGACTTTTAGCTTTAAGTATAGCTCAGGGCGAGTAAAAAAAACATCTTGACAGCAATTTTACAATGAAAGCTAATTAGCACGAATGACTTATTTGTTACAGTACAGCGCCGCCGTAGAAATGAAAGATTTTGCGTCGCTAATTAAACTCCAATCACATTTGTTTTGACAGCACCTTTGGGCACACGTCAGTCACTTTCAGACCATTTGAAACAACAGGAGGAAAATATGAGCCGAGCGTGGAGAGCGCAAGGAGCAGAAGTGAGAGCGAGAGCGAGACGCAAACACAGACGCCCCGCCACGGTCCCAAATCTCATCCCAGATCCGCTCACAGACTCCAGGACAGTTCATATGGTCCATGTGCGAGAGACTGAATTAGATCTATATTATTAAAGGTGCATTGTGTAGCTTTTCTGGTGGAGGGTCCGTCAAATCATTTTATTATCGCTTTGTCTGGAATAGCGATGGGCATCATTAAGAAGTTGTAGATACGATACGTTTTTCGATACAGTGCACTTTTGATTCAGTACGATTTCATGCGATATATTTCAAATCAGTTCGATACAGTTCAGTGAAAAACAAAGGCTAAATCATGACTGTGATACTAAAAGTCTGCAACTGTATTTGTCTGACACCGTTCAGGCACCATTTAATTTTCTTTTAATCCTGGTTTAGTCCTGGTTTTAGATCTGGTTTAGACCTGGTTTTAGACCTGGTTTTAGAACTGCACTAGATCGGGTACAGACCTGGATTAGACCTGTTTTAGACCCATTTTAGATTTGATTGATTTTAAACCTGGTTTTAGACCTGGTTTTAGACCTGATTTTAGCCCTGGCTTTAGTCCTGGTTTTAGACCTGGTTTAGACCTGGTTGAGACCTGGTTTTAGACCTGGTTTTAGACCTGGTTTTAGACCTGGTTTAGTCCTGGTTTAGACCTGATTTTAGCCCTGGTTTTAGTCCTGGTTTTAGTCCTGGTTTTTAGAGTCCTGGTTTTAGACCTGGTTTAGACCTGGTTTTAGACCTGACCTGGTTTTTTTTAGACCTGGTTTTTAGACCTGGTTTTAGTCCTGGTTTTAGACCTGGTTTTAGACCTGGTTTAGTCCTGGTTTTAGACCTGTTTTAAGCCCCGTTTTATACTTGGTTTAGACCTGGTTTAGACCTGATTTTAGCCCTGGTTTTAGACCTGGTTTTAGACCTGGTTTTAGACCTGTTTTAGACCTGGTTTTAGACCTGGTTTTAGACCTGGTTTTTAGACCTGGTTTTAGACCTGGTTTTAGTCCTGGTTTTAGACCTGGTTTTAGACCTGACCTGGTTTTAGACCTGGTTTTAGACCTGGTTTTAGTAGACCTGGTTTTAGACCTGGTTTTATTTTTAGCCCCTGGTTTTTTTAGTCCTGGTTTTAGTCCTGGTTTTAGTTTTTTAGACCTGGTTTTAGACCTGGTTTTAGACCTGGTTTTAGCAGACCTGGTTTTAGACCTGGTTTTAGACCTGTTTTAGTTTTAGACCTGGTTTTAGTCCTGGTTTTAGCCCTGGTTTTAGTCCTGGTTTTAGACCTGGTTTTAGACCTGGTTTTTGAGGTTTTAGACCTGGTTTTAGTCCTGGTTTTAGACCTGGTTTTAGACCTGGTTTAGACCTGGTTTTTAGACCTGGTTTTTTAGAGCCCCTGGTTTTAGACTGGTTTAGACCTGTTTTAGACCTGGTTTTAGACCTGGTTTTAGTCCTGGTTTTAGTCCTGGTTTTAGTCCTGGTTTTAGACCTGGTTTTAGACCTGGTTTTAGACCTGTTTTAGACCTGGTTTAGACCCGATTTTAGTCCTGGTTTTAGTCCTGGTTTAGAGGCACAGAAAACACGGGAGGAGGAGCAGTCCACGTGTGGGAGGTTCTCTCTTTCGCAGTCCGGTAAAGTATCTATTTTGCTGAATACAGGACCTTTAAAGTGCTGCTGTTTATCACCTCCTTCCACTGTTTTTATTTTCATCGTAGTATCGGTGTTGAGTATCGAATCTCTTCCTCAGCACTGAGTTTGAAATGTTATTTTGACGACACTGTAGTGAACTGAAGCCGTCTCCAGGTGGTGAGTGGAGAGGGACATTGGCAGCGACAGGCCCGTCTGGTTGCCTGACTGGGAGCATTGGACTTGGCAGCTGTGTCCCGACGAGAGGCTGACAGACGAGGGGCCTGTCACAGCGAATAAGTGGCTCCTCTCTCCCTTCCTCCAGGCTCCGCGGGGCAGGACGGAGATCAGGAGCCAGGGAGGAGGATGTGGATCAATGTGCGGGGAGAGGGCCGGTGTCAGGGTCCATGTGCGAGGGCGGACGTGAGGGTGAGGGGAGAGTCCAACGCGGGTTTAGCGGCGTTTTTACATAGTGAAGAAAATAACACCACAGACACACACTTCATCTGTAGTGTCGAT
This sequence comes from Boleophthalmus pectinirostris, assembly GCF_026225935.1. Taxonomy (NCBI): domain Eukaryota; kingdom Metazoa; phylum Chordata; class Actinopteri; order Gobiiformes; family Gobiidae; genus Boleophthalmus; species Boleophthalmus pectinirostris. The sequence goes on along the minus strand of NW_026571404.1, from coordinate 7,075,538 downwards.
TTTGAAACGAAGGCGCACACTGCAAAAAAGCTTGGCCAAAATTTAAGCTATGAACAATTAAATCTATCAGAAAACGACTTAAAAGTAGTGAAATTTTCTGTCCATGCAGCAAGATCATTTTACTTCATAAGTTATCTTAAAATAAAGTACCTCTAGACTAGAATTAAATAGTCTCAGAACTAATAAGTAGATAATAAAACAAATCTGAACATCATTAACCTGAGTTTTAAAATCTTGACCAGATCAGAGAAATTTGCAGAGCCGTCTTGAGATTCAATACTGATTCTGATACCACCATGATAATACAAAAAAAACAAAAAAAACCACTCAAAATTAGGGCTGGATGTCATTAAGAAATTGCCGATACGATACATATCTTGAGACAAAGGCCACGATACGATACGTTTTTCGATACAGTGCACTCTCAATGTGATTTGATACAATATATTTCAAGTCAAATCGATACAGTTCAGTGAAAAACAAAGGCTAAAAATATCATGGCTGTAATGCTAAAAAAAAGTCTACTAAGTTTGTAGCCTGATTCACCAGCCGGTTTCACTTTGTAGAAACCGTCTGACCTCGCAGCATTAGGATTCATTCGCTCGACTTATGTAATGCGCCAAATCCTGTACGAAGAAGGACAATAACGTCTTTCCCCTTGATAAAATCACCAAACATTCTCTTTGTTCCAGCTTTAAATCCTCGATCTCGGGAACTGTTGCCAACACACTGTATAGCTCTTCGCTGATTGGCTGATGCCTGAACTCGCACGTTCGGGGTTCTTGCAAACCATATGATATATCAATATTTGAATATTTTTGTACAAGCCTACTCAAAACACACTTATGAATATGAAATCCTAGTACTTTCTTTGATATTCCCATGTGGTCTTACGTCTGTGTGATCCTTCCGTGGTCCAGGTAGGTTCCATATTGCTCCATGTGCGTACAGTATATTAGTCTACGTCACAGGTGTCAAACATAAGGCCCGGGGGCCAGATCCGGCCCTCCAAGACCTTTAATGTGGCCCTTGGGTGATTTTCTACTAAAATATTTAAATTATATTTTCTATTAAAACATTGGTAATTTTCTGCAGTGCTTAGCATAGCAGCATCTCCAGCGTCTCTGTACGTGGCCCCTCCCACCAGAGCAGCACAAATGAAGACTTGTCTCTTTCCAAACGCTCTTAAAGGACGATCGTTTTGACTGTTGACCGTGACACCCTCATCAGAAAAATGTCAAAAATGAGAAAAGTGGAGCTGAGTGCAGGATTTTCCAAGAAAAATTTACTTATTCCTGTTTGCATACATGTTCATGTTAAAACATTGTGTTGAAATTGAATTTTTCTTCAAGTTTCAGGTTGTTCATAATATTATAATATTATAATAAGAAAGATTTCATAAATTTAAAAAGATTTCTGTAATAGATTTGCGTTTCTCTGCACAAATATTTGAAGTTATTGTTATTTTTGGGGTTTATATGACATGAGTTTTCTGATCCGGCCCCTTTGGGATCAAAGTAGGTTGGATATGGCCCCCGAACCAAAATGAGTTTGACACCCCTGGTCTACGTGCTCTTAAACTTGTTCTGATACAGCTCCAGATCACTCTAAAAGTATTCAGGAAAGGTTCATTTCTATCATGTGAGTGTTAGTTTTTAGTATTGATACCTGCTCGAATGAGTGTCTAGTTTTGATACTAGTTTTAGTCTTTATTAACACCAATTCAACAAATCCCACATCAATTTAATTAGCAAAATAACATAATCTAACAAGTTACATACATACATAGGGAATAAACCAGCACACCTGGGTAGAGTGGGTTATGCTAAAAAGAAAATATTGGTGTTTTGGCAGAAAATAAAGGATACAATTTCAAGTTTTGAACCTTTCTGCAACATTCTAATCCATATTTTTAAAGAGGAGGTATTAAACTTCTATGGGGTATTAACACATAACATTTAGATCATCATGTTATCATTTATTGTTTTAAACATTCTATATTCACTAAAAACAACAAATTTACATGTTTAATAGTCGATTTTCAAACTCTGAAATTTTATGATTTAGTCGACCTTTATACTCTGAAAATCATTTCAAAGGAAACAATAATTTCCTGTCAAAATCTTTACAGAACTTGTTCAAAATCCGAAAGAGCCAATATGAGCTCAGAGGCACGGCCGTGTTTATCAAAAAGAAAATTAGAAAAATGTTGTGTATCTGTTAAAGGGGTGGAGCTGTGGAACAACTGTACAGAAAACCTAAAATTGTGCACCAGTCTCTTTCACTTTATAAAGAAGTTTAAATGTTTAACTCTGGACAGAAACATGAAATATGATACTTAGTTTGTGCTGTAGAACTTTGTTGTACTGCTTCTGATTTGTTTGTTTCCACTTGCTGTATTTATGAAGATGAACTGGTGTTAAGACGAAGCTCTGACAAAGGAATAAAGGGTAAAGGCAGAATAAGCTTAAGCTTCAGCCTGCACCTTTTCGGTCTGTGTATGTGAATTAATGTCAAAATATACCTGTGACCGAAATAAATAATCAAAGAAAGAAAGATTTTCCTCTTTGCTCTCCAAACTAAGTCACAAAACAATGAAAAATAACGAAACAACTGCACATCTCGTCAGGTTTGTGAAGCTGTCGTGTGTTGTTTTGTATCGTGCGTTTGTATATTTATGAAAAATTGTCATGTCGGAGGACGGGTGATGTATTTTGTGGGCTGAGCAGTCGACAGAATCTCGCCACTAGCCATAAGGAGGATCATCTCTCCATATAATATTACTCTATAGATGTCTTTATGCATTTTCCTGAGTGCACTTTACACTTAACATTCTGCTGCATGTTCACTCTCTCCTCTGACAGTCCATGTGATGAAGTCAGGTATGGAAATGTATGGCTCCCTATGCAGCCTCTGTGTGCCCGGATTACTGATGTGTAGGAATCAGATGTGTGGCCTGGTCCACTTGTGCGTGTGTCGGGCTGAGAGCTGCACTTGTCAGTCCATTAGCACAAACTGAGAGTGGACCGCTGCATTTGATCCACACTCACTTTAAACCTGTTCATTACAGGCCGTGCGTTCGGCTGCGCGTTGGCAGACGAGCCAGCGCCACAGGAAGTCAGGATCTCACAAATTAACCTGCGCACTGGCTCACTCTGTGTCTCCATACGCAGCAGCAGCCAGAACATAAACCTATTTTATTTTACAAGCCTATGCTCCTTATAATAACTATGCATTAGTCTTACATAACACTTTTATAGACGCTCAAAATCACTTTACAATTTGGTGCATTATTCATTCACTCTATTGTATGGCAACCACCACAACACTCACACACACACACACACCACTTTTATACAAGGCATTGTGGGTGAAGTGTCTTGCCTAAGGATACAATGCCAATTTTTGCCATTAGCGCCCCACTGTGGCACCAGCTCTCATACAAGTCCTAACCAGCCCCACCTCTGCGTAGCTTCTGAGATCTAACGAGATCAGGGTTTAAAAAGTGTGGCTGCATTATTATTATTATTATTATTTTATTATTGTGCATGCATGTTTTGATCTCTTAAATTACATTTTGTATGTATACTATGTAATTTATTTTGCTATATGTAAATATTTGTAAAGTTCTGGGGTCAATGTACAGAAGCAACCACATCATTTTTGAAACTATGTAATGAACAGGGGTGGGTTTATATAAGTTTTTCTTCTTCCCACTTCTTTTTAAGAAATGTGCTTTTCTGTTGTTTACAATGTATATGTAGTATACAGGATTATTATTTCTCTCTTAGAACAAGCGCGATATAAAAACAAATCAATCAATCAAAAGAACTGTGTTCACACTTCTCTAGATTTGGTCTTGGTTTGGGCCCAGGTGAGTTATAAAATAGATTTAGTTTAAAATGGATTATAAAAATAATACATTGGTTTTATAGAGTAATTTTCACGGTAATTCAGAGACACTTTACAATTAGTGTAACAAAAAACAAGCACAGGACAGACAAAAGAAGTAATGAGAAACAGAGTTTCCACTTTTTTCATTTTTCCATGACTTTTTCATGATCTAAAGTCACTTTTCATGACTTTAAAAGCACACTACATGTGTAGAATTGATCAGACTTTTAGGGCTAAATATGAATCTTAACGGTTTCCACTCACCTTATGGTTTGGGATTATAGTTTTTTAAGATTCAAAATATTGTCAGTGCATTTATTATCGTCTCTTTTAAACAAAATGCGCAGACGTTCAGAAATAATCACAATAGTCTCAATGAGAGATTAACAGATCTCTGTAGTTGTGTGAAAGAGATACTAAAATTTCATGACAGTGGGAACCCCAAAGGAGGTAGGTAAGCTATGTTTTTCAGATCCTGGTTTAGTCCTGTTCTAGTCCTGTGGTTTAGTCTTGTTCTAGTCCTGGTTTAGTCCTGTTCTTGTACTGGTTTAATCTTGTTCTTGTCCTGGTTTAGTCCTGTTCTAGTTCTGGTTTAGTCCTGTTCCAGTCCTTGTTCTAGTCCTGGTTTAGGCCTGTTCTAGTCCTTTTCTTGTCCTGTTCTAGTCCTGGTTCAGTCTTGGTTTAGGCCTGTTTTAGTCCTGGTTCAGTCCTGTTCTAGTCCTGGTTCAGTCTTGGTTTAGGCCTGTTTTACTCCTGGTTCAGTCCTGTTCTAGTTCCCACTTTTCCCTGTACAAGATTGAGAGCCGTCCTTGTCAGTCTATTTGCAGAACCCGAGTCGACGGCTGCACTTTTAAACCTGTTCATTACACGGCTGTGCATTAGCAGACGAGCGCCACAGGAAGTCAGGATCTCGCTAATTAACCTGCGGACCAGCCCACTTTATATCTCTATACGCAGCCGCGGCCTCACTCATCCGTATTCATCCAGCGCACCCACGCCGGCTTAAACCCAGGTATTGTACACGACAGTTTTATAGTTTTAATAGGACTCATTAGAAGAGTCAGGACAAAATAATTATTACAGCAATAAAAGTTGATTGCAAATGGAGGTTAATGGATTCGGAGGAAGTGTGTGCAAGCATATGGGACGTGCAGTTTGGGGAGTGATTTTCAGACTTCAGAGCTGGGGAACATTTGCCGCGATACAATTATATAAAATGGAAGCATCCGTCAAAACTAGATGACGATCTCTGGAGACGCGCACTGCTTAAATGAAGACATATTGTGCTTCTCTTTCGGTGCTAAACTAGAACATATGTATCATTATTTTACATTCTGTTCGTCGTAAAGCGCAATGCTAAAAATGTCCTTATGATAAAAAACAGAGTAACTTAATGTTCTAACTTCACTTCGCCGTAAGCAGTGCGTTTTCATTTGTGCTTTTACTTTTGACAAATGGATACACAGACACTTTTCAAACCCAAACGAATGACCCAGAGCCTAAATGAATTCATCTTTATTAATTAAGTAAGTGCTTAGCGTTGGGAGGAGACAAGGGATAGGTGAAAACTGGAATTTTCTGATCACTCAAGTCTCAAATGAAGGAATGTTAATGATAAAGGAACACAGTTATAACATGATTTAAAGCTTATAAAAGATCATTTTTGCATAATATGTCTCCTTTAACAAATAAAATTCAATGTACAATTTACTTTTTGACTTATATAGAGCATTTTGGACACAGATATTGATAGATATTTCATGTTATTTGGTTATTTTTTCAGACCAAGAGTTTTGTTTTCATACCTGACAGTTTTCGTCTTCCTCAGAGTCATGTGATGTTGCTGTGACGTGTCGCTCAGCTGATTTAAACAGGTTTTGGCGCTGTTTTCCTCCTGGTGGAGGCAGGACGACGGCGCCATCTGCAGTCCGACTTCCTCAGGACAGTATCCCAGGTGTGTGAGAGTGAAAAAGCCCCCTCGTCCCGGTTTATAGTCCCGTGAGCATGTTTCCGTTTTTCGTATTGGCGATGGTGTTTGTTTTCCTTGTTTGCTCCGTCCTAGTCTGTAATGTGGTTCTCTTGGGATTTTTTTTTACTCTCACACACCTGGGATTCTGTCCTGAGGAAGTCGGACTGCAGATGGCGCTGTCGTCCTGCCTCCACCAGTAAGAAGAGAGCGCCAAAACCTGTATAAATCAGCTGACCAGACACATCACAGCAACATCACGTGACTCTGAGGAAGACAGCAGGGAGAAATCCAAACTGTCAGGTATGAAAAACAAACTCTTGGTCTGAATAAAGAACCTAATAACATCAATTATCGGAAGACCAAATGAACCTCATTGTACTGTTGATAGATACTATTGTAGCCAATGGTTGCTCTGGGGGCAGACTGATGGAAGGCTGCCAGTCACACCACATGCATACTAGGCAATGTGGGTGAAGTGTCTTGCTTAAGGGCATAACAGCAATTTGCACTGACACACCACTATGACACTTGGTATTCCTAGCGGTCTCGCATACAAGTACTAACTGGGCCAAACCTCACTTAGCTTCTGAGATTTGACAAGATCAGGCTTTGACAAGGAGTAGTTATGGTCATATTTTGCTATAAAACATAAAAAGCTGTAGAAGAATTTGTTCTGTCTCCTCTAAGCTCAATCAGAATCAGTGGTTTACAATCACCGTATTTTTCAGAATATAAGGTGCACTTAAAATCCTTTAATTTTCTCAAAAATAAACAGTGCACCTTATGTATTAATTCTAGTTGTGCTAACTGACCTTGAACCGAATTTATGTGGTACACAGCGCTCAAAAATCTGTCCAAATGTTTTAGTATGACTTTGGTAAACTACGAAGCCACACCACTTGATGGACTGTCGAAGTATTACGGCTACTGTAGTCAGGAGCCTCGCGGAGTCCAACAGAAGCTGACCGCATCATCGCACAAGGAGTGAGCCGTTTTTTCAGCGCTTATAGTTTATGCAAATGAGTCATGTGGTTTTAAGTTTTGTTTCTGTAAAATGTAAACCAATGTGTGCAAAGCTGCATTAAACATATTATTATTATTGTATATTTGAGTCGTCCTCGTAGGAAATAAAAAAAACAAACTTAGATGATCCACCCACATTCACATTTATCATACACATTCACCAAGACAAGCGAGTTATGCCATGACCTGTCAATGGATCGTGGACGTCTGGGCTAAGGATCAGTCTCAAGTGTTGTCCGTTTGTTTCTCTTAATGCGCTTTACAATCCTGTGCGCCTTATGTATGAAAATAGACGAGAAAATTCAACATTACTGATATTGCGCCTTATAATCCGGTGCGCCTTATAGTCCGAAAAATACGGTAATACCAGTTTACGGATTTATAACTCAACTAGAACTACAGTGAACCCTCGTTTATCGCGGGGGATACGTTCCAAAAATAACCCGCAATAGGTGAAATCCGCGAAGTAGTCAGCTTTATTTTTTACTGTGATTTTACAATGCAATACTGAACTGCAGAATAAAACATAATAACAAACAAATAAAACCTCTTTTCAGGCCCAACATGTGTTAAAGAAATAGAAATATTAACGTTTTCTTACAAATAACTATAATAGTTTAAAGAACGGTGTTGTAAAACAATATTTTTATATAGTAATGAATACAAGGTAGGAAACATTGTCACTCGCGTATTTCACAGTCCCTCCAGCTGCGCCTCTTCGTCCTGACTCCGTTGCGCTGTAGCGTCTTTTTCTACTGAAGGCTGCGCAGGGGTCTTTCTCCGAGAGAAGAACATCGTTATGGGTAGTTGTTGGCACTCTTTCTTTTTCTGAGCAAGAAGATTTTTATAAACGGACATCCAGAACGTTTCTTTGACATTGTGGGTTTTGTCACGGAGAAAAATTGCGAACGTAAATTTGGCAGAATGTACAGAAACGAAAACTGTTGGCATGGGTGTAATGAAAAACCAATATAAACCTTTTTCACTTCTAGACAACAGTAACGCCCCTAAGCCAATCAGGATTCACTGTAAAAAATAAAGCACTGTAAAAAATTCCGCGAAGCAGCGAGGCCGCGATAGGTGAAGCGCGATATAGCGAGGGATCACTGTACTCTAAACAGGGTCAGGAAGTTCAAACTGAGCATCACTGGAGGGGACGCACATGCTCTGTGAAGAAACATAAAGGAAAGACTAAAGACATTTGATCAAGTGCAAGCAGTAATCCCTGTAGTCAGGCTAAAGTCATGCTATACACTTACACATGTGCTTTATTCACACACGCCTGTAGACAGCACTGGTGAATCTTTAAAGAAGCATTTGGGAATTTCACTATGTTTGATATAACGTAACATGAAATTTCTTTGTGGTAGAACTTTGAGATGCTTGTCAAGTTTGTAAATGATTATGGTAATGCTTCAACTTATGTTCAGTGAATTCTACAAGAAACTTAATACCGCTGGAGTCGGAAGTGAGAAAATGCAATATATGATCTCTCATTTTTTTCTCTTAAAACACAATTTGGCAAGAACTGACATAAAACTACCATACAAAATAAGAGTTTTATGAGGAAAAAATGTGGCTACAGGAGGTCACTGTTCATTAGCTCTGCCCCGGGGCTGCCTGGAGGACATGTGGTTGCCAATTTGTGCAAGTGGTCTCTGACTATCAGCATCACTCATTCACACACAGTGAAAACTCATGCACTGGCCAGATGGCAGAAGTGTCTTGCCTTAAGGATGCAATGACAGTATGCAGAATCGTTCTACTACTGACGCTATTGCCCACTAGGGATGTAACGATATCAAAATCCCTCAATATGATATTTTCACATCCACGGTTTGATTTTTATTGAGATATTTTAAGGACACTATTGCTATTTTTTTCCTTTTAAAAGCCTTGAAAAAACATTGTTGCTGTTATAATATGAAGAATTAAGATTTAAAACTGCTTAATAACAGTTCTTTCTTCATGCGGTCGGCACTGACAACACCAAAGGATAGTGGTCTATGTCAGACATGGCCTGAGGACCAAATAGATAGACTATAGAGACATTATTTATTTAAAATGTTATTATTTTATATTCTGCTTGTTCTGGATTCAGTGTTTAAGCAAAACTTTTATTAAACATTTATTTTATTAAGAAAAGGTTTAACATTAGATATCTCGAAAGAAGAGAAAACGTGCAGATGTTGTTGAAATTTTTCATTAAATATTTAGTCTGGCCCACGGCTTAGTCCCAGTTTTTAATTTTGGCCTCTGTGAATTTGAGTTTGACACCCCTGGTCTATATAGTTCCCTCTGTTTTTGTAGCTATTGCTGCAGCAAGGCAAGTCAAGGTAAGTTTATTTGTAGAGCACAATTCATACACAAAGTAATTCAAAGAGTTTTATGGCATTGTTTCCCAAAGACTGGGTCTCAGTCCTCAGGTGGGTTGCACGAGATTTTTTTTATGCTGCCTTGTCACGATCTAGGCCTGATTCATCAGCCGGTTTCACTTTGTAGAAACCATCTGACCTCGCAGCATTAGGATTCGTTCGCTCGATGGTAGGCAGCATACCAATTGCTGCTATTTGGTCGTGGACATATGTAATGCACCACTAATGGGGCTAATTGGTATATTAAGCTTTTCCCAAATCCTGTAGGAAGAAGGGCAATAACATCTTTCCCCTTGATTCACCAGACATTCTCTTTGTTCCGGCTTTAAATCCTCGATCTTGGGAATCGTTGACAACACAGAATGTATGACTCTTTGCTGATTGGCTGGTGCCCGAACTCGCACTTCCGGCATTTTTGCGAACTGTCTAGTGTATTTTGATTCCTGATCTAGTCACTTGAGAGAAATGAAATTGAGCACTACGGTGGTGCCAGCCTGGCTTGTCACGATCTGCATGTTGTTCTGCAATAGTACGTATACATACATCTCCTCGCTTCTTCTCTGAGCATGGAATCCTCTTCACTTTTTCGGCAGCACCGACTTGCCTAACCAATTTTCTGTGGGAAACACCGATTCCTATTTTTCATTGTTTAAACCTTGAGTAATACTAATTGTCCAGAGAGACACGATCATTCAGTCAACAATAAAATATCCTCAATGGTCAAAAATTTCTTTTGTGATTTACAATTTGTGACTCTTAAAATATGGGTCCCCAGAAAAAAAAGTTTGGGAAACACTGGTTTACAGAATAAGAAATACTTTAAAATCACAAAAAGATCTTAAAATCACCATAACTATTCATTTAATTGTTATTGTGATGGCCCACGATATTATTGTGAGACTTTTGACGATACGATCTCACGATATTTTGGTGATTGTTACATCCTTATTGCCCACTGTACCACAAATTCAACTTCAGCAGACTTGTTTGAGTGACACTAAGCTGCAATAACTATATTTTGTAAAATACATATTCATTCCCACAAATGATAGTCATTAGAGTGAAGAGAAATGACACTATTACAAAACGGTGGCAATTTTGCTCTTTTAAACTTTCAGTCTGTAATAGCAAAACACAAAATGACTATGTGTCCTGGGCGTCAATGAAAACTAAACTACTTTTATTGAATTGCTGTTCAAACTATTGAAAATCAGATGCTAATCGATACTAAAATGAATATCGAAACAAGCTCAATCAGAGATAGTAACCTGGTCCCCATGATGCATCAGTGGGGTCAGTTCATCACCACAGAAGCAGTTTATGAGGAGCCCAGCCCATATTACATGATCATTATATCCACAATGCAATGTGTGTATCTGTACAGGCCCATGAACATTTGTGTGATATTGGTCACATGTGAGAATGTCTGTGTTTACTAGTGTGTAAAGAAAATGTCATTTTTCATGAGTTGTGTGTATGTTAGTTGTGTGACTGTAGATCAGTGTGTTGTGTGTCACCAGAAAAAGAAGAAATGGAAATTATTTTTGTTCCAATTAGAATTTTAACGGCAAACACTGAAAGAGAAAGGAACTGTTATAATTAGTGATTACCTCAAAAACTATTAATATTTTACTAAACAAATGCATAGAATTATAAATAGATAATATTTTTTCTGAGATTTTGAGACGCTACTGTTGCTCGAGCTCGATTCTTTGCGAAGTTATGACCAAAAACGCATATTTGGTCTTGGTTACCTTGACTGGTTTCAACCTGTAACATCCAGTGCACCCCGGTTATGTGTGTGCCAACTTGTGTGATGATTGGGTAAATATTTCAGCCCGCAGATGGTTCAGAAATTGCCAAAATTGCTGATCCTTTATAATGACTTGACCATTTAATTGACCCGTGTGACCTCAAATGACCTCGGATCGTCACCAAACTTGTTTTCTGGCATCGGGCACAGGGGCTTGACCCACGTACCAAATTTGGTGACAATCGGTCCATAAATCTTGGACACACAGACACACACAGGGTGAATATAAAACCTGGTCAACCCTTCGGGGACCAGGTAACTAGATACTTATTAGAGCAGGTATCGATACTAAAAAAGTCACATTCACAACACAGAAAAGAATCTTTCCTGAGTAGTTTAGAATGATTTTGAGCTCCATCAGAACAAGTATAAGAGCACATAAAGTAGTAAATATGGACCACAGATATAAGACTGTATGGTAATAGAAAAGAAAGTTCTGATTTAATGCTGAAAATCACATTCTGAGAGTATTTAAAATTCTTGTGGGATCAGAATCGATATCTAGTTTATTCCTTAGTGTTGAAATTGAGTTTGAAATGTTAGAATCGAGACAACACTACCCTGCTGTGTACAATTTTTTGTACACCAAGCTCTCACTGTCCAAAAATCCATAAATCATCATGCAAATTTTAGCTAAGAATCACAATTTCTTCTCAGTTTTTCCTCTGTAATCTCCACATCGATCTCTCCTTATTCTATCTCTCAGCCCGTTGCTGTTAGCTGAACTTTTCTTCAACGCAATGACCCTTCCCATAATGCGCCGCTGCTCGGAACAGACAGAAACACGTGGTCCTTTTGTTCCAGCTTCACCTCCCGTGTCTTCTCCCCTTTTGGCCCTGGATCCATCTCTTTGGGTTTGGTTTTTCTCCTAAAAAGCCCTACAAAAGTACAGCAGCACCATCTTGAAATCGCTCCCACCCACATACGCACAGCTCCAGTACCTCGCTCAAACCATACACCCACGTGAAACTTCTAAATTATGGATGCGGCTCGGTTCAGAGAGGAATCCTTGACTTCGTTTTATTAAATTCTCATTGCGAAAACGAAAGGCGTGCTCGCTTTTGATGGAGGTGTAGGAGCAGCTCTTAGATACAGACACATATTAATCACTGCTATTGAAAAAAACGCGTCTGAACTCAATCATTCAGGCTTCCCCCATTCAGCTCGCCTTTACGAAAGACTGAAAAGATGTATTTTAATAACAGACAATGACTGTTTTCGATAGCATGTTTGCGCAGAGGCGAATGTTACTGTATGTGATGTAATGATTCTTGGTGATCTGGAGATTTTAACTTTAATTTAAAGAAAGATGTGAGGAAATATGCCTGGAATACATACTGTCTTTTTTTTCCATGCAATACTGCTTCACTTGTGTTATATATGCCATAGACAAAAAAATAATGTGAAAGGTTAATAATAAAGATAGTCATATTCAGGCCTGTCGACAAGGATTTGGGGAAGCACATGGGCCTCTAATATAAATTAATAAGAAATAGATTATAACACTAGAAAGCATCCAGCTGTATTACTTTTTTTTTTTTTTTTTTTAAATCTTTATATCTATCCACTAGGGGTGTAATGGTACACAAAAATCATGGTTTGGTACGTACCTCGGTTTTGAGGTCATGGTTCGGTTCATTTTCGGTACAGTATGGGAACAAAATACAAAACCATTTGCTAGTTGTTTATTTGTGTGTTCATTAAACCAGCAGTTTGTTTGTTAACATTATACAAGCGGGAAAATAACATAAATGCAAAGTGCTGCTTGGTACGGAACCCCTGAGTGGCAAGAGAAAAAAAAAAAAAAAAAAAAGGGGCACATCATTTGGGCTACGAATGACATGCCTCATTGGGGTACTGTACAACAGAACAGCGTCTTATGCCTGTAGTGTGATCAGTGATGCATCGATCTTGCTTCTCATAAAACTAATAAAAGAGAACGCAAAATTAAAACTCATGAAAAGTGCATACACACGTAATCAGGAGCAGGTGAGTCTCGAACCCCAGTCTCTCAAAGCCTAAAAGCCTAACTTCCCATCCCAAAGCCTAATGCAATGCACTATTCTTCCATGAATATACTGGGAAAACACAGTAGCAGTATTTTTTTATTTTTTCCCCCAGCCACATCAATGATAAAAAAATATATATATTTTTTAAAGAAAAATACTAATACTAATAAGTTAAATAAAATATTCTCAAATAAGCAACACATGTTTGAAATATTATTAAAAATATTCCTTGTAATTCCTTGTTTTCAAAAAGTAAAGTGCAGCACTAACAGTTCCAGCATAAAGTTTTACTCAATCTTCATATTTTTGGCCAGAAAAAAACAAACTTGTCCACATTGTCTGTAGTAAGTGCAGATCTGCGTGGGGGCAGAGATTCCGTGCTGGCAAAAGGCGAAAGTGGCGACGAGGGCAGGATGACCCTAGTTTTGCGAGCTTTCACATGGTTCGGAGGGACGGAGTCAAGGTGGGGGGCAATTTTTGTCAAGGTGGCCGCCCCAACTATAAAGCGCTGCAGGAAACACTGTTACCCCAGTCACAAACAAGTTCCCTCATGAATATTAACAGCCGAGCCTTCCGTATAGCTGCACACGTAGTGGCAGAATGTAAACACACACCAATTGAAGGAATTCACTCGTGCACAGCCCTGCACCGAACTGAACGTCCCGTACCGAAAGGGTTCAGCACGAATACTGTTACACCCCTACTGTCCACACAAACACATTTACACTTTGAGACAACCTTGAGTTTAAACAGTATTTTCAGCAGCACCTTGAGCAGCAGTAAAACAGATCTGCCAAATCCTTCCACATAAGAAGTCTGACCACAAACTGACCACGGTTCACAGAGATAATTATTCACAGGTTCAGAGTCTATAGCTGCCTCATCCTCTCATAGGGGAGTCTGCTGCTTTCATGATAAGAGCTGGAAATACACTCAAGGTCACCATTTCATAAACTCAACGATTCATTTTAAAAGGGCTTAAACTGAAAAGGAACAATACAAAAGCTAAAAGAGTGCATCCTTTAAATCCTCAAAAAAACTACAAAGATCAGTGGATTTGAAAGGCAATTTAAAGGGCCAATTTTAAGCTATTTTCTGATCTATGTTCTAATGTTTCCTCATAATAAACATATCCAGAGCTCACTGAACAAACACTGTTCCACCTTGTGATATCATCATGTGTGTCCATACACCTTAACTTGAATCATTTGGATAATTTCAGAGCTGGAATTTTCAAATATCTACAGAACAAAAGGTAAAATTTATTTGTGAGTGAAACACAAACACAACTCCAGGTCTGTTTTTGATGAGGTAACAACATTACAACACAACTTAAAGCTCACAAGAGTCCAGTTTGTGTAAAATAGGACCTTTAAAGAGATTTTTTTTTTACTTGTGAACTAAACTACAGATTGACATCAGTTTGTAGACTTTCTCGTGGATTTGAAGACTGATTTTTATTTAGTTCAAACTGGTTATCTGCGCACAGCAATGCAAATAGAAAGTACTTCTAATACTGCTGATGTGGTAATGTCTTCAATAACTACGTCTTTAATTATAATCAATGTCGTCTGCGATTTGCATTTGCAACTAAGAAATAATCCTACAAACATTGCGAAGGGGTCTGAATATAAAAGAGTTATGAGGTATTCGACTTTCCTATAGGAGCCATGTAATCGAGGTTTCAAGGTCTGCATGCTTTTAAAAATAACACAAACGTTTTGCCTGGAAAAACATGGGATAAGTCTGTCTACAAGTGGATTTGAATGAAAGCGTTTAACCTGCAAATAGTATTTTGATAATCTAATGTCCTCAGGTTTTCGCAGCCTGCTCAGACTGATCTGTGTGTCATTGTGAGCTGAGTTGTACACGTTATCAATCTGAAACGGCTCTTACAGAAAGAAATCAAAAAAGTGCTGAACATCATGACGACTGCTTGAATCTGATCGGTCAAAGCGTCACAACAGCAGGACAAGTAAAAAAAAATCAAACTTTAGTTAAATCCAGTGAAGATAAAAGCATAAACATCTTCCCTGTTCACAAATGCACTAAGTTCTTACCTTCTGCACGGTTTTCACAAATTAAAGCGTCACAATTTTTGCATTTGCATTTGTTCACCTTTGGCTTTTGCACTAACTTAAATGCTGTGACGTGATTGGTCGAACCGCCTGATTATCCTGACAGTCGGTGCAGTCCAAAATAGATTATATTAACTCAACAATATCTCGAGAATATATCTGTTAGTCTTGTAGTAGCTCTGTACTGACTTAAATCAAGCCATTTCTATTACAGAAAGATCTAAAATAGTAGTATTAACTTTATTCGGTATAGTAAATTAGTATCAAGTTACAATACTAGTTTTTACATCTATAATATTGGTGATTTTCAGATTAAACAACATTGTACTTTGGCATGAAATATCCAAACGGTAAATACACAAATGTTAAACCTCATCATTCCAAGAACTCACTGTATTACAACTATAATATTGAATCGCTCGATACTGGTGTCACGATTCGATACACATGTTTGGTATATATGCACATGTCCCTCCATGCGCATTGTGTTGTAACGTGTTTTGGTCCAAAAGAAAAACGGTTATCGCGGCATCTTCCTCAGATTCAGGAGAAAACAGCTCCATAGGAACGTACAGCTGAAATATTCCAGCAGAGTGGGTTTTATCTTTCAGTCCCTTTTTATTTTATGTTGCTAGACCCAGGAATGACAAAGGTATTAACTTTTAAATACTTTAGAATCACTTTTGGCTTTAATCAAATGTGCTTGTATACGCCCCCGTGACACGACTCACAATATATTCAATGTTTTTCTTAGACTCTATCTCATAAATTTTACTCAGAAAACAGTCTGTTGAGAAATTTCTATGAAATGTATGTTTACATTCACATAGTTTGAGTTTTCAGAAAGTAGTTGGTAGAGCGCAATGTGTCAAAAAAAAAGGAAAAGTCTGATAGTGTAATTCCCCTCGCAGTCTATATTAAGAGTAGGCTGGCTATATTAAAATAAAAATAGCCTGAGAAAAGTGTGTTCTTATTTTCACTGAATAAAAATGCTTTAAATCATTGAACCAAATGAACTGAAACTTTTCACATATAAACTACATCTTTACAGTACTATATTTTCCGGACTATAGAGCGCGTATGAATATAAGCCGCATCAACTAAATTTTAACAAAATTTTAAACTTATACATATATGGGCCGCATCTGAATATAAGCCGCAGGTGTCCACGTTTTCAAGTTCTTGCCGTCTGCTTTTATCGTCTCTGAAAGTTTTTGTCGTCTTTTTGCATTGAGTCAGTTCGTCACGCTGTCGTCGCCAAATTCTCACCATCGACTCACTGATGTCGAGTTCACGCACAGCAGCTCTGTTTACTTCTTCCACAGCCACATCAATCGCCTTTAACGTAAAAGCTGCATCATCTGCATTTCTTCGTGTGTTTTCCATGAGAGTGTGTGTATGAAGTGCAAAATAACTGTTCAAAACACAATCAAACAAGCATCTTCTCAGTGCATCACCCCGTCTCTTCCCAGGCTCTACTGCGCATGTCTCCTGCAGAAAGAGTCTCTGTTCTGTCTGTATCATGTCAGTGTCTCGGAGGATTTCAGCAGATTTCAGACTCTCTCGGGGGAGGGGTTAGTTCTGTCAATCAGGTATGAGTGGATGTCCGGCTACTGAAGTTTGAGACGTTTCTTCTCGTCATTTACACATACAGGTAAGACATATCCCCCTTACTAATGTTCACTTAGCATCATAACTTATTTTCTCACACGGCGATAAACTATTTGAATGCACTGACAATATCGTGAGCGAGTGTCGCAACTTCATGTGAACCCTAGATCCATGTTTAACCGCACAGACAGCGGCGTTTTCTGCACTCAGGCTGCACGTATCCACCGTGTTCGTCAACCGTCGACCGTATATATGAATGGACGATGTGCCAAACAAAGAATGCGTCCATAAATTCGCCGCATCGTTTTATTCGCCGAAGGATTCAAAGTGTGAGAAAAAAGTAGCGGCTTATAGTTTAGAAATTTACGGTAATGTGCTGTAATGTATGTATTTATTATTCCATTAATATCATACTCATTTGCAGAAAAAATGATGAGATTTTTTTCTTTTTGTGTCCTAAAACATTGAAATCGAATCAATATCATGACCCGTGTACCGAGATATGCATCGGATCGTGGGAAAACTATCGTCGCATCCCTAATTGCAACACAAATCTGCATTTAAACATGTTTTCCAGCTGCCACCATCTGTATTAAATATTATTGATCCAAAGAATCATCTTATTGACACTTAATGTTCATTTAAACAATTATTACAATCTGTTTTTGTCAGTTCCTTCAGCCTTTGCACAGTTCCATATTACGGTCGCCCTCTCCTCTGCTCTAAAGCCACTCCCAGCTCATTTTGTGTCTCCGGTCTGATCCCTGACGCTCATTAGAAAAACCACGGAGCGAACCAAAGCCCAGACCATCTCCAGATCTCTGCCTGTCCCATTATTGATCTCACTGCCCCATGATATCACCCGTTCATGCCTCGCGACGCATTATCCTAACCCCAATTACTTTTACTATTGGATAAAATCACAGCGCGCTCATTTGGATGTATTCTATTAATCCATGTAATGACGTCCACGTGTGTCTGACCTTGACGAGATCCACGCAGGAGAGAGCGGAGGAGGTTATGGACTGTTATGTGAATGCGGTCAGACATGTCCAACTTTGCTCCCAGAATTCCCAGGTCTCATGTTGGTTTCTATAGGGTCACTATAGGAGGAGAGCGGTGAGAACATCGGAATTCTAATGGATACAACCCAACTTGTTTTTGTGCTGTTGTGTTGAGCTCAGTGTAACACGGACAGGTGACGACTGTAGAGTAACTGAACTATTGATCAAGGTCCGCTTTTAAGGAGGAAATATGTAACTTTTCTGTTGGAGGGTCGGCCACCAGGACGTTATTGCTTTTCCCAAAGTGTTCCAGGGTACAGCATCACACACAGTCGTCCCTCACTATAACGTGATTCACCTTTCGCTGCCTTGCTGTTTTGCAGATTTTTTTTTTGTGCAATTTCGCATGCTTTTTCTTTACATCATATGAACATGCATTTTGTTCCTCCCTCTGTGTCCTGATTGGCTAAGGGACTGTAGACCATTGTCAATCTGTCTCCTCCATGCCTTGTCTCATGTATAGTACTGAATGCGTTCAGCTTGACAAATTTACATAAATGTTCGATCTTGAAGGCTGTAACAAGTAATAAAGGGTCGTGAGTATACCACATTTAATGTTTAACCACTGACATCTGATATAGGTGTTTAAAGATACTGCTGTGTAGGTTGTGTCTTTTTAAGGAAATTCTTTACAGAGCAGATGATGTAGGGTCATCCTGGCTGGCATCAAACCTAAATAGATCTGGTCATTCCCATAAACGGAGAGGCTTCAGGGAGGATCCAAGGCGTGAACCTGCTCAACATATCATTATGCATATTTCTGTGAATGTATATATACTGGGTTAAGGGACAGACGCAGGTGTTCAGACTGCCTGAAATAAGTCCTGTGTAGAAAAGGCCATCAGGGACAGTGGTTTGACCCAGAGCTCTGTATTAGAATTGTATTGAATAGAGAATACATTTTTGTGATTTTAATCGATTGATTCCAGTCATTATTTTCTACAATTGGAACACACCAACAATCTCTATCAGTGTGATTCTGAAGTGCTGTATGTTTACAAGTTTTCTCCCGGACAAAACCCACAATGTCAGTGAAACATCCTGCAGCGACAAAAGCTCCTGCAGTCACACCCAAAAAGTTAAACTTCTGGACATGCTGAAGGAAGGTAGAAGTTACACGGCTGTAGGGCTCCTTTAAGGAATAAATTAATCTTCTGAGGAAAATAACATAAGGACGACAGCAGCAATAAGTTTTAAGAAGGATACATAAAGGTTTGTAACTGTCTGAGAAAAGTGTATAAAGTGTGTGGTGAGGGGTTTTACAGTCGTAATAAATAAAGCTGACCACTTTGTGAATTTCGCCTATTGTGGGTTATTTTTAGAACTTAACCCCCGCGATAAATGAGGGACCACTGTACGGCCATGTACAAGCAGGTTACATAATTACATAAAGTTACATAACGCACCTTTAAATATAAATCATATTACAGTTAAGTATAAGTAAATTAAGTATATTTTATCTGATACTAGGTGGACAAATCCATTAGCTTACTTGTCACATTAAACAGGTTGCAAACACCACTAATATAAAATTTGCTGTAATATGCTATGAAATTCTAACCTTGCTCGGTAAGATGGATTCTCGCGATATTCGTGAGTTCACAAACTCACAAGAATGCCACCACTGTAAGGTTAAAACAAACATGGTGACGCCGACAGACGTACTTCAGCTCTTTGTGCATTTGTGGACCATAGACTGTGTATATGAGTGGACATAGCTAATGTGCTCACCACCGAGTGCCAAATAGGAAGTTTGCCAGGAGACCCTTCCGGCTCCTTCTGACTCTGGCTCCAATTGACTTACATTTGGATCTTGTGGTTCCTCTCTCTGTACCTGCAGCAGTGAGCCTCATCATTCTGGTCTTAAAATGTTTGTATTAACCTGCTCTACATGATCCTGATTTGTTTTTGCTATTTTATCTGTCAAAAAAAATCCTATTCATACCATAGAGCAGGGGTGTCAAACTCATTTTGTTCCGGGGGCCGTATCCAACCGACTTTGATCCCAAAGGGCCGGATCAGATATTTGTGCAGAGAAACGCAAATCTATTACAGAAATCTTTTTGAATTGATGAACTCTTTCTTATTATAATATTATAATATTATGAACAATCTGAAACTTTAAGAAAAATTCAATTTCAACACAATGTTTTAACATGAACTTGTATGCAAATAGGAATAAGTAAATTTTTGTTTTAAAATCTTGCACTCGGCTCCACTTTTCTCATGTTGGACATTTTTCTGATGAGGGTGTCACGGTCAACAGTCAAAACGATCGTCCTTTAAGAGCGTTTGGAAAGAGACAAGTCTTCGTTTGTGCTGCTCTGGTGGGAGGGCCACGTACAGAGACGCTGGAGACGCTGCTGTGATAAACACCACAGAAAATTAACAAGATTTTAATAGAAAATATAATTTAAATAGTTTAGTAGAAAATCATCCAAGGGCCACATTAAAGGTCTTGGGGGGCCGGATCTGGCCCTTGGGCCTTATGTTTGACACCTGTGCCATAGAGCCTGGCTCCAGATTTGCTCCTGTAACCATGAGCATCACGAGCCTCATTTGAGTGGCGCTGAATACACACTCTCTTAGTCCACTTCTTTTATACAGACTGTGCTTTTCTCTGGATGTAAAAAAAGTTTGATTTTTTGACTTGTTTCGCTGTTGTGACACCACTCAAGATTCAAATATTTGTCATGACATTCCATATTTTCTAATCACTTCAGATCCGCTCCATATTGATAAACGTGCAGAACTTCACTTCAGAGTTTCCATCAGACGTGAGTAGGGGTGTAACGATATCCAAGTCTCACAATATGATATCTTCACGGTATGAACTTCACAGTACAATATTTATTGTGATATCGTGGGAAAGCTCACGATATGGTGGCTCACGATTAGGGATGCAACAATATCCAAATTACGATATTTTGTGGAGGCAAACAAAACTTTTAATTTGCTACTTTTTCATCTTAAATTGCCTTGACAAGACTTAATCCAAAGAACTAAGACTTAAAAGTGCTTAGAACTGTTATTTCTTCTTGTAGTCTGCACTGAAATGGAGCAAAGGATCATGGTCTATGTAGTTTCCTCTGACTTTTTTAGCTACTGCTGCACCATAACTCTTCATTTAAGCAAAGAGACTTGTAATTTGATATATTGTGATGGTCCCCGATATTATTGTGAGAACTTTGACGATACGATATCACGATATATTGGTTAGTGTTACATCCCTAGAAGTAAGTCATGTTAATGAAATGCAGCGAGGAAGAAAAATGCAGTACGTATAATAATAATAATACATATAATATTTAATAAAAACATTCCCCATTCAATTATTTCTTCTTAAAGCTGCATATGTTTTCTGGTGGAGGGTTCACCATGTGCGTTTTTCGATGGAGACATTATCTCCTTGCCTATAATCCTTCACAGGCAAAGCAATAACATCTCCATGGAGACAAAAAAAAAGTGCGGAACCCCCAGTAAAAAAAAGTTCCATACTCTGAACTCTTCTCGACTCACCAGGCTGGTCCATTTATATCTCCTTCTATAGGCTCCAGAGTGAATCTCGGACACATTCAGCTCATCAGTACAAACTTATTTCCTTGTTTGGAGCATAAATTACTGTGCAGCTCTCATGCAATGCCACACGGAGCTATTTCTGTACCGCAATGAGTAAGACAATGACCTAATCTCCACCCACATGTCGGCATAGGCATTCATTATGAGCTGAGAGATAGGCCTCCTCTGTCATCCGCTGCACATCGCAAACACGGGCCTGTGATTACCGCGTTTTAGCTCCAATCGTCCAGACATTGAGTTAAACTTGCAGCAGCGATCAGCATTTTTTCACCGTCTTCTTCTCTTTCTCTTGTTGTGCTTTTTTTTGTGTTGGTTTTTTTTTTTCTTCCAGTTATGGCGGAGTTTCTGCCCACTTCCATCTGTGAACAAAGTGAGACATGTGCAACCCGACGCCAAGCATGCCAGCGCATCGTTAGCAGATACATGTTGATCCTTAAAGGGCCCATATTACGCTGTTTTCTGGGTATAATGTTGTTTTCGCATCGCAAACATAGCTGGAATTGTGATTTGTTTCATTCACACATCTTTAACATGCAAACTATGCGTATTTAGGCTGGAGTTCTTCTCTCAAACAGAAAACACTCGAGGTTTAAAGGGCACAAGAGTCAGTTTTGCGTAAATCACGACCATTTTTTAATTATGACTTGAGTTGGTGGGATAGTGCATGTAGTAAATATTTATCAGAGCTTTACATAAAGTAATTTACTTAATGGATTCGTTAATTAAATGGACATTATGTCACCAGTGACCTCTCACATAACAGAGACATGTATAAGCAATGTAAGATTTATGGCAAATACGCTTGTCCATGAATTCTCCACGTGCTCCAGTGATGTCAAAATGACACTTTTCAAATGTTTCTGCTCA
This sequence comes from Boleophthalmus pectinirostris, assembly GCF_026225935.1. NCBI lineage: Eukaryota > Metazoa > Chordata > Actinopteri > Gobiiformes > Gobiidae > Boleophthalmus > Boleophthalmus pectinirostris. The sequence continues at coordinate 7,053,256 of NW_026571404.1, read as the reverse complement.
ACCTTGTACTGTAGACTAGGGGTGTAACAATTCACAAAAATCACGGTTCGGTATGTACCTCGGTTTTGAGGTCACGGTCTGGTTCATTTTCGGTTCAGTTTTTGGGAACAAAATGCAAAACCATTTACTTGTTGTTTATTTGTGTGTTTTTATTAAACCAACTATTTGTTTTAACATTATACAAAGGAGAAAATAAAATAAATGAAAAGTGCTGCTGGTAATACTAATAAGTTAAATTAAATATTCTCAAATAAGCAACAAATGTTTGTAATATTCTAAAAAAGAAATTCCTTTTAACGGGAAACAAAACTTTTCAAAAAGTAAAGCACAGCACTAACAGTTCCAGCCTGAAGTTTTACTCAATCTTCATATTTTTGGCCAGAAAAAAACTACTTGTCCACATTGTTTGCAGTAAGTGCAGATCTGCTGCAGTTACAATGTCCCCAGAGGTTGAAAATACACTTTCGCGAGAGACAAAGGTCAGAGGACAACAGCTGGTTGTCAAGGCGACCGCCCTAACTATAAAGCGCCACGGCAAACATTTCCACCTCAATCACAGACGTGTAGACTTATGAATATTAAAAAGACAAGTCTTCGGTGTAGCTGCTCATGTCGTGGCAGAATATAAACACACACAAATTGCCCGAATTCACTCGTCCACGGTCCTGCACCAAACCAAACATCCCACACTGAAATGGTTCGGCACAAATACATGCACCATAACTCCCTTACTGTATACTGCACATCTTTGGCACAACTTCAAGAAAAAGAGGTTTCAGAGTTTGACAGTGGCCTATAATGACTCTTGAGAATATTACTGAAAGTGCAGAGGTTTTGCAGCGCCAGTGAAATGTTTGTAAAATGTTGTGTGAGATCCTGTGTTGTCACAATTAGATGTTGCATTTATTCATTTATGTTTAGAGCCATGAATCTGAGCAATCAAATCATTTAAGCTCTAGGTGTGATTCACCTCTGACACTTTCAGTCTTGTCTGTACATTAGGGAAGTAACGATATCCAAATCTCATGGTACGATATTTTCACGGTATGCATCTCACGGTACGATATTTATTGTGATATTTTGGAAAGGCTGATATAATTGTAGATGAGACACTTTTCTGCTTTTAAAATACCTTGACAAGATGTTGGTGCGAATTATTTCCGTCATAATCCCAAGAATTGATGTAAAAAACATATTTCCTCATATTGTCTGCACTGAAATGAATTATGGGATATGTAGTTCTCAACGTTTATAAGCTTTTGCTGCTATAAAATCGTGCATTACATTTGCAATATATTGAATTGCAAAGAAACTTGTAATTCAATATTTGGTATATAGTCCACGATATTATTGTGAGACTTTTTAAGATACGATATCACAATATTTTGGTTATTGTTACATCCCTGCTGTATACATTATAACATGCATTGTATAGTTACGTTTTAATTCTTCTTATTTTTCATTTACTTACTTACTATAAACCAGATATTATGTGTTCTTAATAAAGATTGAATTGAATTAAATGATAAGTGCAAAAATATAAGAAATAGTGCTGAGTTCTAAAACAGAATCCCTCTTCCTTTGTCAACAAAATGGAAAATTCCTCCCAAAATACAGAGAATTTACACCCAAGGAAGACTTTTTTTAAACCTTGATTTAACAAAATAAAATTGACGTCATTAGTCTGAACATATAATAACTACAAGTTTTGACCCGTGTTTACATTGTGGTTGCAGGAATTATCTATATGTCGTATCTACTCCTCATGTCCAAAAAGCAATGACATTATGAACTTATGAAATTGAAAATCGATTATGAAGTTACGAAATTCGAAGTCTAACCTGTCATGTTCGCTGTTACTGACAATAAGCCCCGTGACCTTGTCTGAGTTCACACATTTATATAGAACTTTATTTTTTTTACCTAAAAATGTCACGTTATTGCCAGATCTAATTTAAGACTGCCCATAATGATATCTGTTTCCTGGGAATAATTTTCCAAGCATCAAATGACAATAGCAGGCCTCCCACCAGCGCTGGAGCTCCCAAAATAGGCAGCTCTTGTTGGAGTTGGTTTCTGTGACTCACTTGGAGAACTCACAGTCTACGGGCTCCACAAACTTTTATCCTGGATGTAATGTATGGATTCCTCACATTATTTTATGCATCCTAATCTCTATAGGCTCTGTCAGCGTCATTACCTCCTGCCCAGTTTTATTGCACATGGTTTTTTAACACTTTTATATCTGGGCCTGGTCAAGCAGAAGTAAACAACAAGGCCAAAAATTCAAGTTAATGCATCTGATATAAAAATGTATTGAACAGATACATATGTACTCTAGTTTATGAAACTGTTTACCTTTTTTCTGTACCATTTTTAGTTCTAAAGTTCCATACGTTTTAAACAGACCATGTATGAAACATGGAACAAAAATTATTTCCCAAATTTCAAAGACCTGCAAATCATGTAAATAAATGGATGTATTTCATCATATCTTGTGTTATTCCATCTTTGAACTGTTGATGAAGGTACATGATTTTTTTTTTTTATGTATTTAAAATGATAAAAAATTTGCTTGGAAGGACTGACATATTTTATAGAAATAGTTTCCTTTCATTTTGAAGTAATATTAAAGTATTCAGAAGAAAAAAGCGACAAATTATGCAAAATCCTGCACCTTCTACTTGTTTGAACAATTTTCCCTCCGTTACTTTTCCCTCCGTTACCATGACCTTTCTTAATAAAAAATCTCATTACTCAAAAAGTAAGAGGTTTTTCAACCTAATCTTGTACCATATGGTAGAAAACTATATGAAGCAAATATTCAAACCAGTTTGTTAAGGATATGTAAGTGAGAACCAAGAGTTATCACTGTTTGGATTTATTGCCCAAAAAGTGCTGCATATTTCATTCCCTCCGTTACCGACATGAGTTTTTAAATTTTTTGTCAACAACTTGAAAGAATATCACAGGTTTAACTTTACCCTGTTGGAGTGTAACTCTTTCCTACATTCTGATACTTTACTTATTTCAATAGTCCCTCTAGTTTCTGAATAAGAGACATTTGAATGTAAAAAATCTGCCCCTGTTTCCCTCCGTTACCACTTGACTGGACCCATCTTTAATCTGCTGTTGTTTCACTCTCTTAAATCTCTATTCACTGTTTCATGTTATAGTTGATGGGTGAGTGTTTTCTGCTTGTGCTTTTGTTTTATTCTGCCTCTTGGCCGGGTCGTCACTGTAAATTAGAAGGTGTTTTCAGCTGACTTACCTAGTAAAATATTGAATAAATAAAAATAAATCTCTGAAAAAAAAGAATGAATATTTAAATTTGTGCTGTCAAAAATATCATATAATATAAAAAACTATTTTAATTGTGTTAATTTTTAAAACACTTTTTTTTTTTTATTTTTTTTTATTCTGATTCGTGACCTAGTCGCTGGAGAGAAATGGAACTGAGCAGAGGCACTAAGTGGCTCCAGCCTGACTACGGAACCGAGGATCTTTCAGAGTTGCGAGTAGCTGATTTTCCGGTATGGTATTTTCATTCTTACATATGCTACCTCATATTTCAGAACAATAAACTGTATAGAGTATATAAATGGACATCTGGGTCCACCGACTCTGGCTCCATTTCACTTTACATTGAAAAACTGTTGCTCCTCTCTCTGCAACTGCTGCAGTGAGCCTCGACATTTTGGTCTTAAAACGTTCGTATTAACTCGCTCTACATGATCCTGGTGTTTTTATTTCGCTATTTTGTCCATAAATCAACTCCTATTCCCACTCCTTTATACAGTCTATGTTCAGAAATGTCAAAAATCTGAATGAAAGTGCAGGTGGTGGGTGGGACATGAGTCAGATTTTGATATTTTTCCTGAGGACTTTTACCTTAAAAAAACAAGACAAAGCCAAGATTACTCAAACCTGCATGAATCAGAGAAATCTCATGCTAAAGGAGCGATTATAATAAAGTTAAGAGCTCTTGAAAACGACAGATTTTGCAGACTTCATTGCAGTTCAGTCTGATGTGCATCTTTTAGAGCTAGTCTCCAAACGAAGGAAAAAACACATTAACAATAAAAGAGTAAAGAGAAAAGACTTGCACACTGAACAGGAATCTAATCAGACAGAGTCCTGATCATCCCCATAGAGACTCTGATGAAGCATGTCTCCTCTCCTCCATCCTTCCTGTCTCATCCCCTCCTCTCCTCGTGTCTCCTCTTCTCCCTTGATCAGCTCCTCTTCTCTTTGTTTCCTTCCTCGCCTCCTTTCCTACCTCCTTCCCTCCATCATTTTCTTCCTCCTCTCTTCTCTTCATGTTCTCTCTCTCACTTGATCCTCTCCTCTTCTTCTCCTTCTCCTCTGCTCCTCTCCTCCTTCCCTTCATCACTTTCTTTCTCTTCTCATCACCTCTCGTCTCCTCTCTTCCTTGTGTCCTCTCCTCTCTTCCTTGTGTCCTCTCCTCCCTTAATCATCTCCTCTCCTTTTCTCCCTTCTTATCTTCTGCTCTGCTCCTCCCTCCTTTCCTCCATCACTTTCTGGTCCTCTTCTCTTCCTCATTTCCTCTCCTTTTCTGCCTCCTTCTTCTCCTCCGCTCCTCTCCTCCTTCCCTCCTTTACTTTCTTCCTCCTCTCCTCTCAGAGTCTCACTTTGCTGTCTCAAAAAGGCTGACACCGTTTTGATAAAAAAACAAAAAAAAAAAAAACAACACATACAATTTTCACTTAGGGCTGTGAGATTAATCATAATTGAACTGAAATTGCAATTTGAATTAGCTGCCTTTTTTTTTTTAAGTACCATAATTTCCTTCACAAACAACAAAATCTCTTATTCTACATAAAAACTGCATAAAAACTTCCAACCTTGTAGTTTAGATCTGTACAAACATTCATTCTAAAATGTGATTCTTGCACATTTTATTTTTTATAACAGCCTAAACTGAAATTTCAAAGTCGATTTTGATACTAAGGAATCGACTTGATACCCAATACTGATTCTGATACAAAATGATAATAAAAGGTGAATGTGATTTTTGTCATGGTATGTTCTTTTATATGTCGTAGGTCCGGGTAGGTGGTCCATGGGCGTGCACTAGTCCATGTGCTCTTATACTTGATCAAAATCATTCAAAAATAGGTCGCTATTTACTCGGGACAGTCACAGTTTTGAGTCGTGTGTCCCCTGTCCCAGCAGATTTATACAAAACCAGTGATTTGTCCCAGTTTTATACAAGAAATGCCCCACCCAGGTGTCCCTATTTTTCACCAATTTGATCTAAACCAAGACTAAACTAAAGCTACGTTCAGACTGCAGCCTGAAGTGACCCAAATCGGATTTTTTCACCCCTGTGCTCCTGTATCTGATCTTTTAATGACAGTCTGAACGACACTGATCCAATTTTTTTCAAATGTGACCCAGGACACTTGGATATGTGCTCCTAAAACCGACACATATCCGATCTTTTGAGTCTGAACGGCCAGGTCGCATTCATCCCACCCACACGTCAGGCTCGGAGTCTCGTCAATGGAGGGACAGCGAGGTCAGAGAGTTCATTCATATTTGAGAGATCACTGAATTCAGGCCAAATTGGAGGAGTCTTATCGGAACCGGGCGGTTTCTGAAATGTCCGAGCGCGGCTACAGTCGGTCCTGGCTCCAATGTCAACGAAAAAATAAAGAACCTGCGAGCCAAATACAAGGAGGATAAAGACTCGCACAAACAAAGCGATCTTGGACGTGTATCCTGTCCATTTTACAAAGAAATTGATCCGTAATTTGGGAGACAAGTCCAGCGTTTAGACGACTTCCGTAAATACTGAGCACGTTCGCTGTGTGTGACGTCGTCGTGTCCTACAATGCTCATGCGGGACACTTTTGGGGCGTTTAATGTTCACACTGGAGATCACGTACAAGTCGCGTTTAATTGGAAATGTGAACGACCTCGGAACAAAATCTGATTTCACCAAAAAACCGCGACTTGAGCATTAAGCCCTGCAGTCTGAACGTAGCCTAAGATTAAATCAGGATTACATCAGGTCTAAACCAGGACAAAAACAGGACTATCCCAAATTTTGACTAATCTCATCTCCACCAACACTAAAGCAGATCGTAAATTCTCATTTGTTTCACCAAAATACAGAAAAACGTGTTTGCGAATGATCATAAAGCAAAAAAAGCAGCGACCGAAGCCCCTCAGATTATGAAGAAAACACAATGTTTACACGCTCTTTTCTCAAATTTATTCATACCAACCCAGTTTAGAAATTTGAAAATCTGAACACCCCAGGAAAGCTTCATTTCTGTCCTGTGAATGGGCCTTTTTTAGAATCGAATGAATATCTAGTCTCGATACTTGCTTTAAGACTCTATTAGTTTGAGATTTCCGATACTTTCAACAACTCTTCTTCTCCGTCTTCTCGCAGTAACACAATCTCTCCTCACCTCATCAGCATCTGCACGCGCTCCCGATTCCTCTACACCCATTAAAATAACTGCAATTTGTATCTTTCTTTCTCTCTCCGTCTCCTCCGTTCGTACGATGAGTTTGATCTGCGCTGTGTAAAGTAATTGCTTCGCTGTTCATCTCGGAGGGAACACTTTGAAACCGGGACTTAATCAAAACAAATGTGCCAACTTTCTTCGCACTTAGCCTTTTGAAAAATACAAAATCTTCTCCTCCGCCATCCCTCCTCATCCCTCTCGCCGGGGCCCGAGAATCTGGGTATACACATGCATAATACATGAGTGACGTCAAGTAAAGAGTAGCTGTAGTAATGAACAGTGTGGATAGTGTTAATTTTTGATGAGTTTATGCATAGTTAACGAAGAAAACTACTAAGAGGCTGATTACAAAGTTATTGCGTATCTGGGTTGGGAGCGTGCTGCGCGTTGAGAGGGTTTAGGCGGAGTTTTGTTTATTAAAAAGAGCGTGCGTTTTTGCAGATTTGGGTGAAGAGAAAATGGGGAATGAGAGGAAACGGGTCCCAAAGCAACGCGAGACAAAACGCAATGTCCAAAGCGTTTTTCGTAAACATGTTTTCGATCGTTTTGGGTGGATTTCAAGAGATTTGAAATGGGTTCACTGAATACGAGATGTGTTCAGAATGTCAGGGTTTATAGAAGTTGTAAGAAATGTTTTTTTAAAAGTACTTCCCTACATTATTGGTTTTTGTACAAGTTTGTTAATGTCATCGTTGATTTAAAAGTGCAGTTTGTAACTTTTCTAGAGGAGGGTCTGCCACCTGATGTTACCATGGAAATGTTATTGCTTTGTCTAGAATGTTTCTAGCCTGATTCATCAGCCGGTTTCACTTTGTAGAAACCATCTGACCTCATTCGCTCGACGGTAGGCGAGTACTTTTTTCATCATTTAACCAATCGCTGCTATTTGGTCTTGACGTTTGTAATGCTTCACTAATGAGGCTAACTGGTATATTAATCTTTTCCCAAATTCCATAGGAAGAACGTCTTTCCCCTTGATAAAATTCAACAAACACTCACCAAACTCTTTGTTCCGGCTTTAAATCCTCGATCTCCGGAATCGTTGACAACACAGAATTTATGGCTCTTCACTGATTGGCTGGTGCCTGAACTCGCACTTCTGGGGTTTTTACGAACCGTCTACTGTATTTTGATTCCTGACCTAGTCGCTGGAGAGAAATGAAATTGAGCAGAGGCACTAGGTGGCACCAGCCTGGCTAGAATGTTCCATGGTATAAATCGAACCCGCCTATCACAAGGAAGACAAGCAGGTAACAGCACTACGCTACTTTACAATTCAGATCTGCGGAGAATAGCGATGGGCATGATTAGTCGACAAATCGATAACTGATCATTAATAATTTTGTCGATCACGTTCAATTTTTAATCAACAAACCAAATGTAGGTTGCTGTGCGTAGTGTAGCGCAAGGAGATGAGGCTGAGTCTGACACAAACACTGGAGTTGTGTCTCACAGTTCCACGTTTGGGCTCTGGCTCCTTGGAGACACTGTTCCACTCAGTGAGTGTGTTTACATCACATCAGTGTCCCGGGTTTGATCAGGTTTTTTGAGTGTCCCGGTTTCATCATGGTGCATGTAAACACAGTGTCCCAGTTACTGCAACATAAAGTTGAGTCACATGTGTCCAAAAGACAAACACTTTTCAGTCTTTTCATCACAGCAGTAGTTAAAATAAATAAAGTGACCAACATAAATAAAGTGAAATGATGTTAAATAAAGAGCTGCACTAAACCTGCACACGTCTGATCTCTGAAAACATGAACCATCTCCAACACGACACACACACAGAACACACTCACCATCATCATCATCAACATCCCTCTGTCACAGAGAGAACACTCATATTCCACTGAGTCATGTCCTTTAGTCCGAGAGAAGCTGAACCGCATCAGCGCACAAGGAAAGAACTGTTTTTTCAGCACTTAGTTTATGCAAATGAGTCATGTGGTTTTAAGTTTTGTTTTCAGTAAAACATAAACAAATGTGTCAAATCTGCATTAAACACATTATAATCTCAAATGGACTGATGTGGCTCTAGAGTGTTTATGGTTTATATGTTGTAAAGTTGAGTTTATTTATTCAGATTAGTCATAGTAATAATAACTAGAAAAGCACTCAGAGAGCGCAGACCTCCGCCAAGGACTACCCCCATTTTTTATATAAATTGCGATAAAATCAGTCTTCTGGATCAGATCCGGATCAGCCTTTGGAATATGAAAGAGGATCCCATTGTCCATCCCTGAGTCAAATTTCATGGGGTTTGGTCAATAATTAACCGAGATATTGAGAAACTAAATTTTTGGCCCCATTTACCACAATGTTAACTAAAATTTCAAAGTGATCCAGAATCCAGGATTTCTTCCGGATCACCCCCAAAATTAAATCAGTTCTTCCTTTTCACATTTCCAACAAATCCTGAAAATTTCATCAAAATCGGTCCATAACTTTTTGAGTTATGTTGCTAACAGACAAACAAACAAACAAACAAACAGACAAACGCAGGCAAAAACATAACCTCCTTGGCGGAGGTAATGATGATAATTTTAATATAAAAACATTAATGATTAATCGAACAGTGACCGTTAATTGTCCTGACGATCGATTAAATTAAACTTAATCAAATGCCCGACCCTAGTGGAGAGTCGCCCGTTTCACAGAAGGAAAGATTGTATTTTTGAGCAACAGAAACATCCATAACAAATAAATGCTAGTTGGAAATGTTTCAAGTCACACTGTGGAACATTCCAAGGGAAGCAATAACATCTCCATGGAGAAAAGCATTTGACAGACTCTGTACCAGAAAAGTTACACAATGCACCTTTAAAAAATGCTTAATTGGTATTTGTTTCATCTAAAAATCGTGGTAGGATTCGGAATTTTGTTTAATTTTCTTTCCGTATCGATCTATTTAAGACTCTGTAAGTGACTTGCTCTGGTTTTGCTCAAGCGTGAATATGGAGACGCAAAAATACAGATTTCTTGGCAGCTTGAGAAACAGAACCTTTGCCAATGGAACAAAAGGCCAGCAGTACAAACATCTGCCTCTTACATTTTTACACAGTGTCACGGTGTGTGTCTTTACTGTTCTGGTGCAGGTATTTCAGGATTAGATTCAAATATTAGAATGATCATCCCCAGTTTCTCTCCCTGTGCTCAGACTATACTCACTCTACTATACTGAATCATGTATCACTGTGGAAGCTCCCATAACTAAGGATGGGTGGTAGAGCCCTTCACTGTGGGACCCGACGCCAAACAACACGGTGCAGGACACATTTTGAAAGGTAAATGCGAGTGTGGGTGGGTGGGATTATAAACTGCAGTCCCGCAAATTAAATATGAGTGTAAAGTTAAATATACAAGTGATTAATGTGTGCCTATCATACATCATTTGAGCTGGATATTTTATTTGACATTAATAAAACATTTTAAACAGCCTAAACTTGCAGACGTGGTCTAATCTCCCACACATTTTAGACAATTCCTTTCCGCTTGTCCCTGTTTGATAGAGTTTAAGAAAGCGAACGTCCCCCCCCCCAAATATCGCAGATGCAGGCGAAGTCCCGCACAGACGTCTAATGAGTGGTATATAGGTGGTATGGGTATCGGCCAGTATCAATCCTGACCATATCATCATTTGGTACAGATATTTTGTCACTGCCCCATTATTCTGAGTGTCCTTTTCTGAACAGACGATGAGTGAAAATGGAAATGGAGGGTGTATAGCTGTATTTTTATACAAACTTGTAACAATTATTCAATTTTGCAGATGAAAAAAAAAGAAAACTGAAAAGTAACTAAGTTTTTGTAAAAAAAAGTTTTGATTTAAATTTGAGGATGGAGTTGTAAATAGGAGGCCTCAGACATCATCCTTCTCCTTTTTACAACTCCTTCCTCAAACCTAAATAAATAAATAAATAAAAAACAATAATAATAGTCAGGTCAGGTCCAGAGATCTGAAAGCTCCATTACGGCCCTGAATGATTCTGTTAATATAACCCAAGCTCAGGTGGTGTCCACACGACAAAGTTTTTTGGTTGAAACAGTGTTTCGACAGTTTTTATTTGTTTTGGCCTTTTGTCCATATAAAGCCAAAGTTTTGGGTGGGTGAAAACATTGTTTTTTGAAAGCAGGTTCCGTTGCGTTGTCGTGTGGACAAATAAACCGCAGCTTTTGGAAAAGAGGAAGGACTTTATGCTCTTTGTAGTGTTGTGTATCCAGTGGCTCTGGCTGTGTCCTGTTTACAGCTCCACATACAGGTGTGGCATAATATTACATCATTTTCACTATTTATTGATCCGACACGTGTGAACGCAAATTTTTTTCAATCCGCAAAAAAAAAAAAAAAAAAATAAAATCCAGGAGCGTTGTGTGAATGTAGCCTCAGTGCAGCTCAGTAGGTCAAGCTAAATATGTGGCCATACCGGCTTGTAAAAGCCTGATCCCATCAGATCTCAGAAGCTCAGCAGACTGGGCCTGGGTAGTACTTGGATGGGAGGCTGCTGGGAATTCCAGGAGCCACAGTGGGGGCACCAGTGGTAAAAAAAAAAAAAAAAAGCTGTTGTTGTGTCCTTAGGCAAGACACTTTACTCACATTGCCTAGTATGAAAGTGTTGTGAGCGTGAGTGATGGTGGTGGTCGGAGGGGCCGATGGCGCAGACTCGCTTCCATCAGTCTGCCCCAGGGCAGTTGTGGCAACAGTAGTACTTTACCACCACTGAGTGTGGAGTGACTGAATAATGAACTGTAAAGCACTTTGGGTATCTTGAAAGGCGCTATATAAATGCAATCAATCAATCAAATAACAAAATATAAACAAATAGGGTGTTAGTTTCAGAGTAGTTTCGGTGTAGTTAGCTCCTCCTTTCAGGCAGATATAAGGCAGTGTCCACCAGAGTCTGACCAGAACTGAATTTGTCCAGTTGACAAGTTGAATTTCTTCTTTTGCCGTGGATTCTACCTGAACGACTGAGGGACTGTACACAAAACACAAACTGGGCTTTTAAATCGCAACTTTACTTCACCGTTCCAGCCCCTCGTTGACCCCGGCCGAACTGGGTCGTAACGATGTCATCCCGGAAACTTATCGCAGCATTCAAATCGCGCTCAAACTTTTCCCCTTCCCATCTATTAAATCTACACCCGCTGTACACCTCGGGCCGTCACCGCGCCAGCTCCCATTTATATAACGGAGTAAAACCTTTAGCTGCTTCTGCGTGCGAGGAGACATGTTCTGCTGACACATCTAACCTCGGACGGAGACGCGCACACGAAACGCTCCGGCCCCGCGCGCGATGCATTATGATCAGATCGCTAACTGCGCGGCGTCTTTGAATCATCGCCCGGTTTGGCAGCCGGGCCCGCGCCACACAAGGTCCAAATACTAAAAAGCTGGAGTTGTGCAGCGCTGAATACATATTTAGGATGGCAGGTCCACGGCCAGAGCATTCCAACAGAAAGTGTGTGTGAGCCAACGGAGACGAGGAGGAAAGGAGGGATGGAGGGATGGAGGGATGGAGGGGGGTGTAGAACAAGAGAGAGAAGAGAAGAGGAAAGAGAAGGAGACGAGGAGAGAGAGAGGGAGAAGGATGGGAGGGGGGTTATAGAAGGAGAGAGAGAAGAGATGAGAGAAGGGGGGAGAGAAAGAGGGAAAAGAGAAGAGAGAGAGCGGGAGTATAGAAAGAGAGAGAGAGAAGGAAAAGGGGAGAGAGAGAGGGAGAAGGAAAAGGATGGTGAGAGAGCAGAAGTACAGAAAGAGATAGAGAGAGAAGTGAAGGAAAAGGGGAGAGAGAGCGGGAGTATCGAGAGAGAGAGAGAGAAAAGAGGAGAGAGAGAGCGGGAGTATAGAAAGAGAGAGAGAGAAGTGAAGGAGAAGAGGAGAGAGAGAGGGAAAAGAGAAGAGAGAGAGCAGGAGTATAGAAAGAGAAAGAGAGAGAAGTGAAGGAAGAAGAGAGAGAGGAGAGAGTGGGAGTATAGAAAGAGAGAGAGAGAAGTGAAGGAGAAGGGGAGAAAGAGGAAGAAGGAAGGGAGCGAGGGGGATATGGAACGAGAGAGACAGAAGAGAGGGGAGAAGAGGGGGAGAGAAGGAAGGAAGAGGGGGCGTATAGAACGAGAGAGAGAAGAGAAGCGAAGAGGAGAAGGGGAGAGAGAGGGAGAAGGAAGGGAGGGAGGGAGCGGGAGTATAGAACGAGAGAGAGAGAAGTGAAGGAGAAGGGTAGAGAGAGAGCGGGAGAAGGAAGGGAGCAAGGGGGATATAGAACGAGAGAGGGAGAAGAGGGTGAGAGAAGGAAGGAAGAGGGGGCGTATAGAATGAGAGAGAGAAGGGGAGAGAGAGAAGGAAAGGAGGTGAGGGGGTTATAGAATGAGAGAAAGAAGTGAAAAGAAGAGAAAAGGGAAGAGAGAGAAAGAGAAGGAAGGGACAGAGGGAGTATAGAAAGAGAGAGAAGGAAAAAGGGGGAGAGAGAGAGCTGAAGTATAGAAAGAGAGAGAGAAGAGAATAGAGAAGGGGAGAGAGAGAACGGGAGAAGGAAGGGAGCGAGGGGGATCTAGAACGAGAGAGACAGAAGAAGGGGAGAAGAGGGGGAGAGAAGGAAGGAAGAGGGGGGTTATAGAACGAGAGAGAGAAGAGAGAAGTAGAAGTGGAGAGAGAGAGAGAGCGGGAGAAGGAAGGGAGAGAGAAGAGAAAGAGAAGGGGAGAGAGAGAGAGGGGAAAAGAAGAGAGGGGGAGTATAGAACAAGAGAGAGGGGAGAGAGAGAGGTAGAGAAGAAAGGGAGAATGGGAAAGTATAGAATGAGAGAGAGAAGGAGAAGGAGAGAGAAAGGGAGAAGGAAGGAGAGAGTGGGGAGTATAGAACGAGAGAGAGAAGGAGAAAAGGAAAAAAGAGAGGAGAGTGAAGCATGAGAGAAAGAGAAGGGAGGTATAGAGAGAAATAGAGAGAAAAGGGGAGAGGGGGAGAAAATGGAGGGGGGTAGAGCGAAAAGAGAAGGAGAAGGAAAGGAGAGAGGGGGAATATAGAACGAGAGAAAGGGAAGGATAAGGGGTATAGAAAGAAACAGGGAGAACAGAGAGAGAGAAGGAGAGAGGGAGAAGGAGAAAGTAGAGAGAGAGATAGGCAGTATAGAACAAGGGTGAGAAGGAGAAGGGGAGAGGGGGATATAGAGAAAGATATAGAGACATGAGAGAGAGAGAGAAGGAGAAAGGGAGAGGAGTGAGAGAGGTGGGGGATTGAGAGAAAGAAAAGGAGAGACTGGAAAGAGAGAGTACAGGATGTGTAGAGAGAGAGAGAGTGGAGGAATAAAGGGAGAGAGCACGTAGAGGGAGAGAGAGAAAGAGAAAGTATAAGAGAGGGAGACGCAAAAGAGAGAAAGAGACGAGGAGCGGAGAGAGAGAAGGGGTGTGTAGCGGATACAGAGAGGAGAGAGATAGAAATACAGAGAAGAGAAAGAGGGAAACAGGGAGGGAGGAGAGAGTGGAGAGGGGGAGAGAGAAAGAGAGAGAAAAGAGGGAGAGGTGGTCCAAGAAGCAGCGAGCCAACAAACAGAGCAGCTGGAGTTTGAGCCAAGGAAAAGCTACAACAAACCTGACCTCCGAGAGAAAAAGTGAAGCTACTGGAACGTGTTTGTAGTGTGGGTGATGTTTGTGTTTTATCCGACTTTTATCACGAGGCAAAGTTGTACTGCGCAAATATAGGACTTAAATAGATAAATAGCAGGTTATAAAGTCAGTATTTCTTAAAGATATGTTACGCAAAACCTACTCTTGTGATCTTTGTTCTTACCGCCTCAGAAACAAACCTGGATTCTTGTCTACATCAGAAATTCCATGGCAGAAATGATCCGAATGATTCTTGTGGAGGTGTTTGGAGTTTAAAAACACAGAGGAGCACTTTCTGTATAACCGCATCCATAAGTTTTCAGTTTTCTGTTTGAGAGAAGAAGAAATTTGCAGGTATATTTTTGAGGAGGAATATAAAAGCTTAATATGAGCCCTTAGTAGCAGTAGCTTCAGTGTACAGGACGCTCTAGGCTTGGAAAAAACTCATACATTTGTAATTCATGTTTTATATCTTACTGTAAAGTGTTTTATTTCAGAATCACAGAAGTCTTGTCGCCAATGTCAGTGAAACAAATTCTCAAACCTGGACGACCAAACTTGCTGTGAAGAAGGTTCTAATCCCAGTGGTGGAAGAAGTACTCAATTTTGTTACTTAAAGGTTGTATGAAGGATTTTTTGTTTTTGTTTTTTTTGTTTCAAGTTGTCAATGATAGATTATAGAGATGCAGTAGCCTTGTAATTATGATGACCAAAAAAAAGAGAATAAAAATTCATCAACTCTGGACGTGGTGGGGCTAAACATTTGCCAATAGATAACGACACTGCCTCGTTATCTGTGAGCTGACAGGCTGTCAATCAATCTCCCTACGTTTCTAGCGTAACTGACTTGCCTGCGCCGCCGGTACGTGGTTTACGTACGACTGTCACGCAGTCCACAGACGCAAGACGCACAGACGCTGTTTACTCCACCAACGCAACAGTTCTTAGCGGCTTTTTTTGACCTATATCTTCCTCGCAGTTCGCACAAAGTTTGTTGCAATGGCGACAAGAATCCAGGAGCAGTTAGCCGCAAAAGAAAGTCCGTTTTTGAGGTCGCTGAAAGAAGAAGACAAGGGGAAAAGCAGCGAAGCCAAACTAAGGTGATTCTTGAAGATTCATTCCAGCGATGGCGCGACTGAAGCAGACGCAGGGTCTAAAGACTGACGCACTGGTCCACAAATTACTCCTGGACAGGAAACTTCTGCTTATTATGAAAACGTACTTTATTTCCAAGAGCTAGACAAACGTTTTTCAGGACACGAAAGCGATATCCTATGTCTGAAAACGTAATTTTCAAGGCAAAGAAAGAGTCCGCTTGCTGCTGCGTGTTGTAGCTAGTTCATTCGCACTGAATCTCCGCGCACTCTTCTCTGCACCCCTTTCCTGCTCCTGTCCCCGCTGCCCGATCCACTCTTCCCCCTGCTCCTCACTTCTCCGGGCACGGAATCTCCGCTCACCGCTCCCCTCTCCTCTCTCTCTCTCTCTCCTCTCTCTCCTCTCTGCTCTCTCACTTCTCGTCCGCAAACGAAATGTCCGCACACCCGCTCCTCCCCCCGCTCCTCACTTCTCCGTCTTGCCTAACCAACACTGTAGTTAGTTGTTTACAGGTCATGTGCAGCGGCTGTAAACAAACCTGTTTCTGGCGTAAGGAGGAGGCGGGAGGAGGCGTTTCTACGTAGGAGCTGTAGGGGAGGGGGGGTGGTTTCACGCATGCGCAACATTTGAAAAAGGACAAACAGTCGCTGGATTTCTCGTTCCTTGGAAAATCCTCTATACAACCTTTAAGTAAAAGTACACATACTAGAGCAAAGAAATACTCAAGGAAACGTATCAAATGAAAAAAATCTCCTCAAGTATAAGTACATTTTTAACTGACACTTTAAGAGTAAAAAGTAAAAGTATTTTGTGTTGGTTTTGAGGTCTTATAAGGTTCAAATGTAATGATTTCGATCAAGATTTTTGCTGAATTTTGTTCAACAGAAACAATTAAATCAACATTTTTATCTTTCTGTTTGTATTTGTATATTTTTGTTTGCTCAAATTATGAATAATAAACCCTCGGCTTTTTCAGCAGGTCTTAAATTATAATAAAAAGCCTTTTACTTTTCAGTCCGGTTCAAAAATGTAGTGAAGAAGAAAGTACAGATACGTGCACTCAGATGTAGTAAAGTAAAAACACATCCACTTTAATAAATACTTAAGTCAGGGGTGGGCAAACTAGGGCCTGACAAACTTGAATAATAGTAATAATCATAATAATTTCAGTGTTTTCAAAGTCATTTCAATAAATAGTAAATACCGTCGAACTTGAAAGATGGTTATTTTGTTGTGATGCTTTGTAATGATTTTCAATTATGGGATATTTCAGTAACATGGGATATATTTTCTACATATCTATGTTTTGTTTTGTTTTTCTCCTATGAGGTGGATTACCAGAAAACTCCATCCATATGCTCCTGGTTCGGCCCTTCCGTAAAATTTTAGAACCCTTTGTGGCCCACGAGTTAAAAAGTTTGCCCACCCCTGACTTAAGTAAAATACAGATACCTAAAAGTACAGTTCTTTACTACTTTTAACTTTGTTACGTTCTACCACTATTAAAATCCTCTCAGGCTCAAATTATTTTTTAGTAACAGGAAAAATCTGATATTTGGGCAAAATTATCATTTGGTAGTAAAGTAATATACAGTCCAGACTTTTTTTTGAGAGAGACTTTCACATGCAGTGTGTTCTGGGATGTTGCAGTGTTGTGGTAAATTGACACTGAAGACTGAAAATGATATGAACGCTAACTTTATTTTTATACCACTTTTCAAAACAATGAAAACAAAAAGCACAGTGTAACAGCTTTACAGCGACAGAACAGAATCCAAAACAACTTGGTATAGATCACTTTTTCGTGTGGTGCTCCAAGAAAACAATTTTTATCCTTTGTAAAGCACAAAAGTTCTTTGCACTTCTGGCAGGTCGTTTGCGTTTAATCATTTTTGCACAGTCTGCATCGTCCACGTTTATCAGCATGGATGGGAAAAAAGGCTCCTGAGTAAAAAAGGCTCATAAAATATGGGTGTGGAGTAAGTAGGTAATTGGCATTTAGCTGTTGCAGATCTGCAACGCCTGCCTGGAGAGGGTTATAATAATGTTTTGCTATAAAACATGTGGTCAAAGGTCGGCTCAAAATACTGGACCTGTAATTTTTGCATATACAAACACAATTTGTTTGCCAGCAGGGGGCGCAAAGCATTTCAGAGCAAAAACAGCGGGTGTTTCCCAATTGCCAGGATCCTCTGAAGCACTTCGGACAGATTCACGTTATCAGAGCTCCGTCAAGTGCTGCTCCAATACCTCCCAAATCTCTCATGCCCTCCACGCTCCACTCCTCCATTTGGCTCTTTTACCGAGGATGCACGGGTGAATCCTTGGCCGCCTATGAGAGCTGCAAATTGCCCACAATGCATCATAACTTCACTTTTTTACGAACATTTTAATCAAATAAAACTGATTCTACAATAAAAATAAGTAAATATTTTGCCGTTTTAGCCGCATAGCTGTAGATCACGCAGATTATCAGATCGAATTAATTCAAATCAAGACACATGCAGCAAAATCTCTTAAAGAAGGGGATTGGGAATACAATTACAATCACCCAAAAATGTCCGTGCATTTATGTCTGTAGGCTATTGATCAGCCTAAACAACTCAATAACAGATGATTCACTCAGGCTTCATTATTCACATGTTTTAACGCGTGTGGTCGTTGGAGCGAGGATCCTGGGAATTGAGAAACGCCCGTATTCTGGTAGCAGCTATTAGCAAGAAATACTTTGTTTGTGTCCTGAGTTCTTGAGAAGGAGCTGATTTGCATGATTATTCAAACCACATGGACGAAAGAAGACACAACGCAGATACGTGTTTGATGAGAGGACGACGCAGGTTACAAGCTACAAAATAAAACCACATTCAACACAATATCTATGTTGATTAGTTTCACTGTTTATATAAATGTCAAATTATTAAACAGTAGGATTGCATTAGAAGTATTTAAAAACACAGATATAAGACCACATGGTGACATAAAAGGATTTAATGGGATTTAATGTTGAAAATAACTAGTCTAAAGAGTATTTTTAATGATGATTTTGGTATCGGAATCAGTTTTGAGTATTAAAGAAGTTTTTTGGTAGAGGGTCTGTCACAAATGTGTTTCCATGGAGATATTATTGCTTTGCCTGAAGAGTTTCACAGTATGACATTAAATTAATCCATGTTGCATTTATTCAATTTCGTGTGTTATTGGAGAAACGAAATAGCCACTTAAAAAAAGGATGAACCAACACAGACGAGAGAACAACACAGGACCTCAGTCTGATGTACAGCTCCATCTAAAAGCCTCAGGCCACTCCTTTGAGCATAGTTTTATTCATTTACTTATTTATTTTTACTTTTATTTATTTATTCATTTGCAAGAATCCTGGAAGTGTGAATCCGAGCACAAGCTGATCAGCGAAGAGCCATACATTCTGTGTTGGCAACAATTCCCGAGATCGAGGATTTAGAGCCGGAACAAAGAGAATGTTTGGTGAATTTTATCATGGGGAAAGACATTATTGCCCTTGTTCCTATGGGATTTGGCGCATTACATACATCACGACCAAATAGCAGCGATTGGTTAAATAAAAAAGTACCTGTCTACAGTCGAGCGAATGATTCCTAATGCTGCGAGGTCAGACGGTTTCCATGAAGTGAAACTGGCTAGACTCAGATATCTCCTATTTTCAACTCCATCCTCAAACCTAAATCAAAACAAGCAAAGAAAATGATAGGAGTAGCCAGGTCAGGTTTAGAGCTGTGAAAACTCCATTTCATTCCTCTTTTTTAATTTTAATCTTCATGATTATTTATGTTTTGATTTGTTTTTATTATGATTTTAATGTATTTCTTATTCTGTAAAGCACTTTGAATTACTTTGTGTACGAATTGTGCTATACAAATAAACTTGCCTTGCCTTGCCTTATGGCCCTGAATAATTCTGATAATATGGTCCCACACTCCGGCCCAGGTAACAAACAGAAACTGTAAACAAGTAGATGTGTTAGTTTCAGAGTAGTTTCATTGTAGTTAGCTCCTCCCTTCAGGCAGATATAAGGAAGTATCCACCAGCATCTGACCAGAACTGAAGAAGCAGCTTGGATGAACTGCGAAACGTATTCGACCAAATAAACTTTTGTCCATTCGACAAACTGAACTTCTCCTTTTACCATTTATTCAATAACATGTGTTTTATTGCTCAAAAACCACAGATCTGACCTGTAACTTCGCTTAGAGGCATTGTGGGCTGGTCTCCATGGAAGTAGATGAGTTTAATGCCATACCGTGGGACATTCTAGACCAGGCATGTCCAAACTATGACCCGTGGGCCAAATGCGACCCTCAGACAAATTTTTCTTGGCCCTCAGGCTTCCAGGAGAACTGGCCCAAATTACCTTGCATCAATGAAAAATTTACTTTTTATTGCAAGTTTTTTTTTTTAAATCTACCTTGATAGAGTAAATATTTCATATTTATTGTGTGGTTTTAAGGATCTTAGCATGAATACAGGACTGACGGCTTCATTCTACTGTGTTAAACATCCACATATTTCAATTATTCACTGTACTGAGCACCAGTCTACGGCCCTCGATCAGCCCTCTGCTTCGTCTGTGTTTAGATATGTGGCCCTTGATGAAAAAAGTTTGGACACTCCTGTTCTAGACGAAGTAATAGCATTTCCATGGAGACAGGTTGCGGACCTTCGACTAGAAAGTTACATAGTGTACGTTTAAGTTTATCTTTAGTATTGAGTTTGAAATGCGAGTATCGTGACAACGTTATAAAACACAGGTACCGTGGGGAGCTTAGTGTTGGACAGTAGCGGTCACTTGCTCCTGGTGCGTCTCTGGCCTGTGTCCTTGAGCGTTAACGTGTGTGTATCAGGATAGCTCATCTGCATAAGTAATTCCACTTCACATGGAGCCCATCGATTGTAACTTTATCTGAGGAATCCGACAAAGTGACGCTGAGGCCCATTCATCAAACAGGAGCCGCCAACCTGCACAGTCATGCTTCTGTTCAGTATAAACCGCTAAGACTGGTCACATTTTGTTTATTTTTCCTGATTTCAGACCATGTCAATCTTTTTTAATAGTGCAAAATGGGTTATAAACGGGATCAAATGAAGAGTTGTGTAAAGTGTCTATTTTTTGTTGAACATAATAATAATAATAATACATTTTATTTATTCAGCGCTTTTCTGGGGACTCAAGGTCGCCTTACAACAACATGAACAAGTTAAATACTGTTAAAGCATACAGTTAAAGTGGGACAGTCTAATGTGAGTGAATAGTGTGAGAGTCGATATAAAATATAACTGAACAAGTCAAATTGAACTGTTACAAAAAATTACTATACAGTTACTGTATTTTTCAAACTATAAGGTGCACTTGAAATTCTTTAATTTTCTCAAAAATTGACAGTGCGCCTTAGGTATTAATTCTGGTTGTGCTTACTGACCTTGAGCCGATTTTATGTGGTACACAGCGCTCAAAAATCTGTCAAAATGTTTTAGTACAACTTTGGTAAACTACAAAGTCGCACCGCTTGATGGATTGTCGGAGCATTACAGCTACAGTAGTTTGTAGTAAAGGGCGAAGTATAGTTCTGCGTCGGCATTTATGAAATCAAAGAAATGCTGGTATCTTCTTGTGAAGTAGCTGTTTAGTTTCTCCAATGTAGCATTCACTGCAGTCTTCACAACATTGAATGGAGTAGACCACATTGCTTTGTTTGTGGCTCGGTGTTTTGTCCTTTGGGTTGGACCAGTCTCTGTTTTAGAGTGTTTGTGGGTTTGAAATAGACCGGGAGCTCATGTTGTCTGAAAATCCTCTGTAGTTTTTCAGAAACACCAGCCAAGTAAGGAATAGTTACCCCCTTTCTCCTGGGTTCTCTGTTTTTTAGTTCTCTTGGTTTTGTTGAAGGCCCATTTTGGATATCCGCAAACAGAGAGCTAATTAGACCCCACACCCAGTACAGGTCAATAGGCTGAACTAACTAAAAGAAACTGTAAAGAAGTGTGTGTGTTAGTTTCAGTGTGGTTAGCTCCTCCCTGCAGATATAAGGAAGTGTCCACCAGCGTCTGACCAGAACTGAAGAAGCAGCTTGGATGAGCTGCGAAACATCTTCAACCAAACTAACTTTTGCCCATGTTATTAGGTTCTTTTTTCAGACCCAGAGTGTTATTTCATACCTGACAGTTTCGACTGCTCACTAGCGTCTTCCTCAGAGTCACGTGATGTGGCTGTGACGTGTCTGGTCAGCTGATTTAAACAGGTTTTGGTGCTGCCTTCCTACCGGTGGAGGCAGGACGACAGCGCCATCTGCAGTCCGACTTCCTCAGGACAGTATCTCAGGTGTGTGAGAGTAAAAAAGCCCCCTCGTCCCGGTTTACAGTCCTGTGGGCACGTTTCCGTATTTCGATTGCTTCTTTAATCCAGCGGCGATGTTTGTTTTCCTCTGTCCTAATGATGTTTGCTCCATCCCAATCCATAATGAGGTTCTCTCTTTTACAGTGGTCAGAAACGGCCGATTTGAGTTGTTCCTGTTCTGCTTTGTGTTTCGTTGCTCGTGTGCACGCCTTCGCTGTTTCCTTCTCGCATTCTGTTCTATGTTCCTTTTTTCGTGTACTGAACGCCCTCCCTGTTTCCCCTGCCTTCGTCCTGCCTCCACCGGTAGGAAGGCAGCGCCAAAACCTGTTTAAATCAGCTGACCAGACACTGTCACAGCAACATCACGTGACTCTGAGGAAGACGCTAGTGAGCAGTCGAAACTGTCAGGTATGTAATAACACTCTGGGTCTGAAAAAATAACCTAATAACATAGAATATCGGAAGACCAAATGAATCTCATTGGACTATAACTTTTGCCCAGTCGACAAACTGAATTTTCTCCTCGCCTTATAATCCGGTGCACTTTATGTATGAAAATAGATGAGAGAATCCAACAATATTGATATTGCGCCTTATAGTCCGAAAAATACGGTACATGTAGTGAAATTTGTCCTATTGCTCCATTTGTTTGTACTAAGGTCTTTTAGTTGCTTGCTCAACCAAAACTACACACTTTGACAATTCTTTACAAAGAAAAAAGAAGGTGTGGGTATGAGTGTGGGTATCTTATCTTATCTAATACAGGTGGATGTGACTGACAGATGAATCAACTAATAAGAGAAATGCATGATTCATTTGAGTCGAAACAAACATGGCAACACAAGATAAGATAAGATAAGATAATCCTTTATTGTCTCCCATGGGAGAAATTTGTCTTGGGACAGGGGGTAACATGTTTTATCAAAAAACAGGACAACACAACACAAAGCAGCACATAAACAAAACACCATAAAACAAAGTAAATATGAGACCAGTATGACCACGAGTGATGCACAAACAGGACTCTTAAATTATCCTTAACAGGCAAACCCTTGCATTCTTCTGTTCTATTAATTATTGCACATTCCCTAAGCCTATGTGCAGTTTTAGTTATAATTATTGCACATTCCCTAAGCCTATGTGCAGTTTTGATTGCACATTCCCTAAGCCTATGTGCAGTTTTAGTTATAATTATTGCACATTCCCTAAGCCTATGTGCAGTTTTGATTGCACATTCCCTAAGCCTATGTGCAGTTTTAGTTATAATTATTGCACATTCCCTTAGCCTATGTGCAGATTTAATTATTGCACATTCCTTAAGCCTATGTGTAGCTTTAATGGCACATTCCCTACACCTATGTGCAAAGCGGACTGAGAAACAGCACAGATCTCTGCAGAATTAACAAGTGAAGCAATAAACGCATATATGTGTCTAAGCTAAAAGAACTTATATATTTAGTTTTAAACGATGTGAAACTATAAGAGAGGTTACAGTGAGACCATAAACAAAAGTATATGCCCATGAACTTGTTGATTTAAAACACACCTTGAAGAATGGAAACTGTTTCTCCTGCTCACAGTGGGCGGGCTCATTTGAATATTTCCTGGTATTTTTTATTCGTACTTGTCCTCTGCCTCTTTGTGATAATGAGAAAAGTAGTGTATAATCCAGCCACCTGAGGAGTCCAGCCAGAATGTGTCTCCAATTAAAGAAAGTCTCTGCCAAACCATAAAAACCATCACCGCTTTTACCAGGCTCTGCACAAAACCAATTATTTTTAATGCCACCATGTCAGGATCCCGCCTTAACTAGCCCCGAAAACTACATCCTTCTGAACAAATAATTGAGGTGACGATTCAAGTCGCTGTGATTTCTGCGATAACAAATGCACCCACTGAAATAGACAGCGCAAAGAATTGGACTAATTTGTTTTTGACTAGTTAGGGTTGGGGACGGTGTAATGGAAGGCTGCGGAGAATTAAAAAGAGAATACAATAACAAGGTAATATTAAAGCCATAGTGAGTAACTTTTGTGCTAAAATTAAACATTTTCTTATTTAGGGGTGTTTTTATTGCACCGAAAAACAGATATAAACGTGTTGTTACTGTTAGCGGGCTTGCATCTTCGCAAACCTGACTCGTATTTGGCCCAGAGTATGGCCTCCTTCTGCTTGTTGCCATGGAAATGTTGTTAATGTGGCTATAATGTCCCACAGTATGCATCAAACTTATCTATCGCCATGGAAAAAATTCCGAAGTATGGTTTTAACTTTCTTTTTCCATGGAATCCTACAGGTGACAGAGCCACCTCCAGAAAGTTACATACTGTAGCTTTAAGGATGACATATAGAGTTGTGATCACTCTGTTATAATTTGCACATTTTTATCACAATATTCAACTAAAACAACGTAATAAAACATTAGAAAACTGCAATGTCCAATGGTCATCACAATTTTTTACTTTATTTTTATTTATTTTTTTTTGTGTGTGTGTGTGTCAAAATGCATCACCATTCAAGAAAACAAAATTAAAGAATGAAGTACAGTACTTTTTTTTTTTTTTTTTTTATCTCTAGATTAGAACCCTGCATTTGGTTCCATATCTGGCCATAATATTTGGGTCCACATTTAATGCAAATTTATTAAAATTAAAGGTTGCTCAAGACACTTTAAAACTGCCCTATACTATATATGCTACATAGCGAACTAAATAAATAGGGCGTATTTGAATAATTTGTAATTTTATTCTGCAAACACAAACTGAAACTTGCACAAAAAATACTTAGAAAGTCCATAAAAGTTACTTAGAAATTTTAATTAATCATTGCATTTATATAGCGCCTTTCAAGATATTCAAAGCACTTTACAGTTCATTCTTCATTCACTCCACACTGTGGCAAGATACTAATGTGGCCACAGCTGCCCTGGGACAGAAGTGGGGCTGCCAATCTGCGCCATCAACCACCACAAACACTTATGCACACGCCACTTTTCTTACTAGGTAATGCGGGTGAAGTGCCTTGCCTAAGGACACAACAACAGTTTTTATGACTGGCGCCCCCCTGTGGCAACTGATTTTCCCAGTGGTCTCCCATCCAAGAAGTGACCAAGGCCGGAACCCTGCTGAGCTTCTGAAATCTGACTGGATGAGGCTTTGACAAACTGGTATGGCCACAAGTCCAAGTCCATAAAAACGTACTTGAAAACGCAAAATTTGTTAATTTCCAGGAAACTTCATGCGGCTTGAGCAACCTGTAAAACTCTGTAAATCTCTTTTTTTCTTTTTCTTCCAATTTTTTTCCTAAATCATCTTTTGAATGCTAAAACCTAATGCTTGGTTCTAATTGAGGTTATCTGAAACTTTATTTTTTTACCATGGCTTGATTGACCACCCTAGTGTTTACCAGTGGTGATGAACACAGGGGTTAATCTGCAATATGGCGTTTGGAAAAATAAGCGATTACAGATGATTCAAACATGCACAAATCACTCTAAATACAACTCTGAGGGGATAAATGAGAAGGAGAAACAGCTATAAAATGGTTACAAATTCAAAAAAGTTGATTTTGCAGAAGAGCTGCTATCTGCTTCAACAAACCCAAGAATTGTCCATGTCCATCTGTCAAAGGAATTAAACATACCGTATTTTCCGCTCCATAGGACGCGCTCATAAGCCTCCAACTGCATCAAAAAACAAACGCGCGCCCCACAATCCAGAGCGCCCTTTACACGACTTCAGTAAACGACAAAGCCGCACCACCCGCAGCGCGCGCAAACACACACGGAGCAGACAGCGACCGCACAGCGAAACACACCCGCAGCCGCACTCATCACTCCACGCCGACGAGGAACGGAACGGAGGAACGAACCGAAAAAGCGAGCGCAATGTGCCACTCTGAGCCACAACTGAACAACTGAGTCACTGCGAACACGCCGACAATCCAGCGGCCCCGGACAGCACCCTTCCCTACACGCCACAACTGAACAAAGCCCAGAGTCACCGTGAACGCCACAAACAAACAAAGTCCCACTGACTCATCCAACTGTTGTGTTCCGTTTAAAGTCCGGTGCGGTTTATTTGTGGAAAAAAGTTCGAAAAATAGACCATTCAATAACAGTGCGCCTTATAATCCAGAGCGCTTAATAGTGCGGAAAATACGGTACACTAGTATTGGTTTCAACTCTCGTGGTGCCAAAAATCTACTTGACATGACTCTATCCAAACACAGAAAGAACACGCAACCTCCACACAGAAAAACTCAAAACAACACTGGAACTGAACCGACTTTTTTTGCAACTCTAATAACCCCAAAACAAAACAGCGCATTAGCAGCACTCACAGCATCGGGCCCGGGTTTCCATTTACCTTCGGCTCCCATCTTTGCACAGCATCTCTGTAATTTCCTCCTTGCAGAGTGAGACCGGTGCGCTCGCAAAGTGTTTATCTATAATAGCGATCTGCGGGTGCATTTCGGCGTGCAGTGGCGGTGGTGCTCGGGTTCAGCGGGGGGAGGGGTGACCTATCAGCGCCGTCCCGAACCCTATCATTACTCTGTTTATAACATAGGTGCTTCTCTGGCCTTTACCCAGCGTGCACCTGGCTCCAGTCACTTCAAATCATTCAGGCCGTTTGAAAAAGAGGATGCCGGCTGCGCTTTCAGACCCACGCTCCATTGACAGGCATTTGAAAATAATGAAAAGGTTTTAAAATGATTGTGGTTAGAGGTGAGTAGTCGGTAATTGTGCGTGAGCAAAAAAATGTCCAGTGACGGACTGTGAAAAGCACTGACTTAGTTTGATGGAAAAAGGAAATATAGTGCAGAGAGTCGAGTCTTTTTAACCTAAATAAATCCGACTGAAGTGTCATTTTTGCTTTTTGAGGGGAAAAAAGCAAAAATTACATTGCATTTTTATGTTATAATGTTGTTTCCTCATCACAAACAGACCTGGAGCTGTGTTTTATTTCGTTTGCACATGTTAAAACACAAACTAAGCAAAGTTAGAGTTCTTCTTTCAAACAGAAAAAGCTTTGCTCCACCTTATGATGTCATGTTGTAATACAGAAAGGGCTCAACTTTGTGTTAACCCCTTCCAGAATGGGTCCTCGCCTGGATTTTTGTCTTAATTTTGCCAATAAAACTCTAAATTTTACCCCCTAATGAAGTGTCATACGTCCTTTTCTTCAGTACAACCTGTTGCTTCACAATCTGCAGCTGTAATAAAAGCTATAGGACCAGAAACACAAATAAATAATTAAATGAATAAAATAAAATAAAATAAAAATTCGCTCTTTCATACAAAACACACAGTTAATATGTATAAACAACTTTTTGGACATTAAAAAAATGCTTAATTTAGGGTACAGATGTAACAATAACCACAATATTGTCTCACAATATCGTGGACCATCACAATATATCGAATCACAAGTTTATTTGCATAAATTCAATGTTATGGTGCAGCAACACTGTGGCTAAAAAAACTGTTGGAACTACATAGACCATGACCAGGTCCAATGTACATGTTGAAATAATAAGCACTTTTAAATCTTAATTATTTGGATTCTGATGAGAGAAAAGTATCATATTCACAATTTTGTTAGCGTCCATAAAATATCGCACTAAATATTGTATTGTGAGATGCATGTCGTGAAAAAATCGTATTGAGAGAACTGGATATCGTTACATCGCTAATTTAGGGCCTTAGCTATAAAAGTGCAAAATATCAAGTCTGTAAGTAAACTAAAAATATCCTAATTTGCCTAAAACTAAACCAAAATCCAATGTCCCCATGACTTTCCTGGTGTCAGTCATGGAAACAGCTGGTGTCAGGTCCAGGACACAGAGCCACTTCACTTCCTGCATTTCCATGGTGTTTATTACATTTGGATTTGGACTGAAATAAACATTTCAAATAAAACAGCAAGGGATGCGCAATTAAGCAGACTAAGATGCATAATTTGCCATTTATTTGAGAAATAACTGCACTTTGAGCGGCTTTTTCAATTGTTACGAACACAGGCGCTCAGAGCAGTCGACCATTTTGACTCACTACACTCTTTGGTAAAGTTTGGGCCGATCAAAATGGACGAAGCGCATGAGTTTGGCAGAAAACAAAGTTCCTATTGGACATTCATTTTCCCTACGTCATCATTTAGGGCGTGTGTGATGTAGGATAATGCCGGAAATAGCCACAACTCTCAAAAATATGTATTCTGCTTTAAAAAGGTCACGTACACACTTAATTTCAAACAAAAATGAAGTAAGTGGGTGGTTTATTCCGATTTTTTAAAGACAAATTAATTTATTCCTCAGTCATGTAAACGTTTCTTCTTAAAAATAATTCCAGTCGTCCAGCGTGTGCTCGTTGAGTCGACCTTCTGACGTGATCCGCCTTCACCAGTCCAGGCTGGTGTCACCTAGGGCCTCTGCTCAATTTCATTTCTCAGGAATTGGAATACACTAGACAGACTGTTTGCAAGAATCCTGGAAGTGCGAGTTCAGGCACCGGCCAATCAGCGAAGAGCCAGACATTCTGTGTTGGCAACGATTCCCGAGATCGAGGATTTAAAGCCGGAATGAAGAGAATATTTAGTGAATTTTATCAAGGGGAAAGACGTTATTGCCCTTTTTCCTACGGGATTTGGGAGAAGCTTAATATACCAGTTAACCCCGTTAGCGGCGCATTACATACGTCACGACCAAATAGCAGCGATTGGTTAAATAAAAAAAGTACCCACCTACCATCGAGCGAACGAATTGTAACGCTGCGAGGTCAGATGGTTTCCACGAAGTGAAACTGGCTGAAGAATCAAGCTAGCAACTGTCAGCTTTTCAAGAAAAAAAAAAAAAAAACAGTAAATTTTCTCTCTTTAATAGTTTTAAAGTTACGTGAGGTTATATAAAACATATTTTCAGGTATCGTATACAATACCGTCGGTCTGGAAGGGTTAAACTCCATACGCCTTCACTAGAATCATTTGGATAATTTCAGCCCTGCCAAACTTTGGAGATGTAAACAGACTAATAATAATGAAACAACATTCTAAAACTCACAATAATCCATTTTTGGGAATACAGGACCTTGAAAATATGGCAAAAACAATAGCTGCCATTTAGAAAAACATGACTCTTTGCAGACTCATTGTTGTGATGACGTTTATGGAGACATCTGCTCCCATTGGTCACCACAGTTTTCATTTCTTTGTAGATAAACACGACGATTTCAAATATGCAAATTATAACTATTCATGGGTATATGGCACGGGTATAAATATATATAAGCACTTTAACTGGAATCATCATAACCCCTAACCCAAAGAACTGTTCAGACTGTACGACCTGCCCATATCCACACGACATCAGTCCATTCTTAAGCTACAGTGGCATCCATTGATTGAGTCCAAGAAATGCTTCGTATTTCCAATCACAGCAGCCACACAAAGACGCGCAGTAATTACGCTTCAGAGGAAGGCTGACCACATGTATCGGCGTTCTCTGGCGTGACACTTTATACTCACATTTTACTGGCAAATGCTATGCAAAAGACACACTCTCACTTCCCCGTGAAATCAGTACAACGCACGAGTACGGACAGGCTCAAATGAACTCTAGATGTTTTAACAGTCCACATTTATCTTGCTTTAATGACCCATAACCCACATTCACTAAAATCACTGTGAATGTTTTTAAATGGTGGTTAATGTGATAATGTTACGCTTCCAGATGTGGGCAAGAAACAGTTTTCTCTATTGATGGCATTGTACTTTGCCCTGAAATATCCAAAAGGTGAATGCACAAATGTTGAACCTGATTTTTATTAGTGACTAGACTCAAGAATTCACTGAATTACAACAAAACATCTGTATTTTAACTACTTGTGCTCTGTTACGTGGCATAATGGCTTAAAGGTCTTGTACCTGTTATTTTTTATTTGTTTGTTTGTTTTTGTTTTCGCATTTTTTGTCCTAACAACATAAAAATTGGCATTGCACACACTCCTCCCATCCCTCTCCCTTTAGATTTGTGTGTCAAATGATCTCCATTTTCTTTATCTCCATTATTTTTTTAATTATTATTTATATATATATATATATATATATATATATACAAATATAAATAAGTATATTTAATTTTCAATATAGAGATTGTAGAACAGCTGGATATATAGTTTATTTTGGATAAATTCATGTTTTTCTATGTCTTATTTCATGTTCAGAGTATATTTTATTCATTTTATACATCGCAAAACTGCTCAAAGGTGGATATTTGTACATATTTTGAGAGAGAAATGCTGAATAAATACATCATGTAACTAAAAAAATAATCATTTGAATAATCATGATTTCAGTATTGACCAAAACATTCGTGATAATGACTTTTTCCATAATTGAGCAGCTCTATCACTCCCCCTTCTGAGAACTATCTCAACACAATCAAAGTTGCATCCCAAGCATCAGGCTTGTGATGTTGTTGTGTATTGTTTTGTATATTTATAAAGAATTGGAGAGATCGCTAAATTACTCAAACATGCATGGATGGTAAATGGTCACATTTTTATACAGCGCTTTTCTAACTTCAAGGCACTAAAAGCACTTTACATGAAGGAACCACTCACCCATTCACACACATATTCATTCACAGACACTGGGGGCGAGGTGGGTTAAGTGTCTTGCCCAAGGACACAACAGCAGTATTCATCTGTGAGAGCTGGAATCGTACCGCTAACCTGAATCTGACCACTCTACACTGCAAAAAAGCTAATATATTCTTGTATATACTCTATACAACACTACAACATTTTCACCCCATGTAACAGATAATACTCCCTACAACTGTACAACAACTCACCCCTATGTGACAGATAATACTCCCTACAACTGTACAGCAACTCACCCTTATGTAACAGATAATACTCCCTACAACTGTACAACAACTCACCTTTACGAAACAGATAACCCTGTCTTGACGATCATTGTGGCACTATTTTTATATTTTATTACTTATTTTTCAATTTTATTTTATTTTATTTAAAATTTTTACATTTTATTACTTATTTTTCTATTTTGTTTATTTTTTATTTTTCTACTTTATTACCTATTTTTTTTTGTTTTTATTTTTTCTATTTTATTACTTGTTTTTCTATTAATTTTTTTTTTCTATTTTATTACTTATTTTTCTATTTAGTTTTTTTATTACTTATCTATTTTATTTTCACTTGTACATTTACATTTATATAACTATGTCCTATCTCACACCTCTCTCTAGCTATCTTTTTTTGTTTTTGCTAATTATTTAGACTTTATTTTATCATTTATTATTTTTCATTATATTTTTTTGCTCTTTGTAGCTCACACATCACAATATAATATAATAACAGTGTCCAAATAATTTCCCCTGTGGATCAATAAAGTTTGTCTAAGTCTAAGTCATATAAACAATGAGTTGCGTATACATGCACATCAATAACCCGGTTATGATCGGGTTTTTTGAGTATCCCGGTTTCTTGATGGTGCATGTATACGCAGTAACCCGGTTTCAGTAACCCGGTTATGGCAGTATCCCGGTTTATCCGGTTATTAGAAACCGGGTTACTGTAGCTGGTTTATTCCGATAGTAACCGGGTTACTTGTGGCATGTATACGCAGTACCCGGTTACTGCAACATAAAGTTGAGTCGCATGCGTCCAAAAGACACTTTCCAGCCTTTCACCACAACAGTAGTCACATAAATAAATTGACCAACATAAATAAAGTGACCAAACGAGTGAAATGACTGTAAAATAAAGAGCTGCGCTAAACCTGCACACGTACAATCTGCACTCGTACGACCTGCACTCGTGTGACGCTGAAAAGCTAAAACATGAACTATCTCCTATACTCTACACACGCACGGAACACACTTACCACCATTAGTGCCTCTTCTGTCACAGAAATAACACACATAATCCACAGAGTCGTGTCATTTAGTCCAAAAGAAACTGATTGCATCAGCGGCACAAGGAGCGAGTTGTTTTTATCGCCGCTAACAGTTTATGCTAATTAGCCAAACGGTCTTAAGTTTCGTTTCTGTAAAACGTAAACAAATGTGATCAGAGCTGAATTATTTGATCAAACGGGCTGATGTGTCTATAGTGTTTATGGTTTATATGTTGTAAAGTTGAGTTTATTTATGCAGAAGATTTTAATGAAGAATCTGCACAGTGGATTGTGGGAGATCTCGTAGCTCCTTAGCTTCTTATGCTAAAGGAGCTCACGGTTTGTATTTTTCCTGCTTTATGAAATTGATTTAAGTTAATTTTTGCGCCTGCGCATTTGTAAGATTATGTCAAGAAACCGGGATACTCCATTTGATCATGTATACGCGAATATGAGTATCCCGGTTTCTCAGTGCGCATGTAAACGCAGTAACCCGAATACTGACATAACCGGGATATGGCTAATAACCGGGTTATTGATGTGCATGTATATGCACTCAATGACTTAAAAGTAATAAAATGATCTGTCCGTGCAGCAAGATCATTTTACTTGACAAGTTATCTCAAAACAAACGACCTCTAGACTAAAATTAAACCGTTTCTGGTCTAGTAAGTCGATAATAAATCTGAAAACAAGACGAATAACCTGATATAAGTTTGAAAATCAGAGAAATTTGCAGAGTACCAGTGATGCTGATGAGTTTAAGACAGAAAAAGTTTGCACAATACCTCATAGCCGATGTCAATATTAGCGCCAGAATAATTCCATCCATAACGAACTGTGCTGAAAGAAAAACAGGAAAACAAAGCGATTAGATGAGACGCAGGTGAACTTATCAGCGGTTTTAATAGCGGAGGAGATTGGTGCTTTTAAACGAAACCTGCAGACGCGCTACAGAGGGGCCCAGCTGGCAGAATCGGGTTAAAAAGACGACGAATAAAAGACGGTGTCGCCGCTTTGTCGGGCGCGAGAAAAACTGCAGCATTTATAAAACTCATTAAGACGCAGTTAATGAGTTGGAGCGCTCAAAAGGCCTGACCTATGACTCGTGATTTACAGGCTCAAAGTCCACGCGTCAATGGACTGTTGTGACGAAGCTATTTTCATCAGAGCTCGTCAGGATTCTGGGAACTGTCTTCTAATGAGCTTTTTTTTTTTTCCCCTCTGTTGTTGTTTTCTCTTCTTTTTGCTAATGATGTGTAATCTTTATTTAAAGCCGCATTGCGCTTTTCAGGTGGAGGGTTAGATCGTCTCCGTGGTGATGTTATTGTTTTGCCGGGAATGTTCTGACGTTAAACAAATCTCTAAAGGGTTACTCAAACGTGTGTGGATGAAACAGAACGACCAAAAAGTCCAGGTCTGTTTTTGATTAAAATAGCATTTTAGTGACTTAAAGTTTTTTTTTTTGCTTTGTCTGGTTTCATGTAGTCAAGACGGCACTAATCGAGACCAGGACAAGTCCAAGACCACAGGGTCCCGAGACCAAGACAAGACCAAGACAAGACCAAGACAAGTCCAAGACCACAGGGTCCCGAGACCAAGACAAGACCAAGACAAGACAAGACAAGTCCAAGACCACAGGGTCCCGAGACCAAGACCAAGACAAGAGCGTGACTTTTAAAGGACGAGACAAAAACAAGACCGAAACCACGTTCACTCGTTTTTCAAAATAAAACCAAAAATAAGAACATTAAAAAACAGCTATTTTGTTCATTATTTGTCTCCAAAATCAAAATGAAAAACAGATAACAATTTGATTTTCAGTTTTGTATTTTGCGTTTAAATTAATAATAGAAAAAACGGATAGCGGCCGTTTCCCGTTTACGTGACTTAAACTGCGATGTCACACTGAACCAGGACTGAAACTTGACTGAACCAGAACTGAACCAGGACTGAACCAGGTCTAAACCAGGAATAACCCGATCTCAGTCCCGATCTGGTCCGGTCTAAGTCCTTGTCTCAGTCCTGGTCTTAGTTCAGGTCTGGTCCCGGTCTTGGTCTCAGTCTAAGTCTCAGTCTTGGTCTCAGTCCCGGTCTGGTCCGGTCTCAGTTCTGGTCTCAGTTCTGGTCTCAGTCCCGGTCTGGTCCTGGTCTCGATCTCAGTCTCAGTCTCAGTCCTGATCTCAGTCTTGGTCCCAGTCTGGTCTCACTCCTAAACCAGGACTGAACCAGGACTAAACCAAGACTGAATCAAGATAGTCGGGACGGGCCCAGAGGTGCACCCGTGTAGACTGTCAGGTGATCAGGGCTGAAACCGGGACTGAGACCGGGACCAGACCAGGACTGAGACCGGGATTGAGAGCAGGACTGAGACCGGTTTAGTCCTGGTAGACCTGTTTTAGTCCTGTTTTAGTCCTGGTTCAGTCCTGTTTTAGTCCTGGTTCAGTCCTGGTTTAGTCCTGGTTCAGTCCTGGTTTAGTCCTGGTTCAGTCCTGTTTTAGTCCTGGTTCAGTCCGTATCTGGCGCAAAAGTCCGGCGTTGCAGTTTAGGTCACTGAACTGACTTTTTTTTTTTTTTTTTTTCATTTTGGAGATAAATAACAAAGAAAATCTCTGTTTTTTTTTTTTTTTCATTTTCTTATTTTTTATTTTATTTTGAAAAACAACTGAACGAACGACACACGGATCATTTTTGAGCAATAAAACCACCTGTAGCTGAATAAACGTAAGGTAGATCAGTTTAATGTCACACTGTAGAACATCCTAGACAGAGCAATGCCATTTTTTTTTTAGTTTCAAATTTTAGTATCGCGACAAAAGCGCCCCTCCGGTACGGCTCCGTGCATGAATGAGCCATCAGCAGAGCTCTCCGGTCGGTCTCCTGTCTGCCGGCTGCTCTCGCTGGTGTAAAAACTCAAGTGTTTATGGGAGATAAGAGGCAGAACAGGTCACGGGCCCCATAACTCCGTTTATCACCCCTCATCCGCGCGCCCAGGCCTCGTTTTATGGGTGAATTTGCAGAAGACGAATTTTTAATTAGAGAAGTTTGTGGAGCGAGCAGCACTGCCCTAATGGGAGGAGTAAAAGGAGCAAGGAGAGGACATCTGCACACGGTCATTACAGAGATATCTCACAAAATGGGCCAAAAATAAAAAATAAAAAGCGATGTTAAATTGTTATTATTATGCTCTTTTAAACCTGACTCACAACTCAGACTGGAAAAATAAAATTACACTATTATATTACACTATCTGTCAAAACAAAGCAGCGCCAGACCGTTAAGTGACTCCCGCTCAGACTAATGCGGGCTGTTGACGTGTCCTTAAGCAAGACGCTTCAGGGGCTCATGTGTCATATCTCACAAAATGGACCAAGAATAAAACATGTGAAAAGACATGTTAAATTGTTATTATTATCCTCTTTTAATCCGTGTATCATCCATTAATTTGTTTCTCAAAATAAAATCAAATACCAAACCAAATGAAAATGAAAAAAATTAATGGAAAAAAAAAAAAAAAAAATCTCCAAAACTAAAATAAAATATAATTATAAAAAAACAAAATAAAAAAAAAACATAAGAATTTTTTTTTTTTTTTCTCCAGTTCTTGATTTTGTGTTTAAACGAATAATGGGGGGAAAAAAGGGATAGTGGTGCCAATTTAGTACTGGTTTAGTCCTGGTTCAGTCCTGGTTTAGTCCTGGTTCTGTCCTGGTTTAGTCCTGTTTTAGACATGGTTTAGTCCTGGTTCAGTCCTGGTTTAGTCCTGGTTTTGTCCTGGATTAGTCCTGGTTTTGACCTGGATTAGTCCTGGTTTAGACACGGTTTAGACACGGTTTAGTCCTGGTTTAGACCTGGTTTAGTCCTGGTTTAGTCCTGGTTTAGTCCTGGTTCTGTCCTGGTTTAGTCCTGTTTTAGACATGGTTTAGTCCTGGTTCAGTCCTGGTTTAGTCCTGGTTTTGTCCTGGTTTTGTCCTGGATTAGTCCTGGATTAGTCCTGGATTAGTCCTGGTTTAGACACGGTTTAGACACGGTTTAGTCCTGGTTTAGACCTGGTTTAGTCCTGGTTCAGTCCTGGTTCAGTCCTGGTTCAGTCCTGGTTTAGACCTGGTTTAGACCTGGTTTAGACCTGGTTTAGTCCTGGTTTAGACCTGGTTTAGTCCTGGTTTAGACACTGGTTTAGTCCTGGTTTAGACCTGGTTTAGTCCTGGTTTAGTCCTGGTTTAGTCCTGGTTTAGTCACAGTTTAGACCTGGTTTAGTCCTGGTTTAGTCCTGGTGTAGACCTGGTTTAGTCCTCAGAGCAGCCTGGACTCCCTGTTCTCCAGACACTTACAGAGGACGTCCCAGAGGATTTTAAAAGTGGTGCAACATCCACTAAACTCAGAGTTTCAGCTGCTTCCCTCTGGTCCGAGGCTTTTAGTCCCAAGATCTAGAACAAATCGTTTTAATAGGAGCTTCATTCCAGGTTATGAATAAATTGTAATCTATGTATCTATCAACTTTAGTATGTTTGCATTGTGTTTTTATATATATTTAATATTTATTGTGTTTTTAGTCTAGTGTGATGGATGAATTTAACTCATTGTTTATGGAACAAACCTACTACACTTTATTTTGTAATTGTGTTTATTGTACATAATGTGGATGTATGAAATGTGAAATGCGGGACCAGCCTCTCAAATCTGCAAAACAAATTTACCTATGGGTACAAATAAAGCAACTTAACCTAACCTAACCTCTGGTGCAGTAATAGCTAAAAAAAAAAAAAAAGACAGAGGGGACTACATAGACCATGATCCTTTGCTCCATTTCAGTGCAGACTACATGAAGAAATAACAGTTCTAGGCACAAAATATTGCAATAAATATCGTACCGAGAGATTTGGATATCGTTACATACCTAGTACCAACATTATAACATGACTTAAAGCTCACAAGAGTAAATTTTGTGTAATATAGGGCGTTTAAAGTAAGTGAGGACTAACCGTGGACCACTGCAAACGGTTCAAAATGATCCAGCTCTGTTTCTCACATTTTTAAGACAGTAAAAATCTGCTACAGCACCTTTAATGACTTCTAAAACAGCTTTGTTTAGAGAAAGATTTTGTGGGAGTTCAAAGCGGGTTTGAGGTGCTGGGAAACGAATTTGGTTTATTGATTTTCTTGGAGGCTTATCTTTATTAAAGGAGTCTCTCTTGTCTCGGAATTACTGACTTTGGCCATTAAGGTGTGCTGATTCTATTTCCCATTATTGTAAATTCCTGCCTCAGAGACTCGGATGGCTTAGGTTAATAGGAAATGCAATGTTGTGTCCCGGGTTAATCGTATCACAGTCTGAGGAAATAATGCCGAAGTTTTTATCGCTCACAATATAATATAAAAGACATCAGGAGAAGGGGATGGCCTATACCCCAAAGACACGAGGTTTATTAGAAGAGAGGGAGGACGGAGGATTACTATGATCACGGTCAGACGCGAGGACAGCGGAGGCGATGGCTGTCAGGCCTGAGTGGTCTGGGCCGATCACAGGAGTGGTGCTAGTACTTTGTTTGAAATGTAAATGTTAGTTATGAGGCGCTTGTGGCAGTAGAGAGAGTCATGGTCAGGTAGATAATGATGATATAAGGGTTGGCTTTATGGCAATTTTATTCTTGTTTTTCAAGTTAAAAGCAACCTATAACCTTTAGTTCGGAGAGATTCCAAGTCTGAAATGATACAAATGATTCTAGTGGAAGTGTACAGAGTTTAAAAACACAGTGCACTTCTTGTATTACTACATGATATCCAAAGGTATTTTCTGTTTAAGCTCCCAGACCACATATGGCCCTTTGGTCGACTCTAACCGGCTCGTTTATGTCATGGTTCATGTTCTGTAGTCGTTCTTTTTGCTTATTTTGGTTTATCTTTTTTCTCTAGTGTAGCGTGCCTTTGGTGTTTTACGTTGACATTTGTCCTGTCTGCTTCTAGTTTTGAGTTTTACTTTTTTGCCCCACCCTGTGTTTTCCTCTGCCCTTTGTTGGGCCGTTGTCTTTGTCTTGTCAGTATCTTGTCTGTTGTAGTTTCTATTTTTGGATTTTTGGATTTTGTTTCTTCTGTTTTTTGGTTTTGTTACATTAAACGACTGAGGTCCTGCCTTTGTTTCTCTCATTTGGAATCACAAAATAAACATATTTTATACTTTTACCTCATGCATGGACTAAAACTGTATTGCTTTTGTTTTAGAGGTGTTTTTAATGACATTTTTTTGTAAAGCAGCCTCACTTTTTCTAGCCTGATTCATCAGACAGTTTCACTTTGTGGAAAAAAAAATGTACTGGAAGCGCACTGGAAGAGCTGGAAGGGCCGGCATACGGTGCTAGAGTACTGTCAAAAGCTTTAGAACTCTGTAATTTTTCCAGTTATTTATTGCAGTTCAAGTCGTGCAAGTCCAATGAAGAGCTTGACATGGTACTACCTCAGGAAAAAAAAGAACAAGATAATAAAACTTGAAAACATGGAGCGTCCAGCAGCACAGTGTCCAGACTTAAACCCCATCGAGCTGGTTTGGGATGAACTGGACAGAAGAGTGAAGCAACCTACAAGTGCCACACATTTATGGAAACTTCTGCGACAGACTTGGGAAGAACTTTCTGAACAATATTTGATTTCTGTTGTAAAAAGAACGAGCCACGAGTGTGTTCAGCTGTTATATCTGCCAAAGATGGACACTTTCATCAATCAAAAGTTTAGAATTTTGGTCAACGGTAAACATTAAAAAACTGGAAAAAGCGTGGTGTTCTAAAACTTTTGACAGGTAGTGTATGTCCATTCATATATACTCTATGAACAGATCTTAAAC
The DNA here is from genome assembly GCF_026225935.1 of Boleophthalmus pectinirostris. Lineage (NCBI taxonomy): Eukaryota > Metazoa > Chordata > Actinopteri > Gobiiformes > Gobiidae > Boleophthalmus > Boleophthalmus pectinirostris. Next base: position 7,014,948 of record NW_026571404.1, on the reverse strand, counting down.
TTTTAAACCTTCCAACTTTTTCTAGACATTGGAGCCAATCTGTTCAAGTTACAGCTTTCAATATTCTCTCCATGCACGATCTCCCTTTTTGGTCATATTTACATAAGGATATTAGTCTAATTTCATTACAGACTGACACCGTAAAAGTCTTCTAATCTCTTACTTCTTCCTCGGGTTTTATGGATGGTCACCTTAGACAAATATGGAGAAGGAGCCACAGACAAATGAGCTGCAGTTTTAATTATCAGAGTTGGCGGCACATTGTACCAGAGCGGGGCAGATAATACCAGGACCCTGCGCCCAGTCACTCGTTTGAGGAAAGAGACCTAAATTAATTATCCGTTTCTCAGTCAGAGCGCGAGGGATCGGATTCAAGATGGTAGAATGTCAAGTCCATAATTATGTCCAATCCATAGAAACAAAGATGGAGGGAAGAGATGGAAAAGGGATTGTGTGAGAGCACTTCACCTAAACCAGGGTCACGTCACCAAATTATAAAATAAAACTCATGGAAAATGTGAAGGATAGAGGTGCGTGTATGGAAGATAATTTGTTCCATCAGATTTTGAATTTTAAATACCACTGAATTTCTCACTTTGAATTTTTTTACTCTGAAAAAACATGTTTGAATTATTTTTATTCTGAATTTAAAGGTTGTAGAGAGGATTTTTTAAGGGAAGAGAAATACAGTGACAGTGATTTTTCAAATGTTGTGCATGTGTGACACCACCTTCTTCCTCCACAGCTCCCTCAATAGAAACACCTCCTCCTGCCTCCTTACTCTAGAAATCATGCTTGTTTACATCCAGTGCATGTTCAGAATTACTGTTGGAGTGACCCGTCTAGAAATAATTTAGTGACCGACATGTTGGTTTTTAGACCCTTTGTCTGCTTCATTCGCGCAATCTCTGTAAGAGATCTCCAAGAATCACCTCAGACTGGCTTTGCTCCTTTTCCCCTTCTCCTCTTCTTCTTTCAGCGATCTCAAAAACGGACTTTCTTTCACGGGAACTGGTCTTGGATTCTCGTCCTCCATCGCAACAAACTTTGTGCAAACTGCGAGGAAGCTACAGTTTGAAAAAGCCTCTAAGAACCGCTGCATAAACCACGTAATCCCCGCGAGTTAGTTACACTAGAAACGTAGGGAGTTTGATTGACAACCTAACAGCCAATAGAAAATGAGAGAGCCTCGTTTTCTATTGGCTGATGTTTATCTGGCCTCACTATGTCCACAGTTGGACTTTCATTCTTTTTTTTTTTTTTTGGTCATCATAATTACCAGGCTGCTGCATCTCTGTAATGGTATTTTAAACTTTCATTGACAATTTGAAAAAAAAAAAAAAAAAAATCCTCCATACAACCTTTAAGTGGCTGAAATTTGAAGTTTACTTTCAATTAAAAAAAATTTTAATTAAATAAAATCACAGAAATTTTCAAGCCCTCAAACTCGAAATTCAGAATGTAAAATTCGCAATGAAAAGTTTCACAGCAAAGATCCAAGATGCCAAGGCAGAAGCAATCGATCATGTGAGCGAGGAGGACAGAGGCTGTTTCCTATAGACGCATCAAGAATCTCGGACTTCTGGTCATTGCACAATTCATACTGGGAAGGATTCTCCAAAAAAGTGAGCATCAAACCGCCATGTTTGTTTTCCCAGTGGGATGCGTCTATTGACAAAGCCGATCTTTTCAGGTCTTTTGAACCATATCACTTTTGTTTCTGGTTCTGATATTGTCATATTTTAGTTTAGGGATTCGGACATCGTAACTGTGTGGTTGTTGGATTCTAACAGCGGAAAACAGCTGGAGAAATGTTTTTGCGAACTCCATAGATGCAAAAGAGAATCAGATGTGTGTGACTGCAAACCTCTGTTCAAACTGTTTCCCTTCCAACGGAATTGAAAAATACTGAAAGGCGAAAGCGATGCGCAGGACTGATCCACGGGAAAGACGAAAAAAGAAACCTTTGACTGCCTAAATCATCCCGAGTTTGCAGCGAACACTTTGTATGTGGAGCGCCATCAAAGCAAAACCCCGATCCCTCACTCAACCTCAGTTTCGAATTTAAAAAGTCAACGCCAAAGCGAAAGGCACCAGCTGTTCACCAAGAAACACCTTCCACTGCAAAGAGACCAAGACGTGATGTTGCTGTAAAACCACAAGAACAAGAAAGTGCAGCTCAGTCTGTTTGTCTTCTGAACCTCTCACTTAACAAAGCAAACATTTTGTATGTGGATCCCGCTATGGATCCACATACAAAATGTTCGCTGCAAACTCAGGATGATTTAGGCAGTCAAAGGTTTCCTTTTTCGTCCTTCCCCTGGATCAATTCTGCCCATCACCTTCACCTTTCACTATTTTTCAATGCAAAAGTTCGGCATCGCAGTAACAGAAGTCACGTAAACGGGAAACGTCCGTTATCCGTTTTTTTCCCATTCTTCATTTAAACACAAAATCAAAAACTGAAAAAATGAATCATTATCTGTTTTTTCATTTTGGTTTTGGAGACAAATAATGAAGAAAATAGTTGTTGTTTTTTTTTCATTTTCTTAGTTTTGGTTTTATATTGAAAAACGAATGATACATGGATTTTAACGATTAATCGAAAAACAATTGTTAATTCTCCCGACGATCCATTAAGAAAATCTTATCGAATGCCCATCTCTAGTAGCAGGGACATTGTGAACATAGTGAGAACAGCGATCAAATAAAATAAATTTTCTCTATTTACTTATATTTTTTTAATCAGTATCAGTACATTTTCAAAATTTTCAACAATTTCAGTCCTGAAAAAGTAGATCGCTGTGAGCAAAGACTACAGATAACCCACAAATTGTCTGGAAATCAAACCTTGGACCACCTTTTCATGAGTCAGTAATTCTAAGCGCAATGTTCTTATACATTTTAACATAATGTATTCAGTTTCATTTGAACAAGCAGTAGGTACACAGTGGACAGTCGAGAGAATAAACAGTCGTGTTAGTCATACCATTACAAAAGAGCGCTACAAAACTAGAATAAAGCCTTTTCTCATTATGGTTCTTTTGGTTTTGGGGTCACGGCAGATCAGTGTTTCTGGGGGCTTTGTTAGCGCTCACATTTCGTGCCGTCTGAGCTGATCCCTGTTGAAGGCTCCACTAAATTTAACTCATAATAACACATTAGAGAGGACATGTGAAGCATCTGACCCTGTGCAGATCGCCGGCTCGTCTGCTCACAGCTGCTAACCCACTGCTCAGTCTGAGTAATGCAAAAAGAGATAAGTATTTAGAGCGGTTAAATTTTCACTGAGAATATTTGGGGCTTTGAAATGGAAAATGCAATAGAGTAAAGAGTAAAACAGATAAGTGCCGTTTGAAAAAGTCGTTAGAGGCTTGTCGTTTACCGTATTTGCCGGGCTATTAGAGGCGCTCTTAAGACTCCAACCCCATCAAAAAACGGCCGTGCGCCCCACAATCCAGAGATACACGAATCCACTCGGGTGTCCCAGTATGACTTCAGTAACCTACAAAGCCGCACCACCCACCACACAGACAGCGACCGCGCAGCCGAAAACACCCAAAGCCACACTCATCACTCCACGCCGACGAGGAACGGAGCCGAAAAAGTGAGTGCAATGTGCCGCTTCTAGACACGACTGAACAACTGAGTCACTGCGAACACGCCGACAATCCAGTGGTCCCAGACAGCACCTCCCTACACGCCACAACTGAACAAAGCCCAGAGTCACCGTGAACGCGCCAAACAAAATCCCACTGACCCATCCAACTGTTGTGTTTCGTTTAAAGTCCTGTGTGGTTTATTTGTATAAAAAGTTTGAAAATAGACCATTTTATGACAGTGCGACTTATAATCCAGAGCGCCTAATTGTTAAATACTTGGATGTGATTAATTGACTCCGTGACCTACTTTTGGGGTGTGGGTGTGGTTACGCACCGGTGTGCAATCAATAAATGGCAGCAGCTCACTTCCATTGAGTGAGTGCATGCAGGCCAAACTAACTCCATGTCATTGCTTGATTTTGTCCTCCGTATTTATCAGACTATACTTTTTCTCTTACCTCGATGGCTGCGCCAACAACACTAATAGTGTGGAAAATATAGTACTCTAAGTAGTGGTATTTTCAAAAGTCAAAAGTATTTTACTGTCTTCCTTTCTTGATCAAATCCACTGTACCAGTCTGCTGGACAAAACAGGAATCAGACCAGAATCAGATCAGACCTGAGACTAGACTCTGCACAATCTACACTTTGTATATTTGACATTATATGTTTGCACGTGCATTATATTTGAAACCTTTAGGCTCGTCTATGAAATCCAAATAATAAAAAATTTTACCAAATAAAAACGAGATGGCAGAAGCCCCACAGCCTCTCTCCCCCGGCCGCCCCCACTCCTCTGCACCGCCAACAGATCCACAAACCCACAGAGGAGCGCGCACCGCCACATCGGCCTCATCGCTCAATAGACACTTCATGCCGCTGGACGGACCCTCACCGCCAATAGCCCCAGCTTTGCTTGCGATGACGTCATCGGCTGCACAGGTGTGAACACGGGCCACAAAACCAACGGTAACAACGACCGAGCACGGCACGGCCCAAAAGTCCCAGGGTGAGTGCACCTCTAGTACAGCAGGCGCTGGGACAGACAGTCGAGCTGACTGGACGTCCCTGAGCAAATCCCGCGCCTCAGAAAAACTGTTGTGTCCTGTGTGCACTGTGTGTTACGTACATATATTATTTATCCGATACCTGATCGGCACATAATGTCCAAGTCCGGATCGAGTCCGCAGTCACGTGATCGGCGCCGATTTCCAATCACGTGATCGGATCAGGACAACCCTAACCGAAATATCGTGATATCGTATCGTCAGAGTTCTCACAATAATATTGTGGACCATCACAATACATTGAATTACAAGTGTCTTTGCTTAAATGAAGAGTTATGGTGCAGCAACAGCTAAAAAAAGGCAGAGGGAACTACATAGACCATGATCCTTTGCTCCATTTCAGTGCAGACTACAAAAAAAAAAAAACAGTTCTAAGCACTTTTAAGTCTTAGTTCTTTGGATTAAGTCAAGGCATTTTAAGAGGAAAAAGTATCATATTAATAGTTTTGTTTGCCTCCATCAAATATCGCAATAAATATCGTATCGTGAGATGTATATCGTGAAAATAGAGAGATTTGGATATTCAATGAGCCTCCCCACCATATCCTGAGCTTTTCCATGATATTGCAATAAATATCGTACCTTGAGGTTCATACCGTGACAATATCGCATTGTGAGACTTGGATATCGTTACACTCCTACTTATTATTGCTAAAAATACCTGGAAAAAACGCATGCTCTTACATCGAACAGAGACACCCATTCCACAGATCTGACCTATAACCTGTTTCTGTACACGGGGATGAATTTAATGCCATACTGTGGACCATTCCAGTCAACGTAATCACATCTCCACGGTGACAAGCCAATGACCCACTCTCCACCCGAGAAGTTACATAAAGTACAAAATCACGTCAGATATTCTTGGTCTAATTACTACACTAATTTGAGCTCGTCAAAATTACTCGAATCAAAATTAATCCTCTGAATCCGAGTCGTTTTACTCCTTTCTCTCGCCGTTTGTTTTGCCGTCTCCCGGTCCTATCTGCCTGCACTACCCCACGCTGCTACTGGTATTTAACAAAGATTAGTTTTAAATTGGCGATTAACCTTTATAATCCCGCGCGCATATTGGAAATGGCTGCCTGTGCCACGTACACAGACCCGACTCCACACAGTCGCCAGCGGAGTGAAAATTAAGCTATAAGGAACGCAAATGAGCCTGTCCTATCTGCCTGGACCGATAATGAAGACAATAGAGACAAGAGGGACGCTCGGAATAATAAGCTGGCATGATTTTGTGTGCATTTTTAATAAAACTTTACTCTGATCCTGCTATGTACGCTGTTATCTTAAAGGTGGATTGTGCAACTTTTCTGGAGGAGGGTTCGTCAAATGGTTTTCTACACCGAGACGTTATTGCGTCATCCGAAATGTTTCGCAGTATGGCATTAAACCTTTCTATCTCCATTCCAAAGTCAGAATTAATGTTTTTCAAGATATTTTTGAGCTATTAAACCACTTGTAATTGAATACATGTAAGGTAGAGCTGTTTTTTGTTTTTTTGGGTTTTTTTTACACATACATACATTTCAAAAAATTTTAAATGCAAGATTATAAGTCCAAAACATTATTAACAAGGCAAACTGATTCACATGACAAGCCAGAAGACATAACGAGACAACACAAAAAAAAAAAAAAAATAAAAAAAAAAAAAATTAATAAATTAAAAAATATAATAATAATAATAATAATAATAATAATAAAGTAAATAAAATTATAGAATAAAACATAAGTGAGAGTTCATACTACTACTACTACTACTACTACTACTACTACTACTACTACTACTACTACTACTACTACTACTACTACTACTACTATACTACAACATCCGCAGTAATTCCATTTTACCATTTTTTTTTTTTTCTTCATGGAGACCAAACCAGACCAACTTACAGGTCAGATCTGTGGAGAGATGACCCCCCCCCCCCCCAGCGGAGACTGTTTTTTCTACGAACACTCCGCCAGAACGGGCTCTCCCAGAAGCTCCTAACCAACTTTTACCGGTGCACCATCGAAAGCGTTCTAACGTACTGCTGTACATCATGGTACGGAGCTGCACAGCTGCTGAAAAGAAGGACCTGCAGCTGAAAAGGTGGTGGGCTCCTCACTCCCGAACCTGGACACCATCTACTCCTCACGTCTCCACACACGGGCCTCCAACATTTTGCAGGACCCCACACACCCCGGGAACTGCCTCTTCCACACTCTCCCCTCAGGAAGACTTCAAACTCCCCTCACACGCACAAACAGGCTGCGCAACAGCTTCTATCCACAAGCAGTGGACGTGCTCCAGGGGCACAGGCACAGATAAAAGACCTGAAGGGACTCAGTGCAATAATCTATTTATTTTATTTAATAAATGTTTTTTATTAGTATGGATGTGAGGATGTGTGTATATTTGTAAATTTTTACTGCTACAGATCTGCTCTGCTGAAGTTTCGTTGTATTTCATACAACGGCAATAACGTGTCGTACCACAATTATGCAGATGACACTCAGATCTACGTCTCTCTGGCAGCAGGAGACTATGGACCAGTGGAGTCACTTGGTCACTGCATCCAACAGATCAGTGTGTGGATGCAAAACAACTTTCTCCAGCTAAACTCTGACAAGACTGAAGTCATAGTGTTTGGTCCACAGAAACAAAGGGACAGTGTCAGCAGTCACCTCCAGTCTCTCTCTCTAAAACCTTCAAATCAGGCAAGAAATCTAGGGGTAATAATGGACTCAGACTTGAACTTTAACAGTCACATAAAATCAATAACATCTGCAGCCTTTTACCATCTAAAAAACATAGCAAAAATCAAAGGTTTACTGTCTAAAGCAGACTTGGAGAAACTTATCCATGCATTTGTCTCCAGTAGGTTAGACTACTGTAATGGTCTGCTCACTGGTCTCTCCAAACGAGCTGTGAGACAGCTGCAGAACATCCAGAACGCTGCAGCTCGGGTCCTTACTCGAACTAGGAAGTACGAGCACATAAGTCCTGTGCTCAGGTCTCTGCACTGGCTTCCTGTGCCTCAGAGAATAGACTTTAAAGCAGCTCTGTTTGTACAAGTGTCTCCATGGCCGAGCACCAAAGTACATCTGTGACATGTTAGTGTCATATGAACCATCTCGCACTCTGAGGACCTCAGGGACCGGCCTCCTGCTGGTGCCCAGAGTCAGAACTAAACAAGGGGAGTCAGCGTTTCAGGTTCATGCAGCTAAAACCTGGAACAGTCTGAACATGTGAGACAGACTCTTCTGTGATGCTGTTTAAATCCAGACTCAAAACATTTCTGTTTAACTGTGCAAAATAACTGAAAGGTTTTCATTCTGCACTCTTCTCTCCAATTTATGTCTCTCTTTTTTAATTTTAATCTTCATGATTATTTATGTTTTTATTTGTTTTTATTATGATTTTAATGTATTTCTTATTCTGTAAAGCACTTTGAATTACTTTGTGTACGAATTGTGCTATACAAATAAACTTGCCTTGCCTTGCCTTGCCTTGCCTTTCATACAATGACAATAAATAAATCTATCTATCTATCTATCTATCTAGAATGCTGGTTTTTCATAGTATTTTTGAGCTCTAAAACTTGTATCCATTTTATTCCACTTATCTGGAGCTAGAGCGTGGGGGCAGCAGTCTAAGCAGGAACTCCTGGACTTCCTTCACCCTGGACACTTCCTAGAGCTCCTCCTGGGGGACTCCAAGGAGTTCCCAGGCCAGCCCAGAGGCATAGTCCCTCCAGCGTGTCCTGGGTCTTCCCCGGGGCCTCCTCCCTGTGGGACACGCCCAAAACACTTCCCGAGGGAGGCGCTCTCAACGTGGAGGAGCAGCGTCTCTACTCCGTGCTCCTCCCGTGTGACTGAGCTCCTCACCCCATCTCTAAGGGAGCGCCCAGCCACCCTGCGGAGGAAACTCATTTCGACCGCTTGTATCCACGATCTTGTCCTTTCGGTCATTACCCAAACTCATGACCATAGGTGAGGGGAGGAACCTAGACTGAGTGGTAAATCCAGAGCTTCATCTTTGCCATTTCACCCTTTTCACCACAACGGTCCGATACGGCGACCGCATCACTGCCGACGCTGCACCGATCCACCTGTCAATCTCACGCTCCCCTCACTCGTGAACAAGACCCCAAAACCTATAACGTGTAATTGAATAAATGTAAAGTAGAGCTGTTTAACTGTGGAACATCTGAAGCAGAGCAATGACACATTCACGTAGAAACAAGCAGTTAAGCAGGTGACGGACCCTCCAGCAGAAAAGTTACACAATGCAGCTTTAAAGAGCGCCCGCTGACGTCTGGGGCCCGAGAGGAGCTCCGGTTTAGATGTCTGTATTAGGCTGTATTAGGCCGTATTAAGGGCTAATCAGACACTAAATGAGTCATTCCTCCATATTTAAGTGCTACCAGGGAGCTAATGGTTTCATTTGTGGGCCAATGAGCTCTCCCCTGCCGATTGTTGCCTGCATTAAAGCGCACGCCAAGGCAGCTGCATCTGTCGCTCTGGAAATTGGGGATTACAACTTAAGTGGAGCTGCACTGTAAAAAATAATGTCTGTTTGAGATCAGAATGTTCATCTTGAGAATTTCATTTTGTCTCTTAAAGGTTCTATACTTTGCAAACTGGATTCTTGTGAGATTTAAAGCAGCATTATGTAACGTGTGTGTGCAGTACTTTTTTGTTTGAGGGTCTGTCACCTGCTTGTTTCTATGGATACGCCATTCCTCTGCCTGGAATGTTCCGCGTTATGACATTAAGCAGCTCCACCTTACATTTATTCAATTACAAGTGGGTTTATAGCTGAAAATTACCTAGAAAATCAGGCATTCTGACTCTGAGTGGGGTCGCCTCTCCACAGATCTGACCAGTAATTTGGTCTGGTTTGGTCTCCATGACGATAAAAAGGTTTAATACCATACTGTAAGCAAAAACAGACAAGCAATTGATGGACCTTCTACCAAAAAAGTTACACGATGCTCTTTTAAGCAGAGATGTAACAATAACTGAAATATATATATCGCATCGCCAAAGTTCTCACAATAATATCATGGACCATCACAATATGTCGAATTACAAATCTCTTTGCTTAAATTAAGAGTTACGGTGCAGCAGTAGCTAAGATAAGACAAAAGGACCTACGTAGACCATGATCCTTTGCTCCATTTCAGTGCAGACTACAAGAAGAAATAACAGTTCTAAGCACTTTTACGTCTTAGTTCTTTGGATTAAGTCTCGTCAAGGCATTTTAAGAGGAAAAAGTTACATATTCACAGTTTTGTTAGTCTTCACAAATAAATATCACAATAAATATCGTACCGTGAGGTTCATACCGTGACGATATCGTATCGTGAGACTTAGATATTGTCACACCCTTACTTTTAAGTTATCTTAGAATTTTGTTACCTCCTCAAAAACATACCTGGAGTTGAGTTTTGTTTTGTTTTTTTCATTCACACACGTTTGGAGATGTAGACAGACTCATAATAAACGATTACTCAAAGCTCAAAAAAATCCGTTCCACCTTGTGATCTGCAGCCTGAAGTGACCCCTGATTTTTTGGCCCCTATGTGACCTGTATCTGATCTTTTAATGACAGTCTGAACGACACAGATCCGATTTTTTCAAATGTGACCCAGGCCACTTGGATATGTGCTCCTAAAACCGATACATATCTGATCTTTTGAAATGTGACTTCAGTCTGAACGGCCAAGGCGCGTTCATCAACAAGCCACAAACGTCTCTATTCTGCGCAAAAGTAGGCGAAAATTGTTAATGAACTCCATGTCACTGAAGCGAAGCACATCACCGCTCACCACTCTTGGCTACGTCTCCACATCCACACGTTCCTTTCAACGGACTGACCCACAAAACACCACAGCCAAAAACCTCGTCCTTCTCCTTCTCAATCTCCTCTTTAAAACAAGTAAGTTGTTCATGTTCTGGCTCCGGTACGAGGCTTTAAAATCGACAACTTCCGTAAACACAGAGCACGCTCGCTGCAGTTGACGTCGTTGTGTCCTCCAGTGCGCATGTGGGACACTTTCACAAAAAAATCTGAATTGAGCGTTAAGCCGTGCAGTCTGAACGTAGCCTAAGTGAACTTTTACGTTTAGTTCAGTAGAGATTGGCAATTCCAGGCCTCAAATTATCCAAAGGATTCTAGTAAAAGGTGCATGGAGTTTAAAAACACATTGGCGTACTCTCTTTATTACCATTTTTCTGTTTGCAACAAGAACTCAACCTAAATATTCAAAGTTTGTGTGTTAAACATGTGTGAATGAAAAAAAACACAACTCCAGATTTGTTTCTGATGAGGAAACAACATTAGAATAGACTGAAAATAGCGTAATATGGGCCTTACAAATTGTCTAGCGGTTAATGTTTTCATTGTTTTCTCAAAATGATCTTGTGGAGTAACTGGTGTTGTCACGAAACTAACATTTACAACTTGACTTCATCACTAAAGAAAAGGCTAAAAATAAAACCTGAGCCCACAGCCAAACAGTGGATCAAAGGAAGAGTTGTCAAGTGTAATTATTTCAGTACGAAAACAGAGTGACCTGATTTTAATAAGAGAAAAATCAGAACAAATGTTGGAGAGATTTCACCTTGACCAGGGCGTCCGAGCAGCGAGTGCAAGGATCCGCATTAATGGATACAACAAGTGTGTGTGAAATGGCCAGATAAGCAACATTTTATAAAAGAGGATGGAGCAAAACTGCTGCTGTCTCTGTTTTCGCTCTGCCTCCTTTAATATAATGAAGCAAATGACACCAAATTAAGTCAAAATGGAAATTTATTTGCAATTAAAAAGAGCGTGTTTAGTAGGCACCGGCTGTCACAAGATAATCTGATTTTGGAGATTCTTTTCCCTTTGTGTCTCCATTCTCTGGAATGTTTATTCTATTAAAATTAACTTATTCAATTGCAGGTGTCATTATTAAAATACAAACATAAATGTATATTTAAAGTGAGTTGGTTTGTCTGTTTACAGTTCTGAGCTGTAAACAATGATGTACCGATTCAGCTTTTTCACTTCTGATACTGATACTGGTACTTTGACTTATCTGTCGATACCCAACATCGACCGATACTAGGGGTGTAACAATATCCAAGTCTCATGATACGATATTGTCAAGGCGCAAATCTCACAATACGATATTTATTGTGATATCGTAGGAACATTCACTATATGGCGGGGAGGCTCACGATTAGGGATGTAACAATATCCGATAACACTTTATAATAACTACACCTTATTTAGCCTTAATAAAGCATGAACAAAGACTTAATTAATAATGATTCACGCTTAGTAACTACTTAATTACTACATGAATTAGCACTTAACTTGCACTTAATTCGCCTGTGCTGTAAATAGTTACTCAATACTTCTTAATTACTCATGAACTAACCATTGGCATGTTTACAAATGCATATTTAAGTTCACATTTGAGCATTTATTAATGATTAGTAAGCTATGAGAGAATGATTTACTAATAATGCAATGCAATGATCATTCAGGCAGCTGTTATCTGTTAGTTAAGTCTTTCTAAGAGCTTTTCTAAAGTGAAGACTAATTATGTTTATTAAGCATTTGTTAAGGTTGGTCAAATTCCAGAGAAACAATAATGCATTACTAGTAAATCATTCTCTCATGGTTTACTAATCATTAATAAATGTTCAAATTTGTACTTAAATATACCTTTACAAATGCACACACAAATGGTTAGTTCTTGAGTAATTAAGTAAGAAATACTTATGAGTAACTATTTACAGCACAGGCGAATTAAACGCAAGTTAACTGCTAATTCAGGTAGTAATTAAGTAGTTACTAAGCGGGAATCATTATTAATTAAGTTTTTGTTCATGCTTTATTAAGGCTAAATAAGGTGTAGATATTATAAAGTGTTACCCAATATCCAAATCTCTCGGTATGATATCTATTGTGATATTTTGTGGAGAAAGTGCGAGCTCAGTCTGCTCGTCTTCTGTACCTCTCGCTTAACAAACGGGATTCCGCTTTGATGGAGCTCTACATACTAAATGTTCGCTGCAAACTTGGGATGATTTAGGAAGTCAAAGGCTTTTCGTCTTTCCTGTGTATCAATCCTGCTCATCGCCTTCGCCTTTCACTATTTTTCTATCCCGTTGGGAAGGGAAACAGTTTGAACGGAGGTTTGCAGTCACACAGATCTGATTCCCTTTTGCATTTATGGTGTTCGCAAACTTCCGAATTCCATTTCTCGGGCTGTTTTCCGCTGTTAGAACCACACAATTACGATGTCCGAATCCCAAAACTAAAATATGACGATATCAGAACCAGAAACAAAAGAGAAATGGTTCAAAAAGATTGCAGCGATATCCAAGTCTCACGATACAATATTGTCATGGTATGAACCTCACAGTACGATATTTATGGCGATATCGTGGGAAAGCTCATGATATGGTGGGGAGGCTCACGATTAGGGATGTAACAATATCCAAATCTCTCGGTATGATATTTTTTGCCGTATTTTGTGGAGGCTAACAGAACTGTTAATGCCACTTCAAAGAACTACGGCTTAAAAGTGTTTAGAACTGTTATTTCTTCTTGTAGTCTACATTGAATAGGCCAGGAATCAGAATATAGGAATATAGACAGTATCGCAAAAACGGTTTGCAAAAACCTCGGAAGTGAGAGTTCGGGCACCAGCCAATCAGCGAAGAGCCAGACAATTCTGTGTTGTTAACGATTCCCGAGATCGAGGATTTAAAGCCAGAACAAAGAATGTTTGGTGAATTTTATCAAGGGGAAAGATGTTATTGCTCTTCTTCTTATGGGATTTGGGAAAAGCTTAATATACCAGCGGCACCAGCAACTGGTAAAATAAAAAAAAGTACCTGCCTACCGTCGAGCGAACGAATCCTAACACTGAGAGGTCAGACAGTTTCCACGAACTGAAACCGTTTGATGAATCAGGCTACATGAATCGTGCTCGACTTGCACTAAAATCACAAACCACCACTTTTCATTCAAATCATTTAAATGAAACCACTGCTCTCTTCATCCTCTGAGGCGTCTGACCTACACCATGACACGCCCAGGACCGAGCTGCGTGTGGCGGTGCAGACGCAGATGAAACGCGGAGTTTTTGCGATGCTTTAAACCTGTGTTCTGTCACTTCAAATGGCCCCAGATAATCCCCAGAGCGCCCGGACCTACTCAGATCACACAGCCCCGTGTAATCCTACTGCTCTTTATTAAACCTCTGATCTGACAGCAGACTCCATCTGACACAACAGGGACTAGAGCAGAGAGAGTAGTGCAGGGCTAAAGGCACTGAACTCGATTTTTACTGTAATAAAAACACAAAAAACAGAACTAGATCATTTTAAAACAGTTTGCAGTGGTCCAAAGTTATTCCTTATTTACTTTATTTCGGAAGCCGAGAGGGTCACAACAAACGCAAACGCCGCAACAAATACAAATGTGACAACACAACAAAAAGCCACAACAAACCAAAAAAAGCCACAACGGAAATGACCGCGGGACTCGATTTTAATGCAAACGCCGGAACAAATACAAACGCCACAACACATTAAAAAGCCACAACACATTAAAAAGCCACAACAAAAAAAGCCACAACGGAAATGACCGCTGGACTCTATTTTAATGCAAACGCCGCAACAAATACAAACGCCACAACATATTAAAAAGCCACAACACATTAAAAAGCTACAGTGGAAGTGACCACAGGACTCTGTTTTCCGACGGACTGATCAAGCGGCAAGGAACGGAGAAGTTGGAAACGTAAGTAAGTAAAAGTAATTTGTTTTATCATTATTCATTTCACGTTGTAGTTCTTCTTCTTTACTTGCCTCTTGATCAGTCCGTCCGGAAAATAAGAGTCCTGCGGTCACTTCCGTTGTGGCTTTTTAAGGTGTTGTGGCTTTTTAATGTGTTGCGGCATTTGCATTTGTGTTGTGGCGTTTGTATTTGTTGCGGCGTTTGCATTAAAATAGAGTCCCGTGGTCATTTCCGTTGTGGCTTTTTTTGGTTTGTTGTGGCTTTTTTTGGTGTGTTGTCGCATTTGTATTTGTTGCGGCGTTTGTATTTGTTGTGACCCCTCTCGGCTTCCGTACTTTATGCATTCAGAACATCCTAATTACTCACAAAGATGAGTTTATAAAAGCTTTTTACAAACTTTTTTCAGATACCAGAATGGAGTTTTGCTGTAATAAAGTTAACAACAACTAGCATACTAATTGCACTTTATGATTATCAGACATCGAAACACTTTCTAATGATACTACACCAGGGGTCTCCAACCTTTTTCCTCCGGTGAGCTACTTTTAGAAAATGAAAATGCCAGAGAGCTACTAGTTTTAGAGATCACAAGAAATTGAGTAAATGTAAGAGCCACGGTCTTAGATGAAGTACGGTTAAATGAAAAGTACTTTATTGGAAAGAAAAAGAAAATAATAGTTGATAGTAGAGATGGTACAAGGTCGTGCACACATGAGAAAAATGATCTTGTGAGATTTTTTTATACGTGTTTACATTTGGATTGGTAAGTTACATCCAAAAAAGCAGAACTGGAAACAAAACTATGAAATACTGAACAAAAGGTAAAAGTTAGAGCTGACAATGTGAAAACTACCACTACATGACAGCACAAGGTGGAACATAGCTTGGGACGCACAAATACCGAAAATAGAATTTGGTATTGGCCCGATACTTCCTTAATATTCTCGTACTTTTAATCATTTGCCGATACCAGACACTGATACCACTATTACACAACACATTACAAGGGATCCTGGTTTCAGTACCCCAAATAAGCCAGTATCCCGGTTGTGAGGAACCGGGATAAATAAAGTGACTGCACATGAGTGAAATGACTATTAAATAAAGAGCTGCACTGCACACGTACGACCTGCACTCTATGATCTCGGGAAAGTTAAACATGAACCATCTCCAAGACTCAGACTCACCATCAGCAGCACATCCTCAGTCACAGAGAGAACGCTCACATTCGTGTCCTTTAGTCCGACAGAACCTGAACCGCATCAGCGCACAAGGAAAGAGCTGTTTTTTTTAAACGCTTATAGTTTATGCAAATGAGTCATGTGGTTTTAAGTTTCATTTCTGTAAAACCTAAACAAATGTGCTCAAAGCTGCATTAAACACTTTTCCTAGTTTATTAAATATATCATTTTTGCGATTGTGCATTTGTAAGATTATGTCAAGAAACCGGGATACTACATTTGATCACGTACACAAGGATATGAGTATTTCGATTTCTTAGCACGCATGTAAACAGCAAATCCCGAATACTGCCATAACCAAAATATGGATAATAACCGGGATACTCATGTGTATGTAAACAAACTCAGTGTATGTCCATGGGCGTGGGGGTTAAAGTATCGGTATCGGTACTCAGTATCGGCAAATACAGAAATTATTATACACGTACTCGTATCGTATTACTCAAACATGTGTGAATGAAACAAAACACAACTCCAGGTCTGTTTTTGAGGAGGTAACAACATTCTAACATGATTTAAAGCTCACAAGAGTCAATTTTGTGTAACATTGGACCGTTAAGCAAAAACAGGTCATCTAAGTCCACACACGCTCAGTAATTATCAACTCCCAAATTCATTCTGAACGCATTTTATTGTCTGCGCGATGATCCAAACCCTATGCACACAGACTCAGTAAGTAATAACGTTTCTCATTTACAAATAAACAAAAGCTAATATTGACTGAGCCTCAGATTAAATCACAATTGGAGCTAATGAAGGCAAACATGGAGGATCTTTGCGCGAACCGCTAATTTCCAAATCACTTTTCTCTTCCCTTAAATCCTATTAGATAATGGAGCCTTTTCACTGTCTATGGAAATGATAGCGACTAAATGTGTAAATAATTATGATTGTGGTCTTGGAGGAGAATTAGCGAGACTCACTGTTATTAAGAGTTCAAACCAAACAAATTTAGTGAGAAACATGTGGCACATCTGCTGCAGTCTCTATCCGAGCCATAAACGATGCTTTAATGAGATTAGAACAACAACGCAGTGTAAATGCGGGACGTAACACAGGATATTGCGGCCCCGATGAGACCGGGGAGCTGTAATCTGGGAATAAAAGATAAGCAAATTAACTCATCTAAATAGGTAAACATAATATTATCACTTCCTTTCATCAAGTGTGTTTTAATTAAAGGAGTTGCACCTGATTTTTGCTGTCTTAAAAGTGTGAAAAACAGAGCTAGATCATTTTAAAACAGTTTGCAGTGCTTTACCTTATGTTTTTGCAACGTTCAGAGAGCAGAGCAGAGTTTACTGTCACGGTAATCCTAAAGACAACTACCATGCCGAGTGCACTTCCTGATCGTTGGACAATAAATCCAATCCAATCCACTTTATTTCTATAACACATTTCATAAACATATTGTGCTGCACAATACAAATTAAATATATCCAATAGAGCTTAGTAATAGCTCAATTTAACTCCACTAGTCCTCGTTAACGCAATAAAACTAGTCAAATCAAATAATAATAATAAAAATAAATAAAAAATCAATAATAATAATAATAATAATTTAAAAAACAAAACAAAACAAAAAACAGGAAAATAAAGACACAGAGGACCATACAATAAAACATATCATATTTACATAAACAGCACAAACTGACATATTTTGACTTCAACAGATGCTTATTGAATTTATCTGTTCTGAGGCAAGACCATTTTTACTCAAATACATGGAAAGATTTGCTTTAATTTGACCATTAATGAAAGATAAATATGTAGGGAGATCATAGGGTGTACTTTTTACATATATAAATATTAGGGCCCAACTGATACAGATTTTTTTATTTATTTATTATTTTTGATACCGATAAAATGGGACTTGGAAGTGCTGAAAGCCGATATATTAATGATGTAAAAGTTCACTGTAAATCTTCAGTTGATTATAAAATTTAGATCTGGCTCTACTGGGTTTTAAATTGGGTTTGTTTAGGTGACATTTATTGTTATTCTGCCTCTTTACGGTTATGTTTAAAGAGATAAACAGTAGGTAGGACTAATGACATTTTACCCAGTACAGAAAGAAGTTAAACTAACACTATCAGCCTTTAGGGGTAAAAGTGTGCACTCCACGGTGTAAATGTGGATCATTCACACCTCTGTTCACAGCAAATTTACATATCAATGCAGATCCAGTAATATGTCAGCCACTACAGTCCCTTTACACTAGGCCAGTGTCAGAGAAAACAGGCTGTTTATGTGTAGAACATTTGCAACACTCAGCGCTCACACAGGCTCCTCTCAGATCACAAGTCTTCACTAATAAGTTTGATAAAAACAAGCAGTAGTTTGCGCTCAACTTCACTTTTGTTTATCGTCAGTATCATGGTTGAGACATAAGAGCACATAAAGCCAGCGCCTCAGTGTTGTGAAGAGTTTGGGGCCGGCTACAGAGAAGGTCCTGTCCCCCCTGGTTTTAAGTCTAGTCTTAGACACCATGAGCTGGAGCTGGACCTCGGACCTCAAAGTGCACGCAGGGGTGTAAATTTAGAGGAGGTGGGGCCGGTCCATTCAAAGCTTTAAAAAACAAACAATAAAATCTTAAAATCAAGTCTAAAACTACCTACTGCTACCGTTTTTTGGTCCCAGTTAAAAGGCACACAGCAGTCTATATTGACCGCTCTAGTGACCACCGATGCACACTACTTTTCAAGATGCACTGTGGGAAATCTTGAGTGCAGCAGTTTTTCACCAACTGGACATTCGGACAACCGTAAAAATGGCGTGACCCCTAAACCAGGGGTCTCCAACCTGTAGCTCGGGAGCTATCAGGAGCCCTCCACCTCCTTCAGAGTAGCTCACCAAGAGATTCTTGGATTCTTGAATTCTATGTTTTGTGCTTTGTATTTTGTAAAATTTTATTAATTACCATGGTAAATGTATCATGTTCAGGCCTAACTTTGTGCACTGGTAAATGGATAATGGTTTATGTTTTATAGGCATCTAACTGTAACTATAAGTCACTTTTTTTTCATGGTTTGTGTGGTTCTGTGACTTATACTCCGGTGCGATTTATGTATTAAGGGCGCTCTATCTGCTGCTCCTGTTACTCCCGTACCACTGTCACTTCACTCTACTGCGCATGTCTCCTGCAGAAAGAGCCTCTGTCCTGTCTGTATCATGTCAGTCGATCGCACCATTACTTCTGTAACACTGAAAATTTAACATTTAAACAAACTTATAAAGACGACTGAGAAGACTGACCATAAACCTCCAAAAAGAAAATAATTTTTTACGCATCATTACACATTTTTTGGCTGGAGCAACTTATAGTCCGAAAAATACAGTACTAAATTTCTTTTCGACTGCTAAAATAGGCAGCTCTTTGGCATTTTTGTTTTGTAAAAGCAGCTCACTGGAGGAAAAACGTTGGAGACCCCTGCCCTAAACAGTGCCCTAAGTAGGGAATAGTGTGGACATTCGGACACAGCCTTGGTTCCAAATTCGCCCCTATAACTCCCAGCATTGATGAGCTTCATTTGGCTGGACCTGAACACTGCGAGTAACACCACACTTCCAGTCTGCGATCAGGACACAGAGAGAGAGAACAAGCAAAGAAAAAGAAGAAAGACCCCACGAAGCCCCACAATATGAGTAAAACCGGAAAGACATTTGACATTTTAAGCTTTTTAACAATTTCTATTCACTTTTCTTCAAACTAAATCCAGGTGCAAAACTCTGAAAACAATCCCTCTCTCACGCGGCCGCCCCAGAGTCGCGGAGTTGTCTTGTTCGCATCACAAACATAATGAGAGGGATTACATTCGCACCTCTGACACTGGCGCGCTAATGAAGACGTCTGCGCGCCCATATAAGGAGTGCGCTTCCTGCTCTGAGTGACTGGGCTGAATCAGAGCGTTAGAAAAAGGTTATAAACAGAACACAGGGTTGACTCGCTCGCGGTTCAAAGTGGAGCGGTGACAACGGAAAGAGACGGCTTTGGATAATGCCACGCAGACGGCAGGGACACGAGAGGCTGGGGGCGATAAAGAAAACAGGACGGAAGAGTATGATAGTGATACTTATGTACTTTAAAGGTCCTAGATTACTCAAAAGTGACTCGTGTGAGCTTTAAGTCATGTTAGAATTTTGTTACCTCCTCAAAAATATCAGAAATTGTGAGTTTGACTAATCTGTTTACATTTCCAATGCTCAAAAATTTGAACTCAGAACATATTTATTAAGGTCTTACATGTACAGTAAGAATTTGTACAGGATAAAAACACTATCTTTTGTTATTTGCAAACAGAATTCCATTATATAAATCATTTCCGAGATGCTGGACTTTTCAAAGACCTTTTCTTGAAGCTGTATTACCTGATTTTCAAGCTATTTAAAGGTCCAATATTATGCAAAATTGACTCGTGTGAGCTTTAAGCCATGTTAGAATTTTGTTACCTCCTCATAAAACTGTCCAGAGTTGTGAGTTTGACTAAATTGTTTCTAATGCCCCAAAATCCAAATTAAAAACATTTTTTGCTGAAGTCTTGCAGGTACAGCAAGATTTTGTACAGGATAAAAACACTACCTTTTTTATTTGCAAACAGAATTAACTTGAGATAGAATAATTTGAGAGGTATTGGACCGTTCAAAGACCTTTTCTTAAAGCTGTATTACCTCATTTTCAAGATATTTAAAGGTCCAATATTATGAAAAGTGACTCTTGTGAGATTATAGTCATGTTATAATGTTGTTACCGCTTCAAAAACAGACCTGGAGTTGTGTTTTGCTTCATTCACACATGTTTGAGTAATACTTTGTAATAATTCTGTTTACATCTCCAAAGCTCAAAATGCTCAGATCCACTTTGTGATGTCATCAAGTTAAGAGCTACATTTACATTTTGTTTGGTAGAGACTGGACAATCCAGTCTAGTGAAGGTGTATTAAACTACTGTTAGTTTTATAGCTTAAAAATACCTAGAAAAACAGGCATTCTGACTGTGAGCGGGATCGCCTCTCCACAGATCTGGCCTGTAACTTGGTCTGGTTTGGTCTAGATAGAAAGATTTTAAGGCCATTCTGCGAAACATTCCAAACAAAGCATTAAGCATCTCCACGAAGAAAAGCATTTGATACGCAATCTACCAAAAAAGTTACAAATAAAAAAATAAAAAATAAATAAATAAATCCCCACTACCTCCTTTCTACAAACAATAAAAAACAAACTAAGCAAAATCAGCATTCTCTACCGCATTAAAGAATCAGAATCAGGATGCATTAAACACGCCGCACGTTAGTAAAGCATGTGAAATATGCGCTGAGGTTATATATAATGTATAGAACGCAGTGGCACTCTCTGTACTCTGAAGCCTGTGCCATTAGTGTGCCACGGTAAAAGCTCCCGCAGAACATTCTCGTCCTCTATTATCCACGACAATGAAGCCTTTTCTTACTGACAAGTGGATTCAGATTATCCAGTGTACTTACAAAAAAAAAGAGCTGGTCTGTAACGTGCGCTCAGGTCGAATAAGGATATATAAAGGAATATATTGGAATGAACGGTTTGGGGGGAAAATAAAGAATTGTGAATTGTGTTTTAAAGGTCCCTATATGACACAAAATTGACTCTTGTGAGCTTTAATCCATGTTATAAAAAAAATATCTGGAGTTATGTTTTGTTTCATTCACACATGTTTGAGTAAGTCTTTATTATTAGTCTGTCTACAAAAGTCTCTAAAGCTGAAAACGCTCCGTTCCAACTTGTGATGTCATGAAGCAGAGGTGGGACCAAGTCGTTGTTTTGCGAGTCTCAAGTCTTTGACCTCAAGTCCGAGTCAAATCCCGAGTCAAAGACAGGCAAGTCTAAGTCGAGTCACGAGTCAATGGCCCACGAGTCCAAGTCAAGTCCAAGTCGTCTGATTTGAGCTTCACGTCATTTCAAATCTTTAAACCAAATTACCAAATATATCATAGATTTTTGCAGTTTATACAATTTTTAAACTAAATAGTACTTAAAAAGTCCTGGTATATTTATATATGAATATTTATATAAATGTTGTAGACATGTTAATTTTTCTTTTTTAAATGTCTTGACAAGAGTTTGAATTATTACGGTCAAAACGAAAAGAATTAAGATTTAAGAGTGCTTAATAACAGTACATTTGTCAACAATTGTCAAGCATCAAGTCTTCTCAAGTCACAGGGCTCAAGTCTGAGTCCAGTCCCAAGTCACTCACCTTCAAGTCAAAACTGTCAAATTGTGTTTTCGATTTGATTGTGACTAATTCTGTAGCCCCAATATGTCACAAAAGTATAAGATTTAGTTCAGGAGAATGAGACAAGATCAAATTTTTACATCATTTACAATAAATAAACTGCACCTTTAAGATTAAGATTGCCTCACAATTTATTATTATTTTTTTAATTTGTCTATTTTTTATGACATTTTAGTATAGCTTTGAGGAGCTACAGTAGTTTCCCAAGATATGTAACTCGCCAGCACTTAACTTTTTTTTTTGTCAAATGTAAACAACAACAACAACAACAACAACAATCAACAACTCTTTTATTTTGTGAGATCTTTTGGCATAAGCTCTTGTCTGATCCTTTAAGAGAGGAAGATAAGTATAATTATTACATCGGTATTTTCTTTATCGCAACTTTTGTTTATTGTCCTTTGTCTAATTGAAATTCATGTGACCTGTCATGTGACTGGTTGCTAAGGATATAACAATAACCAAAATAGTCGTGATCTTGTTTCATCAAAAGTCTCACAATAATATCGTGGACCATCACAATATGTCTCGATCTCAAGTCTCTTTGCTTAGATTCACTGTTATGGTGCAGCATGAGCTAAAGGACACAGAAGGAACTACATAGACCATGATCCTTTGCTCTGTTTCAGTCAAATTTACACAATGAAATAAGTTATTAAGCTCTTTTCAGTTTTAAGTCTTTGGTTTAAGACAGAACCAAAGTCTTGTCAAGGCATTTTAAAAGGAAAAAGTAGTATAATCACAGTTTTGTTGCCTCCACAAAATATCGTAATAAATATCGTATTGTAAAGAGAAATTTGGATATCGTTACAGCTCTACTGGTTGCAGGTTTTATTTAAAAGTATCAGGCATCCTTTCAGAGTTTTATTATAGTATTTTAGATGATTCATGCGTATTTGAGTTATTCTGTATTGTCCTGCATTTGAGACTTCTCTGAAAATGTTCGTTTCACTGCCAACCGGTTCTGGTGCATCCAAAAATGTATGCACAATATTTTATTTTGTGAGATCTTGTGGCATAAGACCTTGTCTGAATCTTTAAGAGAGGAAGATGAGTGGATGAGAAGTTAAATGTTATGTGTCATTGCATTTGCAATTGTATTTTGAATCTGCCTTTAGAAGGTTATGGACATATCAAAGTGTATATGACAGTAAATTATTATTACTACATAGGTATTTTCTAGTTCATGCCATATTGCAAAGTTTGTTATTTGTCCTTTGTCTAATTGATATCATGTGACTGTTTACTGGTTCTAAAATATATATTTGAATTTATTCATGGAAAGCCCCTTGAGATGCAGCATCTCATTTTCAAGGGGGACCGAGAACATACAACATACAGTTTACTCTCTCTTACAGACACATAGTCTAACACTAACCCTAACCCAATACAATACATACAACTAGTGGTGTAACAATATCCAAGTCTCACGATACGATATCGTCACGGTATGACCCTCACGGTACGATATTTATTGTGATATTTTGTGGAGGCGAACAAAACTATGAATATGCTACTTTTTCCTCTTAAAATGCCTTGACAAGATCAAAGAACTAAGACTTAAAAGGGCTTAGAACTGTTGCAAAATGGAGCAAATGGAGCAAAGGATCATGGTCTATGTAGTTCCTTCTGTCTTTTTTTTAGCTCTTGTTGCACCATAACTCTTAATTAAAGCAAAGAGACTTGTAATTCAATATATTGTGATGGTCCACGATATTATTATGAGAACTTTGATGGTACGATATCAGGATATTTCGGTTATTGTTACATCCCTACATACAACAGAATTAACAAGACAATTTTGCTCACATCCACATCCAGCCATGACTCATGTCCAAAAGTGGGTCAAGAATTCATGCTTGCAACTTAACATAAAGAAAACTGTCTGCATGATGTTCAGCAAAAAAACAATTGATCTACAGCGTCCAATGTCTTTCTGGACGGCGTGGAACTCAGCCTTGTCAAAGAGTTTAAATACCTGCGACTGACGTTGGACCCGACATTGACATTTAAGAAACACATTAAGCGCCTTACAAAAACTGTTCATTTTGAACTTAGTGAATTTTAGACAAGTAAGACCTTTTATGACTTTATATGCGGCACGAATGTTTTTACACTCCATGATTCTGTCCCATATAGACGACTGCATAACCACATGGTCACTCGCTGCTGCGCAACACTCAAACACATCGAATCACTTTTTTAAAAAGCCATAAATATATTGGACAAGAAACCATTCTCATTTCACCACTGCACTATTTTAGACAAGTATAATTTGCTTAATTTTAATAATTTTATTGGTTTTAAATATGGATGTTTTGTCTATAAAGTTCTGCATGGACTTGCCCTCCTCCATTACAGGATTTTATTAAAGTAAAGACTGTGAGTGGGATGGGAACTAAACTTCAACTCTTGCCACCTTCAAGTCCTCCTTAAAAGAGCGGCTAAAGAAAAAACAGACTTGTGGACACTTTTAGTATAGATTTGTTACTTGTTTTTGCTTTGTTTAAATTTGTGGTGTTACCTGCCAAGGGACTACAGATGGAAATGAGCAGTCTTGCTATAATCTGGCATATTTACACTGCAATGTTGTAGATGTTCATTAATATTGCACTGTCCCTATTAAATAAAAAAAAAATAAAAAAAACATCCCTCCCCACCTCCCATATGTTCATCTTATATAGTCATTAACACAAACAGTGTTAATAGAATCAACATCAGTGACAGTTTTCAGATGAGTTAACAGAGCCGTTCAAAGGGGCCGAGAGAAGTCAGACACGTCAGTGATGGAGGCAGATTGTTCCAGTCTGAGGCGGCCTTAAAGCGAAAGGAACTCCGACCCACCTCCTTACGGATGGAGGTACAGTAAATATTAGATATTGAGAATGTCAAATAGAATAAATTGTAGTAGACTGGGCAAGAAAACATTTCATATATGATGGAAAGTCAAAATAAATACATTTAAAGATAAACTGAAACTGAAAAGTGATATTGTCGTCTTTTTTCAGGCTGTAACCAGGCAAGATGATCGTATAACGCACAGTGACGAGTTCTACATGAATATTTTAAGATGAAGCTACATAATGTGTTGAACAATACATTTAATGTCCTGATGAAGACCCCATGAGTGCCTCGGATTCTTTTTTTTCGTTTGTTTTACCTCGTCCAATTCTTATTGCTTATCATTTGCAGAGTTTTATTTTAGTATTTTGGATGATTCATGCGTGTTTGAGTTATTCTGTATTGTCCTGCATTTGATACTTCTCTGAAAAAGTTCGTTTCCCTGCCAACCGCTCGGTACTTACTTGTGGTTCTTCCAAAAAAAAAAAAAAAAGTGTTTTTCCCAAAAATGAAAACATTGTAAATTATCTCCGCCGCTGCATGTTACAGTGAAAAATGTCACTTTGAAAAGGCAGTTCCAACAGAGAATCAGCTCTGTACTTCTGAACAGAAACAGCCTCGTTCAAAACATGAAACAGCTTTGTCAACATCACGCGGCTGCTTTTTTGCATTCCCAAACTGGAAATATACTCCGAAAAATCCAGCAAACGGAACAATTCATCTGTAATCTAAGCTCTGTATCTTTAGAACCGTGTTTACACAATTCTGAGCTACATCAAGAGCCCGAGATCTTTAAAAAGTGTGTCAGCATTACACCAAACAGAATCCTTTGACTTTGGGAGCTCGTCTTAAACTGTACATTTTCAGAGCGGCGTTAAATTCCCCATCTGCGCTCGCTTTGACGATTTCAGACGGTTCGGTGACAGCTCCGCGTGTCTTCTCTCTGCCTCCGAGCAAAAAGAGATACGGCAAAAGGGGGGAGGAAAAAAGGCACATTTCAAAGTTCAATTTGGAGTTTCAGATGAGCGGTATTCCCCTCTGAGGTGCGCGGCAGACGAAAATCTAAGAGCCGCCTCCCTCCCTCCCGAACCGCCAGCCAGGCAGCCAGCGTTTGAGGAGAGCGCCACGGACAGCTACAGATATTAGAGTTCAGGACCACGGAGAGTTCCACCGAGACCCAAGCAAACTGACGGGGCCCGGCCGACGGAGGGGCCATTAACGCAGATCAGGGTTATTTCTCAAGAGAGAGGACGGGAAAAGGTGCGGTGTTTTGGCGAGAGGTTTCGGAACGGTTTGCGCAAAAATATCTCGTCGCCGTTTAGGTTTTAATGGGGCGACTCTGCTCAAAGTTCAGATTTTTAACATATCCTGAGGCATTGATGAAAAGATTGAAGTACGAACTGATAAAATAATACAAGAATCATATTTTGTACAGATCTAAACTACGGGGTTAGTCGTTTTTATGCAGAATTTTGCTTGAAGAGGAGATTATGGTGCTTCAAAAATTGCAGTCTTTGTGATTTGTGTCCATTTCAATTACAATATGCCATAATTTTGACTTTCTTTAGCGAATTAATGATAGATTTTTGATTAATCATTAACGTTTTTATATTAAAATTATCATTATTATTATTACTATTACAAATCTGCATAAATGAACTCAACTTTACAACATATAAACCATAAACACTCTAGAGCCACATCAGATTATAATGTGTTTAATGCAGATTTGACATATTTGTTTACGTTTTACAGAAACAAAACTTAAAACCACATGGCTCATTTCCATAAACTGTAAGTGTTGCAAAAAACAGCTCTTTCCTTGTGCGCTGATGCTGTTCAGCTTCTCTCGGACTAAAGGACACGACTCAGTGGAATATGAGTGTTCTCTCTGTGACAGAGGGATGTTGATGATGATGATGATGGTGAGTGTGTTCTGTGTGTGTGTCGTGTTGGAGATGGTTCATGTTTTCAGAGATCAGACGTGTGCAGGTTTAGTGCAGCTCTTTATTTAACATCATTTCACTTTATTTATGTTGGTCACTTTATTTATTTCAGCTTCTGTTGTGATAAAAAGACTGAAAAGTGTTTGTCTTTTGGACACATGTGACTCAACTTTATGTTGCAGTAACCGGGATACTGTGTTTACATGCACCATGACGAAACCGGGACACTCAAAAAACCTGATCAAACCCGGGACACTGATGTGCTGTAAACACACTCACAGTTCCACGTTTGGGCTCTGGCTCCTTGGAGACACTGTTCCACTCTGTGAGACACAACTCCAGTGTTTGTGTCAGACTCAGCCTGGTCTCCTCACACTACACACAGCAACCTACATTCAGTTTGTCGATTAAAAATGAACGTGATCGATGAAATTCTTAATGATCAGTTATCAATTAGTCGACTAATCATGCCCATCCCTAGTCCATAGTGTTTCTTACAAGACAAATATGTAAGTAAATCAGTGTACAGCTGGTAAAAATTAATAAATGAGAAATATGACAATAGTAGTCTCTAGAATTATTAGCATTTACAGTACCTATTCTGTTTAGTTTATAATTTCTTTTTGAGTTAAATCAGTTAGTTAGACGTTTATTGGCATCTTTCATGGTATTTACAAAAAATACATGTGCTTAAATCACAGGTGTCAAACATAAGGCCCAGGGGCCAGATCCGGCCCTCCAAGACCTTTAATCTGGCCCTCAGCTGATTTTCTACTAAAATATTTTAATGATATTTTCTATTAAAATCTTGTTAATTTTCTGTGGTGTTTATCACAGCAGCGTCTCCAGCGTCTCTGTACGTGGCCCCTCCCACCAGAGCAGCACAAATGAAGACTTGTCTCTTTCCAAACGCTCTTAAAGGACGATCGTTTTGACTGTTGACCGTGACACCCTCATCAGAAAAATGTCCAACATGAGAAAAGTGGAGCCGAGTGCAGGATTCAGGAAAGTTTCAGGTTGTTCATAATATTATAATATTTTGTCAATCAATCAAAAAAAGATTTCTGTAATAGATTTGCGTTTCTTTGCACAAATATTTTAACTTATTGTTATTTTTGGGATTTATATGACATGAGTTTTCTGATCCGGCCCCTTTGGGATCAAAGTAGGTTGGACATGGCCCCCGGACCAAAATGAGTTTGACACCCCTGGCTTAAATGAAAAGTTATTGATGTAAGAAACACATACTTAATAAATACTTTAATACAGTACAGCAAAAAAAAAAAAAAAAGAAAAAAAAAAAGACATAAACATGTTAATTCAAGTTCACTGAAAGCATGAATTTTGTTATAATTTAGTATATTTGCTATTTAAAAAACATATGTTACCAAAATTGAGTTGAAATAGTTTCCAGAGTAAATTAATCAATGTTCTTGTTTTAAAATGTTTCCACTGCAACAGCTCCTTGAGTTACAGACTATAACTACTATAACAATCTTTTCTACAAATACAAGCAATCTTCTGTGACATACTGTATGTTGTAGTGCTGTTCACAGTTAAAGATATATCCATTTATGACCTTGTATGTATAGTTTGCTAAATTAGTTTAAGTCCATGTATGTCCAGCCTCCTATAGTTAGAACTTTCCCTGAGAAGCTGCTTTGTGAGACGTGTACGAGCCTGTGTGAATCTGCTGTGTCTGTGTGGACCTTCACTATTCTGACATCAGATAGAGAAAATAATAACTATAGAAACGTATTGACATTTTGCACTGTAT
Source organism: Boleophthalmus pectinirostris (assembly GCF_026225935.1). Classification (NCBI taxonomy): domain Eukaryota; kingdom Metazoa; phylum Chordata; class Actinopteri; order Gobiiformes; family Gobiidae; genus Boleophthalmus; species Boleophthalmus pectinirostris. The sequence continues at coordinate 6,986,410 of NW_026571404.1, read as the reverse complement.
TATATTTACATTATATAACAACACGGGGGCTAAAATGATTCTTTGGGATAAGAAAACGACATTATTTAAATAAAAAAGGTGCATTGTGTAACTTTTCTGGTGGAGGGTCAGTCACCTGTTGTTTTCTCGGCTTTGTCAGGAGTTTTTCATGATCCGTGTATCATTCGTTCATTTGTTTTTCAATATAAAACCAAAACTAAGAAAATGAAAAAAAAAAAAAAAACTATTTTCTTAATTATTTGTCTCCAAAACCAAAATGAAAAAATGGATAATGATTCGTTTTATCAGTTTTTGATTTTGTGTTTAAATGAAAAATGGAAAAAAATGAGATGAGATGCTGGACTTTTGCGTCTCATACGGACTGAAACAGGTCCGGGACCAGACCGGAACCAGACCGGGACTGAGACCAGGACATAGACTGGGACCAGACCAGAACTGAGACCAAACCTGAACCAAAATGGGACCAGACCAAGATCAGGACCAGGACCAGGACCAGACCGGGACCAGGACCGGGACCAGATCAGAACTAAACCTGGACCAAACCGGGACCAGACCGAGACCAGGACCGGGACCAGACCGGGACCAGACCGGACCAGACAGGGACCAGATCGGGACCAAACCTGGACCAAACTGGGACCAAACTGGGACCAAACTGGGACCAAACTGGGACCAGACCGAGACCAGGACCGGGACCAGACCGGGACCAGACCGGGACCAGACCGGGACCAGACCGGGACTGGGACTGAGATCAAATTGGGACCAGACGGAGACCAAGACCGGGACCAAACTTGGACTAGACTGGGACAAGACTGGGACTGAGACCGGGACCAGACAAGGACAGAAAACAGTTTAGACCTGATTTAGACCTGGTTCAGTCCTGGTTTAGACCTGGTTTAAAACTGGATTAGACCTGGTGTAGTCCTGGTTTAGACTTGGTTTACACCTGGTTTACTCCTGGTTTAGACCTGGTTTAAATTTGGTTTAGACCTGGTTTACTCCTGGTTTAGACCTGGTTTAAATTTGGTTTAGACCTGGTTTAGACCTGGTTTAAATTTGGTTTAGACCTGGTTTAGACCTGGTTTAAATTTGGTTTAGACCTGGTTTAGTCCTGGTTTAGTCCGGCAGGAAACGTCCGTTATCTGTTTTTTCCATTTTTCATTTAAACACAAAATCAAAAACTGAAAAAAAAAAAACAAAAAAAACATTATCTGTTTTATCATTTTGGTTTTGGAGACAAATAATGAAGAAAATAGTTGTTTTTATCAGTTTTACCTTGTTTTACTTTTCTATCTTCATGAAGACAAAACCAGATCACGTTAAAAAAAAGGAACAAATCAGATCTGTGGAGAGTTCGAATGTCTGTTGGGTTTTTTTTTTGTTTTTTTTGAGCTATAAAACCACATGCAATTGAATAAATGTAAGCTAGAACTGTTTAATGTCACACTGTGGAACATTCCAAGCAGAGCAATGACATTTCCGAAACAAGAATGTGACAAACCCATTATTAAAAACTTACACAGCGCACGTTTAAAAACAGATTTTTATTCATTTTGTTGGTTTAGAATTTCCCAAACTTAAATGTGCATCACGTCATATTTTTTTTCCCACCAAATCTCAAAGTATTATGAGAATTTAGACGTGCCCAACGCCGCAGACAGAGCGAGATTGGAGTTCAGCACCTCGGACAGCTCCGCAGAGCCCGCCGCACTGACAGAGCCCGACCGAGACGCCATTAACACCAATCACTATCATTACTCTGGAGATCTGTGTGTCTGCTGTCTGAACCACACGGGGGACTGAGGTAATCACCGACCGCCAGCTGCCCTATAGCATCTACAAGACACTTAAGACTTCAGTGGGAGATCTGTGCTTCTGTGGTATGAATTTAAAGACAAGAAATGACCTACTTTTTTTTTTTTATATAGAAGTGCATCTCACGTACATGTGGAAATAAGAACGGACGATGCACATCCACGTATCATTCGTTCATTCGTTTTTCAAAATAAAACCAAAAATAAGAAAATGAAAAAACAATTATTTTCTTCATTATTTGTCTCCAAAACCAAAAAAAAAAAAAAAAAGGATAAAGATTTGTTTTATTCAGTTTTTGATTTTGTGTTAAAATTAATAATGGAAAAAACAGATCATGGTTGTTTCACATTTACGTGACTTAAACTGCGATGCCGGTCTCAGTCCCGGTCTGGTCCCGGTCTCAGTCCCGGTCTGGTCCCGGTCTGAGTTCTGGTCTTGGTCTTAGTCCTGATCTGGTCCCAGTCTGAGTCCCGGTCTGAGTCCCATTCTGAGTCCTGGTATGGTCCTGGTCTCAGTCCCAATCTGAGTCCCAGTCTAAGTCCCAGACTGAGTCCCGGTCTGGTCCCGGTCTCGGTCCCGGTCTGGTCCTGGTCTGAGTCCCGGTCTGGTCCTGGTCTCGGTCCTGGTCTGGTCCTGGTCTGAGTCCCAGTCTGATCCCTGCCTGAGTTCCGGTCTCGGTCCCGGTCTGGTCCCAGTCTCGATCTGGTCCTGGTCTTAGTCTTGATCTGGTCCCAGTCTGAGTCCCGGTCTGAGTCCCGTTCTGAGTCCTGGTATGGTCCCGGTCTCAGTCCCAATCTGAGTCCCAGTCTAAGTCCCAGTCTGAGTCCTGGTCTTGGTCCTGGTCTCGGTCACAGTTTCGGTCTGGTCCTAGACTCAGTCCCGATCTGAGTCCTGGTCCCAGTCCTAGTCTAAGTCCTGGTCTGAGTCCTGGTCTTGGTCCTGGTCTCAGTCCCAGTCTGAGTGTTGGTCTCAGTCCCGGTCTGAGTCCCATCTAAGTCCCGGTTTGAGTCCCGGTCTGGTCCTGGTCTCAGTCCTGGTCCGAGTCCCGGTCTCAGTCCTGATCAGTCTACATGGGCACACCTTTGGGCACACTCCTGGTTTAGTCCTGGTTTAGGACTGAGACCATGACTGGGACCGGGACCAGAACCAAGACCAGGACCAAGACTGGGACTGAGACCAGTTTAGTCCTGGTTTAGTCCTTATGAAAAAAAAAAAAACTAGTTCGCCGTTTAAAAAATTTACACCGTTAAAACTGTTTTGCATTAACTCATTAATAACAGGATATTTTTATTTGGCAGCACTACAATCTACAAAAAAAAAAACTGTGTGTAGCGAAACATCTGAACAACCAGCGTAAAATAAATCACAATTTCACTTCAGAACCTGCTCCTCTTTTCATCGCGACATTCACTGAGGGGGACTTGACTGATGGGGACTTGTACCTGCCCTAAAAACCAGACGGACGTTTTCCTCCCTTGTCCTATTTTTAAGAACATTCCAAGGTTATTTTAAAACACCCTTCCCAAAATAAATCCGACCCGACGTCTGAATAAGCTCGCGTTTCTTATCCGAACCGCCCCGTGCGTCCGTCTTTGATACAAATGTCAAATGTTGCTCGTGGTGGTGGCGGCGGCGGCGGCGTGGGGGGGGGGGGCGGGGCCGGGAGCAGCGCTGGTCTGACATTTGGCTCTCCTGAGTATTCATACGCTGCGGTCAAATTACTACCAGTCATGTGTGAAGCCTGGAAGAGAGAAAATAGTCCCGTTCGCTCGCGGAGTCTCCGATGATTAACATCCACGAGGCCTGAAGACATGTTAGCGAGATATATTTGAACTTTTCTTTGTGGAGCAGTGGCACGAACCAGAAACATGTTAATAATGAGAGAGTGCGTTTGTGGAAAATACGGGACACAGGCTCTGGAGAAAAACAGAGAAAATTTGGTTCACAATGTTCTAAAACTATTTATAGAGATGGTTGATGAGAAGTTTGAGTCTGTATCTTGTCTGTCTTTAAGCGCCTTTCAATCGGGACACAAATTTTACGGTATTTTCTGATCACCGTTCGCAGTCTCGCAGATTTTTTTAGTCCAATTTCGCATGCTTTTTTACAGCATATGAACGCGTATTGCACATTATAGGCGGGTAGTGATGACACACGGGTGGGTCAGGACTAAACCAGGTCTAAACCAGGACTAATCTTGGGCTTAAGAGAGAGAACGTCGAGCAGGTTGTCCGCAAAGCGCGATCGGGTGAGGTTCGACGCGCTCTGTGGGTCCTTTCTCCTGCGGGCATCTCCGAGCCTGTCCTGACAGTGAGTCCTGTTTCAGTTCTGGTTTAGTCCTGGTTTAGTCCTGTTTAGTTTAGTTTAGTCCTGGTTTAGTCCTGGTTTAGTCCTGGTTTAGTCCTAGTTCCATCCTGTTTAGTCCTAGTTCCAGTCCTGGTTTAGTCCTAGTTCAGTCCTGGTTTAGTCCTGGTTTAGTCCTGGTTTAGTCCTGTTCCATCCTGGTTTAGTCCTAGTCCAGTCTGGTTTTAGTCCTAGTTCAGTCTTGGTTTCGTCCTGGTTTAGTCCTAGTTCTGTCCTGGTTTAGTCCTGGTTTCATCCTGGTTTAGTCCTGGTTTAGTCCTGGTTTAGTCCTGGTTTAGTCCTGGTTTAGAGTCCTAGTTTAGTCCTAGTTCCGTCCTGGTTTAGTCCTGTTCAGTCTCTGGTTTAGTCTTAGTTCAGTCCTGGTTTAGACCTGATTTTAGTCCTAGTTCCGTCCTGGTTTAGTCCTAGTTCAGTCCTGGTTTAGTCCTGGTTTAGTCCTGGTTTAGTCCTGGTTTAGTCCTGGTTTCAGTTTCCTGGTTTAGTCCTGGTTAGTCCTGGTTTAGTCCTGGTTTAGTCCTGGTTTAGTCCTAGTTCAGTTCCTGGTTTAGTCCTGGTTTAGTCCTGGTTCAGTCCTGGTTTAGTCCTAGTTCAGTCCTGGTTTAGTCCTGGTTTTAGTCCTAGTTCAGTCCTGGTTTAGTCCTAGTTCAGTCCTGGTTTAGTCCTAGTTCAGTCCTGGTTTAGTCCTGGTTTAGTCCTGGTTTAGTCCTAGTTCAGTCCTGGTTCAGTCTTAGTTCAGTCCTGGTTTAGACCTGATTTTAGTCCTAGTTCAGTCCTGGTTTAGTCCTAGTTCAGTCCTGGTTCAGTCCTGGTTTAGTCCTGGTTCAGTCCTGGTTTAGTCCTCGGTTTTGGACCTTTTTTATTGAAGATATTATAAGACCTTTAATTCGTATAAGAAAACATGTAAAAAGAACATTCGGAAAGGCTGAAAAGACACAGCATTAAACATTAAACTCTCCAGTAACTACCAGAATTAAATCCAGACTAGACCCGGACTAAAACAAGACAAGACCAAGACCAAACCAAGTCTATATTTGAGCTCAAACTAAAATGTGTGTTGATCCTCTCGTTCCAAAACATGTTTAGTATCGATCTCGGTGGACACAGGGGCAGATCGAGTGTCTTTCACCAAAACCTCAACCATCAAGACAAGCAAACGGAGCACTTCTGAACATTAACTTTATCTGATTTTCAAACCATGGAAGGACTGAGTATTTATAGACGAAGTGTATTTATTTAGAAGTGTATTTTAGGCTTGAGTGCTCAGTCAGAAAAAGTCGGTTTTCCCCCAGCCCCTGTCCCCGACCATTAAGGCCACAAGACCTCGTGAGACAAAACGGCAAAAAGACTGAGCCCACACGAGAAAAATGATCTTGTGGGATCTGTTTTGTCCGTGTGTTTACATTTGGATCAGAAAGTACATTCTAAAATGAAAAAAAAAACAAAATAAAATTAATAATGTACCGTATTTTCCGGTCTATAGGGGGCACTTAAAAGCCTTTAATTTCATCAAAAAACGACTGTGCCTTATAAATCCGTGTAGCATTCGTTCATTCGTTTTTCAATATAAAAGTAAAAATAAGAAAACGAAAAAACAACTATTTTCTTAATTATTTATCTCCAAAACCAAAATGAAAAAAACGGATAATGATTTTTTTTTTTTTTTTTTTTTTTTTAGTTTTGATTTTGTGTTTAAATGAAGAATGGAAAAAACAGATAAAAGCCGTTTCCTGTTTCCGTGACTTAAACTGCATCGCCAGACTGAACCAGGACTAAACCAGGTCCGGGACCAGACCAGACTGAACCAGAAAACAGGTCCGGACCAGACCAGAAAGAGACCGGGACTGAGATCAGGACTGAGACCGGGACTGAGGCCAGGACTGAGACCGGGACTGAGACCAGGACTGAGACCGGGACTGAGGCCAGGACTGAGACCGGGACTGAGACCGGGACCAGACCAGCACTGAGACCAGGACTGAGACCAGGATTGAGACCGGGACTGAGACCGGGACTGAGACCGGGACTGAGACCGGGACTGAGACTGGGACTGAGACCGGGACCAGACCAGTACTGAGACCGGGACTGAGACCAGGACTGAGACCGGGACTGAGACCAGGACTGAGACCGGGACCAGACCAGTACTGAGACCAGGACTGAGACCAGGACTGAGACCAGGACTGAGACCAGGACTGAGACCGGGACCAGAAGTAAGACCAGGACTGAGACCGGGAACAAGACCAGGACTGAGACCGGGACTGAGACCGGGACCAGAAGTAAGACCAGGACTGAGGCCGGGAAAAAGACCAGGACTGAGACCGAGACTGAGACCAGGACTGAGGCCACGACCAGACCAGGACGAGACTGACTGAGACCGGGACTGAGACCTGGACCAGACCAGGACTGTCCTGATTCAGTCCTGGTTCAGTCCCGCATTGCAGTTTAAGCCACAGAAACAGTTGTTTTCCTTTTTTTTTTTTTCCCCATTATTCATTTAAACACAAAACCAAAAACTGAAAAAAAAAAGAAAAAAAAAAAAAAATCATTATCCATTTTTTTTCATTTTGGTTTTGGAGACAAATAAGTGAAGAAAATTGTTGTTTTCTCATTTTCTTATTTTTGACTTTATATTGAAAAACGAATGAATGATATTTGGATTCAGACAGATTCTAGAAACAAAAATTAAAAATCGATTTCATGATGTAGATATGAGCATAGACAGAGAGATTTGTGCTACAGATGTTCACAGCAGAGTTTCCCGCAGCTCTTTATAGTTTATATAGTTTAGGCCTTGACTACGTCCCTCCAAACCACGTGAATCCTTGAAAAATTACAGTCGTCGCACAGTCAATATTTTAATACTACACACCAGAAAAAGCACAACAGACCTTTTTATATAAGTAGATGTTAGACCCGTCCACTCTCCAGCACAAGGCTCCATATCCAAGCCCAATTTGCACCCGGGCCCGAGCGCAGATGTGGCTCGTACTGCATTTCCGAGCTCCACGTGTGTGTGTAAATGAGCTCTTTCCTTCAGTCGGAGAGGTGCAAACGCCTCCGCTCACTTCAGTGAAACCGTGTGACAGAGCCAGACACTCAAATCAAAGCGGATCCAAGCGCACATGACGGGGCCGCGACCCCAGTCCCACACTGACACCACATACGCCATCGCACACGTGTTGGCTCTCCTGTGATTTGCGGGAACATTACGTTGACTTGCATTAAAGGTTGTATGGAGGATTTTTTTTTTTTGTTTTTTTTGTTTCAAATTGTCAATGATAGATTATAGATGCAGTAGCCTTGTAATTATGATGACCAAAAAAAAAGAGAATAAAAATTCATCAACTCTGGACGTGGTGGGGCTAAACATTTGCCAATAGATAACGACACTGCCTCGTTATCTGTGAGCTGACAGGCTGTCAATCAAACTCCCTACGTTTCTAGCGTAACTGACTTGCCTGCGCCGCCGGTACGTGGTTTACGTACGACTGTCACGCAGTCCACAGACGCAAGACGCACAGACGCTGTTTACTCCACCAACGCAACAGTTCTTAGCGGCTTTTTTTTACCTATATCTTCCTCGCAGTTCGCACAAAGTTTGTTGCAATGGCGACAAGAATCCAGGAGCAGTTCGCCGCAAAAGAAAGTCCGTTTTTGAGGTCGCTGAAAGAAGAAGACAAGGGGAAAAGCAGCGAAGCCAAACTAAGGTGATTCTTGAAGATTCATTCCAGCGATGGCGCGACTGAAGCAGACGCAGGGTCTAAAGACTGACACACTGGTCCACAAATTACTCCTGGACAGGAAACTTCTGCTTATTATGAAAACGTACTTTATTTCCAAGAGTTAGACAAACGTTTTTCAGGACACGAAAGCGATATCCTATGTCTGAAAACGTAATTTTCAAGGCAAAGAAAGAGTCCGCTTGCTGCTGCGTGTTGTAGCTAGTTCATTCGCACTGAATCTCCGCGCACTCTTCTCTGCACCCCTTTCCTGCTCCTGTCCCCGCTGCCCGATCCGCTCTTCCCCCTGCTCCTCACTTCTCCGGGCACGGAATCTCCGCGCACCTCTCCCTCTCCTCTCTCCTCTCCTCTCCTCTCTCCTCTCTCCTGCTCCGCTCTTCTTCCCTGCTCCTCACTTCTCGTCCGCGAACGAAATGTCCGCACACCCGCTCCCCCCGCTCCTCACTTCTCCGTCTTGCCTAACCAACACTGTAGTTAGTTGTTTACAAGTCATGTGCAGCACCGGCTGTAAACAAACCTGTTTCTGGCGTAAGGAGGAGGCGGGAGGAGGCGTTTCTACGTAGGAGCTGTAGGGGAGGGGGGGTGGTTTCACGCATGCGCAACATTTGAAAAAGGACAAACAGTCGCTGGATTTCTCGTTCCTTGGAAAATCCTCTATACAACCTTTAATTTCCTGGAGACTAGACTAGACTGAAGATCCTAAGGTTAACCAGGAATGTGCTGATCCGATACTGGAATCAGATATTGGTACCATTGTTTATTTATTTACAGCACATATTCATGAACACTTGAAATGTAAATATGTAAAGATTATAACCACGTGCCTAATTTCCATCTTCAGTCCCTCGGCAGGTTGATGTCCCCAACTCCCGGGCGGTGGACGGGTACCGGGCCGAACCACCTCCCATACACGCACCTCTAAACCAGAACTCAAACCGGGACTAAACCAGAACTAAAACCAGGACTAAAATCAGGTTTAAAGCAGGTTTAAAACAGGTCTAAAACAGGTCTAAAACCAGGACTAAACCAGAACTAAAACTGGGACTAAACCAGAACTAAACTCAGGTCTAATGCAGGTTTAAAACAGGTCTAAAACCAGGACTAAACCAGGACTAAACCAGAACTACAACCAGGACTAAAAACAGGTCTAAAGCAGGTCTAAAACCAGGACTAAACCAGAATTTAGCCAGGACTAAACCAGGTCTAAACCATGACTAAAATCAGGTCTAAATCAGGTCTAAAACCAGGACTAAAACCAGATCTAAAGCAGGTCTAAAACCACGACTAAAGTCAGGTCTAAAGGAGGTCTAAAGCAGGTCTAAAACCAGGACTAAACCAGAACTAAAACCAGGACTAAACCAGAATTTAGCCAGGACTAAACCAGGACTAAACCAGGTCTAAATCAGGACTAAACCAGGACTAAAATCAGGTCTAAAGCAGGTCTAAAACCAGGACTAAACCAGAACTAAAACCAGATCTAAAGCAGGTCTAAAACCAGGACTAAAGTCAGGTCTAAAGGATCTAAAGCAGGTCTAAAACCAGGACTAAACCAGAACTAAAACTGGGACTAAACCAGAACTAAACTCAGGTCTAATGCAGGTTTAAAACAGGTCTAAAACCAGGACTAAACCAGAATTTAGCCAGGACTAAACCAGGACTAAACCAGGTCTAAATCAGGACTAAACCAGGACTAAAATCAGGTCTAAAGCAGGTCTAAAGCAGGTCTAAAACCAGGACTAAACCAGAATTTAGCCAGGTCTAAATCAGGTCTAAAACCAGGACTAAACCAGAACTAAAACCAGGACTAAAGTCAGGTGTAAAGTAGGTCTAAACCAGGTCTAAAACCAGGACTAAACCAGAACTAAAACTGGGACTAAACCAGAATTAAACTCAGGTCTAATGCAGGTTTAAAACAGGTCTAAAACCAGGACTAAAGTCAGGTCTAAAGGAGGTCTAATCCAGGTCTAAAACCAGGACTAAACCAGAACTAAAACTGGGACTAAACCAGAACTAAACTCAGGTCTAATGCAAGTTTAAAACAGGTCTAAAACCAGGACTAAACCAGAATTTAGCCAGGACTAAACCAGGTCTAAATCAGGACTAAACCAGGACTAAAATCAGGTCTAAAGCAGGTCCAAAACTAGGACTAAAATCAGGTCTAAAGCAGGTCTAAAACCAGGACTAAAGTCAGGTCTAAAGCAGGTCTAAAACCAGGACTAAACCAGGACTAAACTAGAATTTAACCACGACTAAACCATGCCATGTGAACCACGTCTCCTCCCGTACGTCACATGGACTGTGCCTGCTCCCCCCTGGTCTGCAAAATACCGTCGGACATAAAAACCCGTTTGAGGATTGAGGACCACTGATCTACAGGACAGAGAAAAGTACAGCAACAATCACACAAAAGTACATAACACCAGCAACTCAAAGTCAAGAGTTAAAGAGTTAAACCAACAACCCTCAATATAAAAAAGTGATAATTTTGTTAAATATGGTGACTAGGAATGTAACAAATCCAAATCTCTCAGTACAATATTATCACAATATACATCTCATATTTATTGCAATATTTTGGAGAGGCAAATTTTATTGTAGATAGGCCACGTTTTTGCTTTTAAAATACCTTGATAAGATTTTGGTGTGAATTATGTCCGTCAGGAATTCAAGTAAAAAACATTTCTTCATGTTGTCGACGCTGAAATGAATCATGGGATATGTAGTTCCCTATGTTTATAAGCTGTTGCTACTATAAAACCATGTATTTAAAGGTTGTATGGAGGATTTTTTTTTTTAGTTTAAAATTGTCATTGAAAGTTTAAAATACCATTACAGAGACGCAGCAGCTTTTAATTATGATGACCGAAAAAAAAAAAAAAGAAAGAATGAAAATCTATCAGTTGTGGACGTAGTGAGGCCAGATAAACATCAGCCAATAGAAAACGAGGCTCCCTCTTTTTCTATTGGCTGTTAGGTTGTCAGTCAAACTCCCTACATTTTTTGTGTAACTGACTCGTCGGCGCTCGGGGATTATGTGGTTTATGCAGCGGTTCTTTGAGGCTTTTTCAAACTGTTGCTTCCTCGCAATTCGCACAAAGTTTGTTGCGATGGCGGACGAGAATCCACGACCAGTTCGCCGCAAAAGAAAGTCCGAAGGGTCTAAAAACTGACGCGTCGGTCGCTAAAATATTTCTAGGCAGGTCACTTCAGCAGTAATTCTGAACATGCACTGGATGTAAACAAATGTGATTTCTAGAGTAAAGAGGCGGGAGGAGATGTTTCTACTGAGGAAGGTGGTGTTACACATGCATTTGAAAAAGGACTGTCACTGTATTTCACTTCCCTTAAAAAATCCTCTATACAACCTTTAAGCAAAGAGACTTGTAATTTGATATATTGTGACAGCCCACGATGTTATTGTGAGACTTTTGACGATACGATATCACGATATTTCGGTTATTGTTACATCCCTAATGGTGACAAACTTGTCCATTGAACAACCACAGTTTCAAAGCTTTAGAAAACGCTGCAGTGCTGAAAGTTCTCGTACATGAGCAGCTCTGTGTTCATGTTTGAGCTGCTCGATAAGAAAAAGAATCTGTCCAAAAGCACTTTTCCTAAACGGCACAGAGCAGTCGCCTCTAGAGCTGATCTTGTTATCTGATTTGAATTTCTTTTCACAAACTCCTTTAGAGGAGGTGAAGCAAAATTATTAAAAACTCTGTATGCCCAAAATTAAATCTGCATATTTGATTTTTTGGTTTGTGTTATCCCAATTAAGACAATTTGTATATGTCAAGTATTCTACAGTAGTGATAATTAGTGGGCTTTTTGTCTAATATGTTAAGTGCTTTTTTATAAATAGTTTCAGTTTTGCTTGTCAGAGTCCAACTAGTAATGCAATAATTTAGATGCGGCAAAATCATTTCATTTAAATACATAATTGCAAAGTTTGTTGCTATTATTTCCAACACTAAAACATTTGCTGGATCAGATATCAGCTTCAAAATAACAGTTCAGCTGATCTAACGGTGGGACATACACATTAGGGCTGTGCCAAAATCGAAAATTTGACGCACTTTGGTCAATCTCAATGATAAGGCATGTGCATTTTAATCGACAGGTCTACAGCCAATCATGTGGCAGGAAAAGCGTGTGTTGCACTGCTCTCTTGTTTTGGTGAAAGCTCTGAGTCAAGAACACAGCGCGTCTCCTTACGTTTCCTCACGTTTCAAGTTTGAACTTAAATCTGCACAATTTAACTAAAACTCCAGTCTCTCTCTTCCGTCTTGCGTCCGTCTCTGCGTTTGCAACAGTCTCTGCGTTTGCAATAGTCTCTGCGTGTGCGTCCGTCTCCGCGTGTGCGTCCGTCTCTCGCGCGTGCGTCTGCGTCCGTTCTCGCGTGTTCTCGTCTTTGCGTCTCTCTCGCGTGTGCGTCCGTCTCTGCGTGTGCGTCCGTCTCTGCGTGTGCGTCCGTCTCCGCGTGTGCGTCCGTCTCCGCGCGTGCGTCCGTCTTCGCGTGTGCGTCTACCACTGCATGTGCGCATGCATTTAGGCTTAATATATTGTTCAAACTCATTCCAACTTTTGTTGGATGTGAATTTCTCCAGAATTATTGGTCCTATCAACTTGAAATAAAAACTGCAGTGATCCTGACACCCTGCTCTTTAAGTCTGCCTGAAGTCTACATTTTCAATAAGGTGGAAGAAGATCGAATCAAAACTCGAGATCAGTCAATATTGGGAAAATAAATTGTGATATTATTTTTCCTATATTGCCCAGCCTTAATATATACATTGATGTAATAAGACAGCTGGCCCAGAAATTCTCAGTATGAATTTATATTTATACAAACACTGTAGTTACGTGAGAGCTAGATAACACCTGCATAACACATTTTATTTTAGTTTTAAAGAAAGAAATGCTGTTTTCAGATCATTCAGTATCCTAACCCTTAACCATAGTCATGACTTTCCAAACCTTAACCTAAACCCTAAATCTATTTCAACCCACATCTGAATTTTAAACCATTTTGTTGATTTAACGACAAAAGGTTTACATCATATTGGCCTGATTTTGTCCACATAAGGAAGGCAGGTCCCTGTGATATAAGTGTGTGGACAGATTTTGGTCTTCACAATTCACACACACACACACACACACACACACACACACTGAGGCAGAGGATGACACGCAATCAGCTGTAATGAGTTATGTGTCTGGTGTGTGCTCAGACTGTGCTCACTCTGTAGGCAGCTGCTAACATGAGGAAGCATCAATAAGACACAGAGGGGAGATGAATCCACTTATGAGCCTCGGTGTCACCGGGTCTAGACACGACCGAGACGGATGGACGGAGGAGGCAGTTGAAAATAGGGCCGATTCGGGAAAAAATATCGAATTGTGATTTTTCTGATTGCGATTAAATGTGCGTTTTAATTAGAGGATTCTGCTCAAAGTTCACATTTTAAACAGGTATAAAAAATTTAAAAAAAGAACTGACAACAGCACTGACAGTATTTGCTAAATTGCGATTTCAATTTGATGGTTAAATGGCAAACGGTCACATTTTTATATAGCGTTAATAGCACTTACAAGGCACTCATTCACACACAGTCTAGGCAGACAATCGGGGCGAGGTGGGCTACGTGTCTTGCCCAAGGACAAAATGACAGGATTCGTATTTGGGAGCTGGAATTGTACCGCTCAACCAGTTGTGCGTATGTCGAGAACAGGATTTGAACCACCAACCTTGGAGCTGTATTTGAAAGTAGTGTCCAACAGTGTGTGGTATTTTTATGCATTCATAGGTTTCTGGGTGATGAGAAATGAGGGCCGTTGCCATAGCAATAGCAAATAACAACTAAATGTTATGTATGTCGAACGGGTCTTTAAAATGGTGAAACCCATGAATATACTGTACACTGTATTGCACTGTTTCCCAAAGACTGGCTGGGACCTTCAGGTGGGTTCCAAGAGAGTCGCCTTGTCACGATCTGCATGTAGCTCTGCAATATACAGTTTTCATACATGTTGAAATGTTAAGACATGTTTTGAATAATTTCTAATGTTTTTGTAATTATTTTATTGACTATTTTGTTCCAATGTTGCTGGTTCAGTTGAATGTTGAAAAGAAAATGGTAAATGGTCACATTTTTCTAACGCTTTTCCACCTTCAAGGCACTCAAAGTGCTTTACAACAAGGAACCACTCACCCATTCACCCATTCACACACCAGTGTACACAGACACTCTGGGCAAGGTGGGTTAAGTGTCTTGCCCAAGGACACAATGACAGCATTCATCTGTGGGAGCTGGAATCACACCAGTCAACCTGTGGGTCAGTGGATCTGACCACTCAACCTGTGATTTTTTTTTTTTTTTTTTTTTTTTTTTTTTATGTCGAAGAACTGGATTTGAACCTCCAGATCAGTGGGCGAATGCTCTACCAACTGAGCTACTGCCGCCCCGCGGAAAAAGAAATGTTGCGACTTATGGATCCTTTTATTGCTGCTTCAATGACTGTTTTTCAATGTTTAAAACTTGAGTAATACTAACTGTTCAGAGACACGACCACTCAGTCAACAGTGATTTACAAATAATGTCTGTTGACTTGAGTCGCGAAGGTTTGTGACTTTTTAAATATGGTTCCCAGAAAACATTTTTTGGAAACAGTGCTGTATTGTATGGTTTGTTAAAGGTGCACTGTGTAACTTTTCTAGTGAAGGGCACATCATCTGCTCATATCCATGGAGATGTTATGCTTTCTATGGAATGTTTCACAGTCTGGCATTATGTTTCTCCATGATAAAGAGCAGGTGGCCATGTTATAAAGCAGATCCGTGGAGAGGCGTCTCAGCTAACAGTTAGAGCACATGTTTTGCGAGGTATTTTTTAACAAACAGGGTTCCCGCTCTTTTTCGCTGACAAAATTTCAAAACTTTTCCATGACTTTTTCATGAGCTAAAGGGAATTTTCCATGACTTTATGGCACCTACATGTGTAGAATTTAGAGCTGTCGCGGTTAGGGATTTTCTCCTGCGGGGGATATAGCGGCTCAACAGCGCGGTATACGATGATACCAGGTTAGTCATGAGTTAGTCCTGGGTTAGTCCTGGTTTAGTCCTGGTTTAGTCCTGGTTCAGTTCGTGGCGTGTACAGCATCTTAAGCAATGTTTCTTCTGCTCAGTACATAAAGCCTATGAAGTGATGACAGTCGAGTCGCGCCTGTGAATTCGTGTTCGTAATGAAGAAAACGTAATTTGTAATTCTTGAAATCGTAACTTTTCAATTCGTAGGCCTATTCTGATGGATGCTTCAGTTAGAATGATTTTTATTTGTGTGTGATTTATCACGGGCGCGGGCAGGTAATGGGTAGAATATTAACAGGTCCGGGCGGGTGCGGGTCTCTAAAAATGAACTTGTGCAGGACTCTGGGTCGGGTCACATTGGTCATGTGCGGTGATCGCGGTGACCCAACATGCAACACGTTGGGCCTCTTAGTACCGTGGTGATTCATTTTAGCGGTTATCACAACAGCCCTAGTTAAATTTGGCATATTTTTAGGGATAAATATGAAATGTTAACCCTTTCCACTCACCTTATGGTTTAGTATTATAGTTTAACATTCAAAATACTTTTAAACGAAAGGCGTAGACGTTCGAAAACAATCAAAATAGACTAATGAGAACTTAACAGAACGCTGTAGTTTCGTGAAAGAAATACTAAAATTCCATGACTTGACAATGACATTTTCTGTTTCCATGACTTTTCCAGGATTTCCATGACTGTGGGAACCCTGAATAAATCACCTGTAATATAATAAACTGAAAATAGATTTAATGCTGCAGTATGGAACGTGTAAATCGAGACTCAAAACTGTGCTCGCCTTTGTATGAGATTTCCAGTGGTTCTTTTCAGGTAGATTGGACTGAAGCCATCCACATACAATCAGTGAATTATTTACTATAATGGTATGAAATATGAATGGCCTGTGCATGTATTATAATATGGCTTTGATTTATAAAGGGCTTTTTATGCATTAGTTAGTCCGAGTGTGTGGTGGTGCTTCTGTAGCTACAACAGCAGGGTGGAGATGCGGCTGCTTTGTATGAACTGAACCAACAAACTCCTGTTAAGTGGGAAAACTAATAAATCTACTGTAAGTCAACTACTCCTGCTCCAACTCAACGTCAAGTTTAAGACAATGCCAGACTACACTGCAAAATCTTGGTCAAAATCTAAGATATAAACACTTAAATCTATCAGAAAATGACTGAAAAGTAGTAAAATTATCTGTCCATTCATCAAGATAAATGTACTTGACAAGTTATCTTAATAAAATAAACCACCTCTAGACTAGAATTAAGCATCTCAGAACTAGAAGATAAGTAGACACAGATAATAAATCTGAAAAGAAGATAAATAACGTGATATAGGTTTCAAAATCTTGGCCATATCAGAGAAATTTGCAGTGTATAAAGTCTCTGAAATAGATCTAGATCCTTCAAAAACTTTGCACTAAGGTTAATTTTGAGTTTAGTCCCTTTTTTTGATGAATTGACTTGTGTGAATGCCGCTTTAGTATCGATTATTTTCATAACCTTTAGCTTGGACAAAAAAAAAAGAGTTAAGAGATGGTGAGTTATGCAATTTAAGAAGCTATAGTTTCAAAAAGTAGTTCTACAATGAATCAAGTATTACACAAAATAAATAAAAACAGAAGCCAAATTTGTGAAAATGAATGCACTGCTTATTTATTATAAATTCTGTCAAAATCTTGTCTTCTCTCATCCTCGTGGACTCATTCTCGTGGTTCTTTTCATCTCATGAAAATTGTCTCACCCCACCCCTAAATTATGTACAGTATATGGTATTACAAAATCAAAATAAAAAGTATATACATATATCAATATTTCAATAGTTTTGCACATACCTACTTGCTACTATAGCTCTGAGTATGTTTTTAGTTTTCTCAGAACTAGTAAGTAAATAATAAATCTGAAAAGAAGATGAATAACCTGATTTAAGTTTTAAAATTGTGGCCAGATCAGAGAAATTTGCAGTGTATAAGGTCTTAGTTTACTACTTCTGAAATAGATCTAGATTCTTCTAAAACTTTGCACTCTAGTTTTTTCTGCTCATGTGAAGTTTAGTTTAAGGATTCATTCACCATTTTAATTTGAGTCCATTTTAGTCCTGATATGGAACTGGTTTAGACTTGTTCTTATCCTCGTTCCTCGTCTGGTAAAGGGCAACAGTAACTTAGTTCACAAATGAATGCTGTCGTTGTGTCCTCGGGCAAGACACTTATCCCCTCTTGCCCCGAGTGTCTGCGTACACTGGTGTATGAATGGGTGAGTGGTTCCTTGATGTAATGTGTGTGCCTTGAAGGTGGAAAATATGAATGAATGTTCATCATAAAGGTTTAATTTCCAGTTGAGTTCTAGATTAGTCACATTTTTTGTGATGAATTAAGTTGTGTGAATGCAGCTTTGGTATCGATTATTATTTTCATACAAATCACAATGAAATATAATTATATGTACTAGGGATGGGACAAGATCTTAAGATTGTACACAAATTAATTAAACTTTGGATTGGACAAGGGATGGGCATGATTAGTCAACTTATCGATACTTAAGAATTTCGTTGATCACGTAAATTTTTTATCGACAAACCAAATGTAGGTTGCTGTGCGTAGCTTAGTGCATGGAGACAAGGCTGCGTCTGACACAAACACTGGAGTTGTGACTCCAAGTCCCACGTTTGGGCTCTGGCTCCTTGGAGACACTGTTCCACTCAGTGAGTGTGTTTACATCACATCAGTGTCCCAGGTTTGATTGGGTTTTTTGAGTGTCCCGGTTTCGTCATGGTGCATGTAAACACAGTATCCCGGTTACTGTAACATAAAGTTGAGTCACATGTGTCCAAAAGACAAACACTTTTCAGTCTTTTCATCACAACAGAAGCTGAAATAAATAAAGTGACCAACATAACCTGCACACGTCTGATCTCTGAAAACATGAACCATCTCCAACGTGACACAAACACAGAACACACTCACCATCATCATCATCAACATCCCTCTGTCACAGAGAGAACACTCATATTCCACTGAGTCATGTCCTTTAGTCCCACAGAAGCTGAAAGCATCAGCGCACAAGGCAAGAGGGTTTTTTTTTTTTTTTTTTTGTTTTTTTCAGCACTTATAGTTCATGTACATGAGCCATGTGGTTTTAAGTTTTGTTTCTGTAAAACATAAACAAATGTGTCAAAGCTGCATTAAACACATTATAATCTCAAACGGGCTGATGTGGCTCTAGAGTGGTTATGGTTTATATGTTGTAAAGTTGAGTTTATTTATGCAGATTAGTAATAGTAATGATAATGATGATCATTTCAATATAAAAATGTTAATTCTCCCAACGATTGATTAAGAAATTTTAATCAAATGCCCATCTCTAGCTTGGACAAAAAAAGAGTTCAGAGCTGAGAAGCTGTAGTTCCCAAAAAGTAGTTCTACAATGACTTCAGTATTACAAAATAAATAAAAACAGAAGCCAAAATTGTGAAATGGATTGCACTGCTTATTTATTATAAATTATGTCAAAATCTCATCTTGTTTCATTCTCACGGACCCAATTTCTCGTGAAAATTGTGTCTCAACCCTCCCCTAAATTATGTACAGTATACGATTTTACAAAATCAACATAAAATCATATCGGTAATTGGAATAGTTGACATTTCAGAAATTACTCTATGTTCAAAACAGTTCAAACTCTACTTCTCGTGTCATCAGATTCGAGCCTCTCTCCCCGACGGCCCTCCTCCAGGCTGTGAGATGAAGCCGTGGCCGCTCTGTGCATTGCTTTGGACAGCTTGTGTTCTGTCTGAATGCTGTTCCTGCTCCGCTCCCTGCACATGGTAGGTGGCATATGGCCCAGGGTGGCTCTTGCATCATGGGTGGCTGCCTTCTGCACCTTCATGAATTATGGACTTTGGCACCGATATGCAAATGCGGGCACTAGCCTACTTCCCCCTCGCCACTACTGTAACTCGGAATGGCTTATCTATTATGTATGAACACAGGGGTGGCAGTGAAGAGGTCCTAAAACCAAATTGCCTGGCATCCAAAATACACACTCCAATACTTTACGGAGATGTGAGTCTGGTCACTGGTGAGTCTCTACGCGAGGTCCATCGGAGTGAAAACCAATGCGGCTGCTTGGAAGGACAAAAGAAAAGAACCTGGACTAAAAAAAACACAGATTTCTGCAAAATTAATGACCACTAAATTCTGTTAATCTGTTAATTCTGAGAGAAACTGGCTCTGAAAACCAAAAAATATAAAATAAACAACCTATTCAAACTCTAATTAATTAAAGTAAAGCCAGCGCAGTTATTTTTAAATATAAATTACTTCAGTTTGTGGCGTTGTTTTAATATTTATCATGCATAGAGTGACCAGACGTCCCTATTTACTCAGGACAGTTCCGAGTTTTGAGCCCTGTGTCCCGGTTTTGTATAAGAAATGTCCCAGGTGTCCTTATTTTTGACCAATGTGATACCGTAAACAGTAAAGAGCGGCATAAATTGGCATATGTTTTGGTAAAATACAGAAAATCAGCTTCAAAATGGCCAAAACACAAAGAAAATGTGACTATACTGACTCACCAAGTGCATAACAATTTTCCTTATGTACTTGTGTCACAACTTTATTATTACCAACCACCCCAAACAGAGTGTGTCCCAGTTTTTGATTTTGATTATGCATCAAAATTAGGATTAGCGTTGCACTGAGGTACAAACATCTACCTTTCAAAACACAGAAGTCTCCTCCAATGAAGTATTAATTGGATTTGTGTACCACATTTTTCGGACTATGAGGTGCACCGGATTATAAGGTGCAATATCAATAATGTTGAATTCTCTCGTCTATTTTCATACATAAGGTGCACCGAATTATAAGGCGCATTAAGCGAAACAAACGGACAACACTTGAGACTGATCCTTAGTCCAGCCGTCCACGATCCATTGGTAGTTTGTGCCGTAATTTGCCCGGCGTTACCTCCCTGTCTTGGTGAAAGTGTATTATGAATGTAAGTGTGTGTGAATAATTTAAGTTTATTTATTTATTTATTTTTATTTCCTGCGAGGATGACTCAAATATACATTGAGTAATAATGTGTTTAATGCAGCTTTGCGCACATTTGTTTACGTTTTATAGAAACAAAACTTAAAACCACATGGCTCATTTGCATAAACTACAAGAGCTGAAAAAACAGTTCGCTCCTTGTGCGCCAATGAGGTCATCTTCTGTCGGACTAAAGGACACGATTCACTTACTCTACGAAGCTCCTGACTCCAGCAGCCGCAATGCTCCAACAATCCATCAAGCGGTGCGGCTTCGTAGTTTACCAAAGTCATACTAAAACATTCTGACAGATTTTTGAGCGCTGTGTACCACATAAAATCGGTTCGAGGTCAGTAAACACAACCAGAATTAATACATAATGTGCACAGGATTATAAGGCACACTGTCGATTTTTGAGAAAATTAAAGGATTTTAAGTGCACCTTATAGTCAGAAAAATACGGTAGTTTTTAACATGTTGTCAGTGACTTCCAGCTACAACTGGCTGTCCAATGCCTTATCTTTAAATATTTATTAATTTTAGCAAAACTCAATGTCAACAATTTGACATTAAAGGTTGTATAGAGGATTTTTTCAGGGAAGAAAAATACAGCGACAGTCCTTTGTCAAATGTTGTGCTTGTGTGACTCCACCTTCCTCCTCCACAGCTCCTCAGTAGAAACATCTCCTCCCGCCTCTTTACTCTAGAAATCACACTTGTTTACAGCGAGTGCACGTTCAGAATCACTGTTGAAATAATTTAACAACCGACGCGTCAGTTTTTAGACCCTTCGTCTGCTTCAGTCGCACCGTCGCTGGAAGGAATCTCCAAGAATCACCTCAGTTTGTCTTCGCTCCTTTTCTCCTTCTCTTCTTCTTTCAGCGACCTCAAAAACCGACTTTCTTTTGCGGCGAACTGGTCGTGGATTCTCGTCCGACATCTCAACAAACTTTGTGCGAACTGCGAGGAAGCGACAGTTTAAAAAAAAGCCTCTAAGAACCGCTGCATAAACCACGTCATCCCCGCGCGCCGAGAGTCAGTTACACTAGAAATGTAAGGAGTTTGATTGACAACCTAACAGCCAATAGATAAAGAGGGAGCCTCGTTATCTATTGGCTGATGTTTGTCTGGACTCACTACGTCCAGAGTTGATAGATTTTCATTCTTTTTTTTTTTGGTCATCATAATTCCAAGGCTGCTGCGTCTCTGTAATGTTATTTTAAACTTTCAATGACAATTTGAACCTAAAAAAAAATCCTCCATACAACCTTTAAGTAGTGATGCCAACAGTGTGGATGCTTTTGTTCAAAATGGCATGTGACCAATGAAATCCTTCCTCTCACATCATCATTAAAATAAACAAATCTGATTGGACGAACATGTTTCATTCTGACTTGACGCTCAATTGAGGGTGACCAGACTGACATCCCTCTGTATAAACAAATCCAGAGATATAATTTTAAGTGCACCACACACAAAAAACAAATACATACTGTAGCTAGAAGACTTTATTCTAATCATGATAGTAGTAAAAGCAAGTGTGTTTGAAATCCCCAAGCGTCATTAAGGCGCGTTTGGTCAACATCGCCTCCCTTTGAAGCTGATTTTGACAGGGTACGCTCCACTAGCACTTTTCCTGAATGGCTGGAAGTATTTTAAATTGGGCCCTCCTGATGCCGAGTGCAGATGTTGGTGTTGAATATGGATGAAGCACAACAGCTCTAGAGTTACTCGCTGGAGTTGGGGGATGTTTTGTCTGTAGTTGTTTTAAAGCTCTGTTATTACTTTATAATGTGGGTTTGCTCCACTTCTTTTTTAATGCTTACACAGGATCTTGAGCGAGTTTCAAGGTTAGGAGGACCAAACAGAAGTGAAGTGGAGGTGAAACGTGGGGCACAATACCGCTGAGATACTCTATTTCGACACCAAATTGACAAAAATACTCAATACTACAAAATAAAAGGTTATTTTCAACACTAACTGAATGATAGTTTATTCCATGCGATCTTTTTTGGTCTCGCTTCTACGGTTGGGACTCACAAGGTCCCTCATGATTCGATACGATACTCGGCTCATGATACGATATTATCACTATATGGAGATACATGCGATAATCAATATATTGCACAAAATACTCCAACCAAAGACATTTTAGCAACAATATTTCTTTGTTAAACCACTGCTTGTGCAAATTTAATATAAAATGTGTCTATTTTAATAATCAAAACAGTGAATATGTTCAGTTTATTGGCAACTAAATAAGCAACAAAACTGTAGTTCGGTCACAAAAAAATTGCTAAAAGATACCAAAACATTCTCTTGGCGATGTATCGATACTAGGGATGGGCATTCTTAATCAATCGTCAGGAGAATTAATGATCAATTTTCGATTAATCATTAACGTTTTTTTATATTAAAAGTATCATCATTATTACTATTACTAATCTGCAAAAATAAACTCAACTTTACAATGTATAAACCATAAACACTGTAGAGCCACATCAGCCCGTTTGACATTATAATGTGTTTAATGCAGCTTTGAGCACATTTGTTTACATTTTACAGAAATTAAACTTAAAACCACATGATTCGTTTACATAAACTATAAGCTCTGAAAAAAACCCATCTCTTTCCTTGTGCGCTGATGTGGTTCAGCTTCTGCTGAACAAAAGGACTCGACTCAGTGGAATATGAGTGTTCTCTCTGTGACAGAGGGATGTTGATGATGATGATGGTGAGTGTGTTCTGTGTGTGTGTCGTGTTGGAGATGGTTCATGTTTTCAGAGATCAGACGTGTGCAGGTTTAGTGCAGCTCTTTATGTAACATCATTTCACTCACTTTATTTATATTGGTAACTTTATTTATTTTGGCTTCTGTTGTGATGAAAAGACTGAAAAGTGTTTGTCTTTTGGACACATGTGACTCAACTTTATGTTGTAGTAATCGGGATACTGCGTTTACATGCACCATGATGAAACCGGGACACTCAAAAAACCCAGTCATACCCGGGACACTGATGTGCAGCCTCATCCCCTTACGCTACACTACGCACAGAAACCTACATTTGGTTTGTCGATTAAAAATTAACGTGATCAATGAAATTCTTAATAATCAGTTATCGATTAGTCGACTAATCATGCCCGTCCCTAATCGATCCAGCTGCCCATGATAACAGTTCTGTATCACTGAATTTAGTATTACGATATAATGAGATTTTGACATTTTTGCACACCCCTACTTACTGTTATACCTCTATGTTTTTAGTTATTATTCAAATGACTCTGTAGTTTTGTTACTCTTTCTAGTATCTGTTTTTTGTTTTTGTTTTTTTTTGACAGCCCCACCACAAGCTCTAGACCCCACTTTTATTCAAATCTAATCTGAAATTCTCCTCCAACCTCGCTAACCTTACTTGACTCCAGCACCAGCACGCCTCGTATCCATGATGGGACATTACCATCGCCATAGCAACCGCTGTCCTCGCGCCCGAAACCGCCGAGAGCCGCGCGGAGAGGACTGCCGCTTCAAACTGTGCATCCAGAATTGAGTTTGCCTCCCCACTCAATTGCCAAGCTCCTTAAAATAACAATGGCGTGTGCAGGATTTAGAAAGCGCCGCTGGCTACGGGGGGAATAGCATGAAGTTGTAGCTAATCCTCTAATTTCACCCCACAAGGCAAAGGAGCTACACCGGCGCGATCCGTAATCAGACCACGGGGGAGGCTCCAAATCCAGCCAAAAACGCCGAATCCAAACACGGCTCAACTATTACCATCACAATGTGCGACGAGAGCTGTTCTGACCCAACACAGCGGTCTAAGTGTACAAACAAGCAGCCGGAATCCAATTTGGAGGTCAAACAGAAATTCGATGTTCTACTCAATTGTGTGTGTTAGGCTAATAAATATGGATCCCGCCAATCTATTCCAGCTCAGATCCATTAGAACACAAGGCGGGCTACATGTGTCGGTACTTTAAAGGTCCGTGTTCGATGAGTTGGTTTGTTACGTCAACCACTGCTTCAATTGGACTAGAAACCGAGGTTAAGAAACTCAAAGGGGACATTTTACGCTATTTTCTGACTTATGTTACAGGGGTGTAACAATATCCAAGTCTCACGATACGATATTGTCACGGCAGAGTCCTGCACGGGTCCATTTTTGGAGACCCGCAAACCCACACCCGCGCAGTTCAGCACCACACCCGTCCGTGAATATGAATTGAAAAGTTACGACTTCAAGAATTACAATCACGAAATTAAACGGTTACGCTTTCTTTAGTACAAATACGAATTCACAGACGTGACTCGACCGTCATCACTTCACAGGTGTTATTTACTGAGCAGAAGAAACACTGACTGAGATACCGGACTTTGTGCCGCACACGCCACAGATTGAACCAGGACTGACCCAGGACTGACCCAGGACTGATTTCAGGACTGAACCTGAACTAAACCAGAACGGAACTAGGATTCATTGTCGGGACAGATCCCGAGGTTTGCCCACGTAGTCCGTCAAGGGACCGCCAGCGAAAAGACCGGTTCAAATTTCCACGCCGCACCGAGGTAAGTGCAGCTGTCAACCGATCGTGCTTTGCGGACACCTGCTCCACGGGCTCGAGGTTCTCTCTCTCTTAAGTTAAGATTAGTCCTGACCCTCCTGTGTGTAATCACTACCCGCCTGCAAAATTCCAGAACAACCCGCCCGTTTCAGCAACTATTTGGCGGTGCAGGACTCTGTGTCCATATCGTGAGCTTTTCCACGATATTGCAATAAATATCGTACCGTGAGGTTCATACCGTGACGATATCGTATCATCAGATTTGGATATCGTTACACCCCTATTAAGGACATGTGCTTTTCCATTTTTTTCTTTTTTTTTCAATAAACACAAGCAAAATAAAAAAGAAAACATGCTTTTTTTATCTGTAATTTGTCTAAAAGTTACATATTGTGGCTTTAAATAACTCACTTCAACAATGTCAAAATTAAAACCCAAGAAACCACGTTGTAAGCCTGCAGCTCTTCTATCCAACACATGCTGTACACCACAATGTTTTGCCATGAAGCCGTCTCTCCTGTACATGAGTAGAAATGTAATATGTGTGAGGAGGTTTGAGGAGACACAAACACACGACAGCTGACAGCTCTGGTTTATGAGCCCGCTCTGATACCCCATATATACACTGTAACAGGAACATGTCAGTCTATATCAGAGCGGGTTTATTATAGATGCATCAGGGACGTTATTAAAACCAGTGACAAGTGATCAGCACAGAATATGTTTTCATCGTGGCATCTGTGACGGGGACAGTCAGCAAGTGAACAATCAGTCCTCAGAGTCCACATTTTTACAGCGCGAATCGCAATCGTACATTGTTATCGTTTTTAGCGTGAACAAGTTAGATCATAGAAAAATCAGAAGAGAAGAGAAACTGTAGGGTCAGGGTGTAATGTACTGGGCGTGTTCACATTCCCGATTTGTTTCTGGTTTAGTCCTGGTTTAGTCCTGGTCTAGTCTTGGTAGTTAAGGCCTGGTTTTGATCTGGTTTAGTGGGTTAATCCTGGGTTAGGGATATTTCAGAGTTGGTTTGGACCATAGATACCATAGGCTACTTTTACACATCGCCGGGTATGTTGAAAAACAAATTTCCCTCCCTCCGTTTTCAAAATAACATCGTGCACACAGCATCGTTTTCAAAAAAGTTACTGTTTACATCAACCCGCATAAATACGCCATCAAGCGCCGTCATAACTACACCGAGCCTCTGGGCGGCACCTGGATTAGATTCAAACCTGTAGCATTTATGTCATTACAGTTGTAAGTTTTACTCAAAAATACCTTGAAAAACATGCATTACTGAGCGGACTCGCCTCTCCACAGATCTGTTAAAGAAGTGGTAAAATTGCTGACCTCAGAGCCTCATTGGTTTCTGGTCATGGATATGAAACATCAGCTCTGTGTGCAAATGCAAACACATTAAAAGTGAAATTCGACTGTTGCTCTGAAAGCTTCATCATCGTCATCATAGTAAAAGGGAAACATTGGTCACACTTTTGGCACGTCAGTTGCCTAAAACTCTGTTTATCTCACAAATGCCAAGCTGTAGTTTTCCAGAATCTCCACTCTAGCCAGAGATTTTAGAAAGATTTTTTCAGAGATGGATTCGCTGTAAAAGATGGGTACAAACAAAGAGAAATGTCTCAGTTTTTAAAAATACCTGTGTACGTGTAAACGGAGCCTAAGGGAGTAAGACATCACACATAGCGTCAAATAAAACTCATCGAGGCTGCTAGTTATATTAAAAAAAAGTTATATAAAATAAATGAGGAGCCAAGTAAGTTCATACCTAGATTTATGGACAAAATAGCGACAGAAAAAAAACAGGCTCATGTAGAGCGGGTTAACATGAACATTTTAAGACCAAGAGTCAGTCAGTGGAGCCAGAAGCACACCCATGCTCACTTCCTATGTGGAACACGGCAACTACCGAGTTGGTTTGGACCTGTTTTATGACCTACCGTATTTTCGGCACTATAGGGCGCTCTGGATTTTAAGACGCACTGTCATAGAATGGTCTATTTTCGAACGTTTTTCACAAATAAACCGCACCGGTAGTCCAATGAGATTCATTTGGTCTTCCAATATTCTATGTTATTAGGTTCTTTTTTTCGACTGCTCACTAGCGTCTTCCTCAGAGTGGTCACGTGATGTTGCTGTGACGTCCACCGGTAGGAAGACAGCGCCAAAACCTGTTTAAATCAGCTGACTGGACACGTCACAGCAACATCACGTGACTCTGAGGAAGACGCTAGTGAGCAGTCGAAACTGTCAGGTATGAAATAACACTCTAGGTCTGAAAAAAAGAACCTAATAACATAAACCGCACCGGACTTTAAACGAAACACAACAGTTGGATGGGTCAGTTGGACTTTGTTTGGCGCGTTCACGGTGACGCTGGGCTTTGTTCAGTTCTGGGACCACTGGATTGTCGGCGTGTTCGCAGTGACTGTTGTTCAGTCGTGTCTAGAAGTGACACATTGCGCTCGCTTTTTCGGTTCATTCCTACATTCTGTTCCTCGTCGGCGTGGAGTGATGAGTGTGTCTGTGGGTGTTTTTCGCTGTGCGGTCGCTGTCTGCTTCGTGTGTGTTTGCGTGTTTTGCGGCTTTGTAGTTTACTGAAGTCGTGCTGGGACACCCGAGTGGATTCGTGTATAGGGCGCTCTGGATTGCGGGGCGTGCAGTCGTTTTTTGATGTGGTCGGAGGCTTAAGAGCGCGTCTAATGGCCTGGAAAATACAGTACTTTAGACCTGGTTTGGTGCTCCTCTGTTCTGGTGTTTCTTTGACTTGACTTTGACTACTGTAGCTCAAATTGCTGGTTTTGAAACACTAAATAAATCAGACCACACAGTAAATTGGAGGTACTGAGCTGGTGGTCACAATGTTATGCTCGCTGTCTGAGATTTGCAATAACTGCTTTGTTCGTAAGCTGTTCTATGCCCAGAGGGACGCCTTTAAAAGAAACAAAAAAAACAAATTAAAGAAAGAAATCACTGGAATTGATTAGCATTTTTAACAAATAGCCCTCCACGCCCGCAATAACAGTCTTCACCCTTTCATTTGGCAAACACAATCTCATCAAAAATTAATCCTAGCCTTGTTATTTCCTATTGCCGTTGATTACAGACTCTCCAAAAACAGAAAGGCGCTGTTGTGATTCTGTCCCCTCCCTCCCGCACCCCGACGTCTGCTCCGGTGGGTCGGTCCATTAGAATAATACCAGCACCTTTCAGAGAATAAACACACCTATTTGGGTTTTCTTAATACTTCCCAAAGCAACACATTGTCACAAACTAATCACTTGACAACATAAGAGTACTTTCAAAAACGAGCACTGTGACTGTATTGTGTAAACTCAAGTATCTTGCTTACTGAGCCAACCACTGGTCTATTTCAGAATAACGATTATTAGGGATATTCAAATCTCTCGATACAGTATTCTCACGATACGCATCCCACTAGGGGTGCGCAAAAAAATACAAATATTGATGTATCGTATCGTTTAATGCTGTGTTTCCCAAACTTTTTTTCTGGGAACCAATATTTTAGAAGTCACAAACCTCCACGACCCAAGTCAATAGACATTTTTTCAATATTATTGTTATTATATTATTATTATATTATTATTATTATTATTATTTATTTTATTTTTTTTGGAGATTATACTTGTGATGAGCACTGTAAAATAATTGCCTTTATGTATCTGTTGATTACTGCATAATAATGCAATTTATAATTTATTGCATGACAGAGCAATTTATCTTTTATGGAAATATCCGAATAAACTTATCATCAGCCAAATCCTGAATAAATGCATCATGTAACTAAAAAAAAAAAAAAATTCAAAATTGATTGTGATAATGACTTTTTTCCATAATCGAGCAGCCCTATTTCCTCTCACATTGCTCTCCGTGCTAAGCCACTCATCCTTCAGAAAACTCAATCACAACACAATAAGTGTCCAGCCCACTGATTAAACTACAGCACATTGCATCAGATTTGTGAAGTTATTGTGTAGGGATGTAACAAAAACCAAAATATCATGATATCGTATCGTCAGAAGTCTCATAATTCTATCGATGTGTTGTACTTTAGTAGGAACAGCTAATAAACATCGAGAACTACATATCCCATGATTCATTTCAGCGCAGACAACACAAACCTTCGCGACCTAAGTCAAGAGACATTTTTTCGTAAATAACAAATTAAAAAAGTGTTTTTCACCATTATTCAACATTAATGAGGACATTTTATTGTTATTGTGTCTCTCTGAACAATTATTTGTATTACTCAAGTATTAAACATTGAAAAACAGTAACTGAACCAAAAATAAAAAGGATCCATAAGTTGTCTATTTGGACATTTTCTTTTCAACATTCAACTGAACCAGCAATATTGGAACAAAATAGTCCATAAAATAATTACAAAAAGATTAGAAATTATACAAAACATGTCAACATTTCAACATTTCTAATCAGATAGGTGGGCCTGTCTGTGTTTTTGTAGCGAGTTCCAGTCCGGGCTGCAGGAGAGCATAACATGCATATCACGCGACCCCAAAAAAAATCTCTTACGACCCACTTGAGGTTCGCGATCCAGTCTTTGGGAAACAATGGTTTAATATGTTGATACAGTATCGATATCGTGGGCTACTGTATCGATATATTGCCAAGATTATTTGGTATATTTAACAAAATTATTTTGTTACAGTGCTACAGTTTTGTTGCTTTGTCAGAGGAAGGAAACTCATTTATGCACATTTGACATTTTCAGTGTTCTGATGATTAAAATGTGCATGTTTTACATGAACTTTGCACAAAAAGTGGTTTAACAAAGACTTTTAATATCACAGCCATGATTAAGCCATTTTTGTTTTTTTACTGAACCATATCTAATCGATTAGAAATATATCGGAATATATATCGAATCGAAGCTCACTGTATGAAGATATGTATCGTATCGGGGCTTATATATCGAGATATGTATCATATTGGCAACTTCTGAATGATATGATTGTGATATTTTATAGAGGCAAACATACAAAATAAAACTGTGAATATGCTGCTTTTCTCTCATCATAATCTGAATAATTACGATTTAAAAGTGCCTAAGAACAATTATTTCAGCATGTAGATCGGACTGAAGCAGCAAAGGATCATGGTCTATGTAGTTCTCCCTGTAGTTTTAACTGTTGCTGCACCATAACAATGAATTTAAGCAACGAGACTTGAGATTTTATATATTGTGATGGTCCATGATATTATTGTGAGACTTTTGACGATACAATATCACGATATTCCAGTTATTGTTACATCCTTAATGAACAGGCTTCTCTCAGGATCGGTAGACTTAGTTAAAGTTAAAATTAAGGTCATATACTTCACTGTGGAGAGATGAAGACTACATGAGCGGCTATACAATGTGCACAGTCTCAAGTACTAATAATTTGATGAGAGAAGAAAATCTGAGTGGTTATAATAAGGCTGGGCTGTGCAATTAAATTATTATTTTTTTAAATATTATTCTCTTCAATTACTTTCTGTTAAGAGTCATATGCACGCTGCTTCTGCCTCTCAAAGCCTCTAGCAAATCCAATTTTGTAATTAACACAGACTTTTTATGAGTCAAGCATTACTAATATTATAGTAGTGTAAGTATTATATAGACTCTCGCCGTCTGAAAAGTCAATTTGGCATAATAGTTTTGTTTTAATATGTTTGATACGTTTTTTTTTTGTTTTATGACGCTTGACTTTCCCCTTAAGGTTGTGAAATGAGTCGAATTTTGATTGCGATTTCAATTTGTGTCAACCAATCTCCAGACTCATATAATCGAGTTGAAACCATTTAGCTTAACAAAGTTTATTTTGGGATATTTTTTATATAAATGAGCGTATTTATACATATTTTGTTGTTGAGATTGTAGAACAGCTGGATATATAGTTTATTTTGGACACATTTATGTTTTTCTATGCCTTATTTCATGTTCAAACTATATTCATTTTAATTTTTATATTTTTTTATAAGGTTCATATTTATATTTATTTTCAATTTGGAAGTTTTGTGTAAATTATCAATAGCAAACTGTTATTTTGAGAGAGAATTAATAATAATAATAATAATAATAATAATAATTAATTATTATTATTATTATTATTATTATTATTATTATTATTATTATATCAAAATAAATAATAATATTATATAATAATAATAATAATAATAATAATAATAATAAATAATAATAAATATAATAAAAATAATAATAATAATAATAATAATAATAACAATAATAATAATAATAATTATTATTATTATTATAATTATAATAATTATTATTATTATTAGTTTATTTAATAATTTTTATTTATTTTTTATTATTATAAAACATTTTTGGAGATTATACTTGTGATGAGCACTGTAAAATAGTTGCCCTTATGTATCTGTTGATTACTGCATAATAAAGCAATTTATAATTTACTGCATGACAGAGCAATTTATCATCATTTATGCAAACATCCGAATAAACTTATCATCAACCAAATCCTGAATAAATGCATCGTGTACCAAAAATAAATAAACAAATAAATTCAAAATTGAGCGTGATAATGATTTTTTTCCATAATCGAGCAGCCCTATTTCCTCTCACTTTGCTCTCCATGCTAAGCCACTCATCCTTCAGAAAACTCAATCACAACACGATAAATGTCCAGCCCACTGATTAAACTACTGCATCAGGTTTGTGAAGTTATTGCGTACAGTTTTGTGTAGGGATGTAACAAAACCCAAAATATCGTGATATCGTATCATCAAAAGTCTCACAATAAAATCGAGAGCTGTCGCGATATATTGAATTACAAGTTCCTTTGCGTAAATGTGTTGTTCTTTAGTAGGAACAGCTAATAAACATTGGAAACTACATATCCCATGATTCATTTCAGCACAGACAACATGAAGAAATATGTTTTTACTTGAATTCTTGAGATTCTGACAGTAATAATTCGCACCAAAATCTTGTAAAAGGTATTTTAAAAGCCAAAAAGTGTCTGTATCTAGAATTATATTTGCCACACAATAAATATCGTAATAAATATCGTACAGTGAGATGCATATCGTGATAATATTGTACCAAGAGATTTGGATATAGTTACATCTGTAGTTTTGTGTCATGTTTTTAGTTTTTTTTTTTTTTTTTTACATTTATGGAGAGTTGTCGTGAATCAGGCCCAGGATAGATTGCAAAAAATGCTCAAATATGCACCTAAACCTAATTCCCGTCTCTTAAAAAAGCAAAATAAAACAAAATAAACTGTGCATTAAAGAGTGTAATCGCAGCAGGAGCCAAAGTCCTTCTGCTGTGTGGACTGAGCCCTGACCTCTCAGTGTAATGCGCTCTTCACTCGACCACTATCTGTGACATTTTCGGTTAGTTCCGGGGCACAAATTGCAGATTGGACACGCATTTGTTTCTGTTGTTCAGTCAAGTATGAAAATAATGAGATGAGCTCTTGTCCACACTCAACTTTCACCCTCTGAGCTCAACATTTGGCCTGTTTGAGCCACATTACATTTGCTTTTAACTGTAATTAGCTGGTTGCTTTTATCTCATTTAAGGAAACAAAGTGGTTCTCAAATTGCAGTTTAAATAACTTTGGAAGAGGGCGGCAAGAGTTTGTGACAAGTATTGCATTTGTGTTCAAAGTGCACACAGAAAACAACTCCAGACACAGGATATTTTTGGTGTTTGGTGTCAACTCAAATTGCAATTTCGATTCAGTTTGAGATAAACTGTGCAGCCCGACTTTGGAAATACAAGAGCGTTCTAATTGTAGTTATGATATAGTAAAGTAGTTTAATGCAAAGTTGGTCTTATTCTTGCGTTAAAGTCCCACTGTGGAGCATTTCTGTCACCTGAAATTCATGGTAATAGAAAATTTCATTGCATATCAGGAGTCTAGATCATTATATTTAAGATTAAAAAAATTTGCCCAGTGTCATCAGTATGAAACTGTTAAACAAAACTCTCTACTTACTTGCGATTTTCAACGTACTTTTCAACTTTAAAGCGATATTCTCCATTGTGTTAAACAAAGTTAATGCTATACTGTGGAACATTAGAAGCAAGATGAGCAGGTGGCGTAAGATCGATAGATCACGATCTCTACTTTGGTCGATCTCGATGATAAGATGAGCACTTAAATAAACATCCAATGTCTCTCTATCTCTCCCCTCTCCCTCTCGATGTGTACGTGTCTCTGTGTGTGCACCTGCCTGTGATTCTTTTATCTTACTATTATGGATAGCACGATCAGTTGACTAATAGATAATTGATCATTAAGAATTTTGTTGATCACATTCATTTTTATGTTATTAGGTTCTTTTTTCAGACCAAGAGTTTGTTTTCATACCTGACAGTTTCGACTGCTCACTAACGGTCTTCCTCAGACTGGTCATGTGATATTGCAAACTCTTGGTCTGAAAAAAGAACCTAATAACATAAATTATTGGAAGACCAAATGAACCTCATTGGAATATTACGTTCATTTTTAATCGACAAACCAAATGTAGGTTGCTGTGTGTAGCGTAAGGAGACGAGGCTGGAAAGGAAACACTGGAGTTGTGTCTCACAGTTCCATGTTTGGGCTCTGGCTCCTTGGAGACACTGTTCCACTCAGTGAGTGTGTTTACAGCACATCAGTGTCCCGGGTTTGATCGGGTTTTTTGAGTGTCCTGGTTTCGTCATGGTGCATGTAAACGCAGTGTCCCGGTTACTGCAACATGAAGTTGAGTCAC
The DNA here is from genome assembly GCF_026225935.1 of Boleophthalmus pectinirostris. Taxonomy (NCBI): domain Eukaryota; kingdom Metazoa; phylum Chordata; class Actinopteri; order Gobiiformes; family Gobiidae; genus Boleophthalmus; species Boleophthalmus pectinirostris. The sequence continues at coordinate 6,953,012 of NW_026571404.1, read as the reverse complement.
ATGTGTCCAAAAGACAAACACTTTTCAGACTTTTCATCACAACAGAAGCCAAAATAAATAAAGTGACCAACATAAATAAAGTGAAATGATGTTAAATAAAGAGCTGTGCATGTATAGTTCATGCAAATTAGCCTTTCTGTAAAACAAAGCTGCATTAAACACATTATAATCTCAAACCGGTTGATGTGGCTCTAGAGCACAGGAGTCAAACATACGGCCCGGGGGCCAGATCCGGCCCTCCAAGACCTTTAATCTGGCCTTCGGCTGATTTTCTACTAAAATATTTTAATCATATTTTCTATTAAAATATTGTTAATTTTCTGTGGTGTTTATCACAGCAGCGTCTCCAGCGTCTCTGTACGTGGCCCCTCCCACCAGAGCAGCACAAATGAAGACTTGTCTCTTTCCAAACGCTCTTAAAGGACGATCGTTTTGACTGTTGACCGTGACACCCTCATCAGAAAAATGTCCAAAATGAGAAAAGTGGAGCCGAGTGCAGGATTTTACAAGAAAAACTGACTGATTCCTATTTACATACAAGTTCATGTTAAAACATTGTGTTGAAATTGCATTTTTCTTAAAGTTTCAGGTTGTTCATAATATTATAATATTATAATAAGAAAGAGTTCATCAATTAAAAAAGATTTCTGTAATAGATTTGTGTTTCTCTGCACAAATATTTGAACTTATTGTTATTTTGGGGGTTTATATGACATGAGTTTTCTGATCCGGCCCCTTTGGGATCAAAGTAAGTTGGATACGGCCCCTGGACCAAAATGAGTTTGACACCCCTGCTCCAGAGTGATTATGTTTTTTTAGGTTGTAAAGTTGAGTTTATTTATGCAGATTAGTAATAGTAATAATAATGATGATAATTCCAATATAAAAACATTAATGATTAATCGATCAGTCAATCAATCAGTAATTCTCCCGACAATCGATTAAGAAAATTTAATTAAATGCCCATTCCTATTTCCCTTTTTACCATCTTATTTGGCTGAAATGTTACACAGTGAGACTATTTCCTTTAGGAGCATTTTTAACAAAACTTAAGTAAAAGTTGATATTTGTTACAGCTTTTCCATGGAGAGATTATTAACGCTAAATATTTAAGGGGAAAACACCATAAACTATACAAATGTGATGTGTCATTAAAACCAAATCAAACGTAATAAAACCATTTACGGCTATAACTACTGCGTCCTGATAAATAGATGAAGCTCTCCGTGTTGTCTTATGCCTCCGAACTGCTATAAGATGTTTCGCTAATGACTCTTTAATGTGCAATGAAAAGCACATTAGCATTAATCACTTTTGTAATTTCAGTTCTGTCAAAACATGACTCTTCGGAAATGTTTCGGGTCAGAACGGTGAAGAAGTTCAGTAATCATCAGCGATCCTGCTTCTACTTTTTGTTTAAGCCTGGTTTCCTCACGAACACTGGGAGACAAGTGGAGTGTACTTAATTAGACATGAACTCAGGATTACGTAACTTCAGTTCAAGCTCGATATTACATCGTCTACCTTGTTCCTGCGTCAACTCTGCTTCTGCCAACAATAACATCACAACATATAAAAGCACTTTCTCTGCGCTACACCATTTTGGGATTCCAGCTTCATATTAGGGATGCTTCTTCTGTTCCGATATCAAAGTCGATACTTATCTGCCGATATCGACCGAAACGAGGGCAAATGATTTCCTTTAAACACAAACAGCGTAAGGTAAAACTGATCCAAATGTGTTTTAGAAAAGTTATTTATCATTTAAAGGTGCACCGTGTAACTCTTTGGTTGAGGGTCTGTCACTCCTCTGTCTGGGATGTTCCAAAAAATGACATTAAACAGCTTTAACTGTAACATTTATTCAATTACAGGTGGTTTTATAGCTCAAAAATACCTAGAAAAGCAGGGATTTTGACTGTGGGAGTCGCCTCTCTACAGATCTGACCTGTAACTTGGTCTAGTTTGGTCTCCATGAAGATAGAAAGGTTAAATCTTGTAATACTGTGAAACATCAAGACAAAGCAATAACAGCCCCATGGAGAAAAGCATTTGATGGACCCTCCACCAGAAAAGCTACAAAATGCAACTTTAAAGTAATAACAGAACAGATTGTAAAAGTACAAGTGTTTTATTATGAGACATTTTGGGTTAACATCATCTAAATTGTCTTATTGTACCAGTTTATCAATGACTGAAGCTGATATCAACCAATATTTTCAGTATCGGTGTTGATTTTGGATGGGCATGATTAGTCGACTAACCGATAATTGATCATTAAGAATTTCGTCAAACATGTTCATTTTAATCAACAAACTGAATGTAGGTTTCTGTGTGTAGCGTGAGGAGATGAGGCTGCGTCTGACACAAACACTGGAGTTGTGTCTCACAGTTCCACGTTTGGGCTCTGGTTCCTTGGAGACACTGTTCCTCTCAGTGAGTGTGTTTACATCACATCAGTGTCCCGGGTTTGATCGGGTTTTTTGAGTGTCCCGGTATCATCATGGTGCATGTAAACACAATTAAGCCCTGATGAAGTCCAGTTAAGGTTGAAACATTTTGGCTTTGGCCATTCAAATAAAGGCCTTTTAACAATATTTTTCCTTGTACGATTTTTTTTACTTTTTCTACTTTTTTGGAGTGCTTGGAATCCATTGTGTTTTAGCAGTATCTTGGTTACTGCAACATAAAGTTGAGTCACATGTGTCCAAAAGACAAACACTTTTCAGTCTTTTCATCACAACAGAAGCCAAAATAAATAAAGTGACCAACATAAATAAAGTGAAATGATGTTAAATAAAGAGCTGCACTAAACCTGCACACGTCTGATCTCTGAAAACATGAACCATCTCCAACACGACACACACACAGAACACACTCACCATCATCATCATCAACATCCCTCTGTCACAGAGAGAACACTCATATTCCACTGAGTCGTGTCCTTTAGTCCGACAGAAGCTGAACCGCATCAGCGCACAAGGAAAGACCTGTTTTTTTTTTCAGAGCTTATAGTTTATGCAAATGAGTCATGTGGTTTTAAGTTTAATTTCTGTAAAACGTAAACAAATGTGTCAAAGCTGCATTAAACACATTATAATGTCAAACGGGCTGATGTGGCTCTACAGTTTTTATGTTTATATGTTGTAAAGTTGATCTTATTTATGCAGATTAGTCATAGTAATAATGATGATGATGAATCGAATGCCCATCCCTAGTGCCGATAAACGTTAAACTAGCAGGTTTAGTTCTTTGTTTTTTTTTTTTGTTTTTTTTATATTTACACCTTCATAAGAACAGTCATTCTAAGAGCTATAACTGAAAAACATATTTGTCTCTTGAAGTTTTGATTCCTGGTGGTAGGGCAATTTGGCTGCTGTCACAACCCCCAAAGCAAATACAACAAAAACAAACCTTAAACCTTAAAGAAAACTCCGCTCTGTGATTTCCATAGGGCCCACACCCACAGAGGCCTAAACAAATGCACTGGTCACATTTGCATCAGTGACATCAGGGCTTTTCCTATGGCACCAGCACGAAGTATCATCAAAACTCTTTTAACCTTGAAGTCATCCTCACTCTATCCTGTTTCAGCCTTGTGCATGTACGATGTGCTCTCGATGTGAGATTACAGGCTGATGTTAAACTTTATAGCGTGTAGTTTGGGTTACGTTTATGGGTCTTTACTTCATTTTGTAGGAGAAAAACGAAAGTCTCTCCTTTTATATCTACATATTGCAACAACATAGTCATTCAGTTTCTTCTAATTTGTGATATTTTGTGGTTGTTCCAATTATAAGTAGGCAATTTATTGGTTAATGGTCATGTATTCGAGCAAAATTTGCCAGTACAGATAATTGTATAGTAGTTGCTGAGGTCAAAACAAATCTTTTGTATATGGTCTGTACTGTCTGCATCTAATTCTATAGTACAGGGTCATTTTTTACATCACTAAATATATCGGGGGGGTTTTATATCGGTGCCTCTAACTCCTGTTTTATCAGTATCATATCAGCCACAAAAAAAAATTTAAAAAATAAAATCAGTTTGGCCCTAGTTAGCATGCTAGTTGTTCTGATTTGGCTTATAAACTCATTGTGGCGAATAATTAAAATGCTTAGAATACATAAAGCAAGTGGGATATAACTTTGGACCACTGCAAACTGTTTAAAATGAACTACCGTATTTTTTGGACCATAAGTCGCTCCGGAGTATAAGTTGCACCAGCCAAAAAATACGTAATGAAGAAAAAAACATGTATAAGTCGCACTTTTTGAGGGAAATTTATTTTTATAAAATCAGAAACAAGGAACTGAGTGCAACTTATAGTTCAAAAAATACGGTGCTTCTGTTTTTTCACGTTTTATTACAGTAAAAATCGTGTACAGAGCCTTTAAGAACGATGTTAGTTGTGTTTGGATTTTAAATATGACTTGAGAGTTTTTCCTCATGTTGAGCATTGACAATTATTGTGTCGGTTTTCTTTTCAATTGAAATGTGATTTAATAAGGTTCAAGAACGCTGACAACACTGACATTTGAATGAACTTCAACTTAATTAGCAAACGAATGCTTTCCGCTTCAGTACGTTTCACCACAAAAAGACAAAATACAAGCATCAGCCGTAGACCAAACTCAGCTCCAAACCGCAAGAAACTGAAGAGCAACATTTTATTAGAATTAAATGAAAATGCATATTATTAACAGTCCTGCTTAGAGTTTTCAGATTTTAGAATGTGATGATGTCATGCTCAGATAGGGACAAGAGACAGTTTTCTCTATTGATCACATTGTATTTTACAATCACATATCCAAAAGCTAAATGCACAAATGTTGAACCTGATCATTTCTATTTTAGTGACACATCACTGCTCTATCTAAGGTTTGTTAGACTTTAATCTGAGCTTTATTTCAACTCAATCTGACCAGAATAGTGCTGCTCGATTATGGAAAAAAATCATTACCCTGATTATTCTGGTCAATATTGAAATCACAATTATTCAAATGATTATTTTTTTTTAGTTAAATGAGGCATTTATACAGCATTGCTCTTTCTCTCTCTCAAAACAAAACAAAACAAAAACAAAAAAAAAACACTCTGAGTGTATAGGGCCATAAGGCATAGAAAAACATAAATGTATCTCTATATTAAAAAAAAAAATATATATATATATATATATATATATATATATACATAACCACACACCACACACATCGTTTGACACACAAATCAAAATCGTGCAGATCAGAATTCAATTAATTGCACAGCCTTAGACCAGAAAGAACCGATTTGGTTGGAACTAAAACAGATGAGCAGATTTTCTCTCATGTCTCTCTTGTCTCTCAGACAGCATTAGTCAACAGTTAGTCACTCTGAGCTTTTTGTTGAAATAAAACACCTATACAGGATCATATGTGTTGTTTAAATCTTTTTTTTTTTTTTTTTCCCAGATGATCTGAAACTTTTTTGTGTCACCATGGTAACTGATGAACATTCCACTAATGGACATACATGTCGAACCCCCCCCCCCCCAACTGCAAAGTATCAATAGTAAGTTTAGGTTTTTTTGTTTTTTTTTCTATAGCACTTGTCACAAAGACACTTTACAGATCATTATTCATTCACTCCAGACCTGGTGGTAGCCACAGCTGCTACTATGCCCATCAGTGCCATCGTCCCTCTGATTACTCACATACACTCCACTTTCATACTAGGCAATGTAGGTGAAGTGTCATGCCTAAGGACACAACAACAGTTTTTGTGACTTGCGCCTCCCCGTGGTTCCCGATTTTCCCAGTGGTCTCCCATAAAAGTACTAACCAGGCCCGACCTCTGAGCTTCTGAGATCTGACGGGAACAGGCTCTGACAAACTGATATGGTTATAAGTAAAAGAGACCCACAAAGTCCCTGTGTTACAACAAAAACATGAATTTAACTGTATTCATTTTAGATGCCTGCAACTGTATAAAGTGTTACAGGCCTATAGAATATTGTGATGTTATCTGAAACCAGCTCTATTTTCAACTTTGTGATAAACTTGCTGCATAAGAAAACGCGGTTGACGTTTTTTCTGACAGTTAACATAGGCTGTTGAGGCTGTTGAGGTTCTTGACAGCTTTAGTTCACACTTCATGGTTTTATAGGCGGGATCAAAAAAAAAAAAAAGAAAAAAAAAACTTACAGAAATGAAAAGCTTTCAAGAGAATGGTCAAAATGTCAACTTCTGAGTCAAAGAGCGAACTTCACTCTCCAACATTGAAGTGTCTGTGCCAGAATTTTTTCTCTGTGTAATTGAGCATTGCCCCAGTACAGATATATTGAATAAACAGCAGGAATGTAACGATATCCAAATCTCTCGGTACGATATTATCACGATATGCATCTCACGGTACGATATTTATTGCGATATTCTGGAGATAGGACATGTTTCTGCTTTTAAAACTTCTTGACAAGATTTTGGTGTGAATTATTATCGTCACAATCCCGAGAATTCATCTAAAAAACAAGTTTCTTCATGTTGTCTGTGCTGAAATGAATCATGGGATATGTAGTTTCCTATATTTATAAGATGCTGCTGCTATAAAACCATGCATTTAAGCCAAGGAAGTTGCAATTCGATATATTCTGAGACTTTTGTTGATACGATGTCACGATATTTCGGTTATTGTTACATCCACATAAACAGCGCTTGAGTTCAAAAAGTCAAAAAGCTGCGGACTTAGTGATGTGATGTGACGTTTGTGAACAGGCCGGCTCTTCTGAACGGCTACTTAATGTGAGCGAATGGAACCGGATCTCAGTTTTAAAGAACCGAATCTCTTTCTTTCCAATTTTTATGCACTTTTACTCTGAACCAACACAAGAATCAGTACAGAAACAGATTAAAGGTCATCACACACTACAGGATTTTTCAGTCTTCAACAGGATCTCAATTTTTAAAAGGAACAGAATATTTGTCCTTCTAATTTTTATGCACTTTTACACTGAACCAACACAAGAATCAGCACAGAAACAAAGTAAAGGCCGCCACACACTACAGGACTTTTCGGTCTTAAACGACTTTTTAAATGTGCAACAAAAACCACACACCACAGACACGAGGAGAATCTTGCAAGACTTAAAATCTCCAATTGCAAAGACTGTAGCAGGATATGACTGCAGACTACAGGATATAAAGTTGTGAGTGTGATCATGTCCGCTGTTTCCTGTTTACAGTAAAACGAGTTGCTTTGAGACTCTTAAGTGTTCAAAAGATCAGAGCTCTGCACTTCTAGTTTAGATACAAGTCAAAACTGTGTTATTATTATTTGCAAAATAAACAATAAACTCCACAGGAAGCATAGTCTTGATCGCTAATCTGCAGCTTCACCTCGGTCCGTGCGCTGTGTGGATGTAAACAGACACACGTGAGGAACTACTCTTGCCTTTTTACTTTCAAAGAACACCTCAAACTGGATTAATAGCACAGTTTTGTGGACTGGATGTCTTTATTTACGGACGACAATTCAGGGATTTCAACTCTTTTTCACTGACAAAATTTAAAAACTTTTCCACGACTTTTTCATGACCTAAAGTGAATTTTCCATCACTTTCTGGCACCTACATGTGTAGAACTGATCACACTTTTAGAGCTAAATATGAAATGTGGTGCAAAACTTCACATACATGATTTTTAAAGCATAAAAGGCTGACGATAAAGTCCACAGGAAGTAGAGTCAGTATCACTAATCTACAGCTTCACCTCGATCCGTGCGCTGTGTGGATGTAAACAGACACACGTGAGGAACTACTCTTGCCTTTTTACTTTCAAAGAATGACTCAAACTGGATTAACAGCGCTGTTTTGTGGACTCGGTGTCATTATTTGTGAAGGATAATGTGGATGAGATGCTGCAGTCTAAATTTGCCACTTTACGAGAGGTGAGGAATAAAGTGTTCTCATTGTTTTCACTCTATCTATACTCGTTGTTACTGTGGCGTTGCTGATGTTTAGTGATTACATTCTGACAGAGAAGCTCAGAGTCACACTGACACCGCACACACGAGGAGCACAGCGGCTTCAAAATCACACACGAAGACACAAAGTCGGGTCACACCTCCCCAAACTCACGAAGAAGCAAATCGCAGCCTAAATCGGGCAAATTCTCCTGTAGCGTGCGGCAACGTGAGTGAACATTTGTGCATTTTAAACGTATTTCGTATCATAGTAACAGTCTATAAATAGTTATTATTGTAGTGCAACGTTTTATTGACATTATCCACCATTCAAAAAGGTCAAAATAGTTTCAGTTTGAACCATTTTAAACACATCCGACCCTTGGCCATTTCTATTTGTGATTAGTTTGTAGTCTGTCGAATAAATACACATAAAAAAGAGCCAGATTTTGAACGAGTTTTTGACACGAACAGATCCAAAAGATTCAGATCCCATCAAGAAACTGAAATTTGCATCTATACTGTGTACCATCTGTGTCTTCTTTGAATCAGGAAGTGCACTATTCGCATGCTGGTTGTTGTTTGCATTACCGAGACACCACTGGGCCCAGTCAAGCAGAAGTAAACAGCAAGGCCACAAATTCAAGTTAATGTATCTGATATAAAAATGTATTGAACAGATACATATGTACTCTAGTTTATGAAACTGTTGACCTTTTTTCTGTACCATTTTTGGATCTAAAAGTACATATGTTTTAAACAGACCATGTATGAAACATGGAAAAAAAATGTTTTCCCAAATTTCAAAGACCTGCAAATCATGTAAATAAACTGATATATTTCATCATATCTTGTGTTATTCAATCTTTGAAGTCTTGAAGAAGGTACATGATTAAAAAAAAAAAAAAAAAGTATTTAAAATGATAAAAATTTGCTTGGAAGGACTGACATATTTTATAGAAATAGTTTCCTTTCATTTTGAAGTAATATTAAAGTATTCGGAAGAAAAAAGCGACAAATTATGCAAAATCCTGCACCTTCTACTTGTTTGCACAATTTTCCCTCCGTTACTTTTCCCTCCGTTACCATGACCTTTCTTAATAAAAAAATCTCATTACTCAAAAAGTAAGAGGTTTTTCAACCTAATCTTGTACCATATGGTAGAAAACTATATGAAGCAAATATTCAAACCAGTTTGTTAAGGATATGTAAGTGAGAACCAAGAGTTATCACTGTTTGGATTTATTGCCCAAAAAGTGCTGCATATTTCATTCCCTCCGTTACCGACATGAGTTTTTAAATTTTTTGTCAACAACTTGAAAGAATCACAGGTTTAACTTTACCCTGTTGGAGTGTAACTCTTTCCTACATTCTGATACTTTACTTATTTCAATAGTCCCTCTAGTTTCTGAATAAGAGACATTTGAATGTAAAACAAATCTGCCCCGTTTCCCTCCGTTACCACTTGACCGGACCCACTCTGACCGCTGAAAGTTATGAAAAATGCTCAAAAACTACTTAGGACGCTCTGAATGTGTAAGGTAACTGAGAAATAACTCCGGACCTCTGCAAACTGTTTAATATGAACTAAGTGCAGTTTTTGAGTAAACCTGACCTGACACCTCTCAACGGCCAATTGAAAAAGTTCAACCGCAAATCACTTTCAATTTGTTTTCAGGTGTTACGGGCACAGCATGAATCTGAAGTGGGGCTGTGCAATTAATAGAATTTTAGTCAAGAATTTCAGACATTTCTAATCGTCAATGCTTAGTTCTTTTTAAAGTCTACAGTCAGTGCTCTGTTAGTGAAAGGATGTTTCAAAGCAGAGTTCAGACTTTAGTGGAAGAGATTTTAAGTAATAAATTATTATATTATGCGAACTTGTGAGCTTTGAGTCATGTTATAATCATAGACTGCATGTATAAATGGACAAAGTCAATCTCGCTTAGTCCACTTTTTTTATACAGTCTGTGGTTATAATGTTATTTCCTCATCAGAGTTGTCTTTTATTTCATTCACACGATACATATCTCGATACAGTGAGCTTCGATACGATATATTTGGTTCGATGATGGGTCTTGAAAACCACCGAGCTGCCTTTTGCGCGTTACAATGTGAATGTAACAGAACGCTCAAGAAAGAGAAAAGAAAGTCGTTCTGCAGGATTCACACCGATTTGAACGGACGCAATCAGCTCATCGTAACGGCTGCAGTTTTTGAAGTGCCGTAATTCCCTGCTCAAATAAGAAAATCTGCATAAAAAACGCTGATCCCGTGCATAGATCTGTACAAACGCATTCAGAAATGTGATTCTTGTTAGTTCACGTTTGTCAATTCTGTGAACTGTGAACATTAAACAGAATCATTTTGTTGAAACATATTGAAAATCGAATCGCAGTTCTCGGAAAATCGCAATTGGCAATCCTATTTTTTACAAAATCACTATAAAAGAAAGAATATTTGCAGCTTTACGATACTTTTTTTTAGTGTGTTAGTTAAAGTTTCAGATATTATAAGACCAGGTTTGTTCTAAGTAAAAGACAGTAGGCATCTAAGTGTGTTTTTGTTAAAACTGCACTATGTAACTCTTCTGTTGGGGGTCCATCACCTGCTTGTTTCCATGGATACGTCATTTCTCTGCCTGGAAAGTTCCACAGTATCACATTAAACAGCTCTGCCTTACATTTATCCAATTACAGGTGGTTTTATAGCTCAAAAATACCTTAAAAAAACAAGCATTTTGACTGTGAGCGGGGTCGCCTCTCCACAGATTTGGCTTTTAACTTGGTCTGGTTTGGTCTCCATGACGACAGGAAGGTTTAATGCCATACTGTGAAACATTCCAGGCAAAGCGATAACATTTCCAAGTAGTATTTGACCAGAAAAGTTGCATGGCAGGTTGACAAAAATACCAAAATATCAGTATATCGTATCATTTAATGTGATGATACAGTATCGATATCATGGGCTGCTGTATCGATATATCGGCAAGAGTATTTTTTGGTATATTTTACTAGATTATTTTGTTACAGCTACAGTTTTGTTGCTTGTTTAGAGAAAGGAAACTTATTTATGCGACACATTTGACATTTTCACAGTTTTAATGATTAAAATTGGTGTTTTTCATATTAACTTTTCACAAGAAGTGGGTTAACAAAGATTTTTAGTATCACAGACATGATTTAGCCTTTATTTTTTTATTGAACTGTATCGAATCGATTTGAAAAATATCGTATTGAACCAAAAGTGCACTGTATCGAGGTAAGTATCGTATCAGCAACTTCTTAATGATACCCAGGCCTAGTGGCAGGACTTTTTTTTTTTAATATTTGGACCATTTCTGTTCTTTCTGAAACAGTTTACATAATCACAGTTTACTTTTAGTTTAGAATATTTTTATGGAGCTCCACAGAGACCGCCCACTCCGAGTCCAGAAGTACATTTTCCATTCATTTTTGCCTTCTCCTAGACACAGAAAACTTCAAGTATTACAATTTAAAGACGGAGTTTAAGCCAATATGTTTTAACTATATCAAAATGTGGTTGTTTATAGTTCAAAAAGCGCATTTAAAACAAAGATACAGTGGAAAGTTTTAGTAATTTAGCAGCAGAAGTGGGACCAAGTCGTTGTTTTGCAAGTCTCAAGTAAGTCCCAAGTCCGAGTCAAGTCCCAGGTCAGGTACAGGCAAGTCCAAGTCGAGTCTCGAGTCACTGACCCAGAAGTCCTGATACAGTGAGCTTTCGATTTGATACGATTCAATAACTCGTGTCTGTCTTTGTTAAACCACTTCTTGTGCAAAGTGAATATCGAACACGCCCATTTTACTCATCGAAACAGTGAAAATGTCAAATGTGTCGCATAAAAATGTTTCCTTCCTCCAAACAAGCAACAAAACTGTAGCTGTAACAAAATAAGTATTAAAATCTATTGTGACGGAGCAATATCGTTCATTTGTTTTTCAATATAAAACCAAAAATAAGAAAACGAAAAAACAACAGTTTTCTTCATTATTTGTCTCCAAAACCAAACTGAAAAAACAGATAATGATTCGTTTTTTCAGTTTTCGTGTTCAATTTTGTGTTTAAATGACAAATGGAAAAAACGGATAACGGCCGTTTCCTGTTTACGTGACTGTGATGCTGAACTTGCATCAAAAACTGAACCAGGACTGATCCAGGTCCGGGACCAGACCGAGACCAGACCGAGACCAGACCGAGACCAGACCGGGACCAGACCGAGACTGAGACCAGACCGGGACCAGACCGAGACTGAGACCAGACCGGGACCAGACCGAGACTGAGACCAGACCGGGACCAGAATGGGACTGAGACCGAGACCAGACCAGGACCAGGCCGGGACCAGACCGAGACCAGACCAAGACCAGACCGGGACCAGACCGAGACCAGACCGGGACCAGACCGAGACCAGACCGGGACCAGACCGGGACCAGACCGGGACCAGACCGGGACTGAGACCAGACCGGGACCAGACCGAGACTGAGACCAGACCGGGACCAGACCGAGACTGAGACCAGACCGGGACCAGAATGGGACTGAGACCGAGACCAGACCAGGACCAGGCCGGGACCAGACCAGGACTGAGACCGGAACTGAAACTGGAACTGAGACCGGGACCAGACCGGGACCAGACAAGAGGCTGAGGCTCGGACCCCGCAGAGGCTCGTAGTCAAAGCTCGGAGTCCGCCCTGATTCCGCTCTGGTCCCGCTCTGGTCCCGCTCTGGTCCCGCTCTGGTCCCGCTCTGGTCCCGCTCTGGTCCCGCTCTGGTCCCAGACTTAGATCAGTCCTGGTTCAGTCCGTATGCTTTGCAAAAGTCTGGCATCGCAGTCACGGAAGTCACGTAAACGGGAAACGGTCATTATCCGTTTTTTCCATTATTTATTTAAACACAAAATCGAAAACTGAAAAAAACGAATCATTATCCGTTTTTTCATTTTGGTTTTGGAGACAAAGAAAACAGTTGTTTTTTCGTTTTCTTATTTTTGGTTTTATATTGAAAAACTAATGGATTCAGAGTGCCCGTGTTGCCCAGCACTCTTACCTGCGGCGTTCTCTGGTTCGGGGACCAAAACCGAGGCACTTCCTGCTTGTGCTTTAAATAGCGCATAGTGACGCCCTAAAGGTGGACATGTGATCTCGGACTCGATCACTGCGGTCTATTTGGGGTGTTATTTAGTTTTTTTAAGTTATTTATTTGAATTTAAGATAACCATATGAGGGATTCTTTAAGTTATTTTTATTATGTTTATTTCCAAGTTGATTTGTGTTCATCAGTACAGTTCTGCTCATGTTAATTCCTTTAGAACCCCATTTTTCGTTAATTGGTTTAGCCCAGTGGGAGGGGCTAAGGGGTATATAAGGAGGAAGCTGCAGTCATTTGTCTGTCTGTTTTTGGCCTTGGTAAGTGCGATTACTGTAAATATTGTTGTAAATACTTCTTTTTTCTTTTTTTTTTAACTCTACCACCTCATTTTTCACTGTAAATATTCCACTCTGCACATTGGGCTGTGGTGTGAATAAAAACGCACTTAAGTAAAGTTTTTTTTTCGACGAACCCTTGACTTCTATCAAAAATACTCTTGGCTAGGGCTGCTCGATTATGGAAAAAAATCATTATTACGATTATTTTGGTCGATATTGAAATCATGATTATTCAAACGATTATTTTTTTTCATTACACAATGCATTTATTCAGCATTTCTCTCTCAAAAAAACACTTTGTTATTGATAATTTACACAAAACTTTCAAATTCAATATAAATTTAGGCTACAAATATGAACCTTAGAGCAGTTTTGTGACGTATAAAACACAAAATGAATAAAATAAACTTTCTCAAGTGTCTCGACTCACTGACCCATAAGTCCAAGTCGAGTCCAAGTCGTCTGCTTCGAGCTTCAAATCATTTCAAGTCTTTAAACCAAAAAAGTATCAAATAGGAGATTGGGAGTTTAAGGAAAAAAAAAAATCGATTCAGTGATATATCGTGATACTTCATCTCACAATTCTCAGATTGATTTAAAATGCATCCGAATCGTTTTTTAAAATAATATTCTTCACAAAAATGCATTAGTTACGCTCGCTGTTCTCATGATTTAAAAGAAAATAATCAATTATATTTCATACATTTGTGTTTTCTTGAAGGTGTAGAAGTAATTATTGATAAATTGCAATATATCGTCCATTGTTTTAGTATCGGGATGTATCGTGATATATTGAATCGCATCGTCAGACTCAAGGCAGTGCACATCCCAACCAAATATAGCTCAGATTTTTGCAATTTATATACATTTTAAGATAAATTGTACTTAAAAAAACATAGTATATTGATATATGAGTATTTATAGAGTATGTAAGAGTTGTACAAATGTTATTTGTTCCTTTTAAATGTCTTGACAAGATCTTAGTGTGAATCATTATGCTCCGAAGAGAAAGAATTCAGATTTAAAAGTGCTTCTCAAGTCAAGTCTGAGTCGAGTCCCAAGTCTTAGTCCATTTTATCAAGTCAAGTCTCAAGTCCTAAAAATAGTGGCTCAAGTCTGACTTATACAAGCGGCTTATAAAATTTCAGAAACAGACTTTAAATAAAATTATCGGTGGTTATTGCAGTCGTTCGTTAACATGTCGCTGATTTTCCCGGTGCAAGATTTCGGGCTTTAAATCTAATCTTTTTTTTTTTTTTTTTGGAAAGTCTATAAGAAAAATGAATGAAAAAATGAAAATGAATGAGAAATTTAGTTCCAGAAATACGAGGTGAGCTCCAGAAAACTGGCAACTCCATTTGAAAAAATAAAACCTACTCAACATGACATAAAGAAATATCTATTTACTTCCAAAAAATGTACAAATGCAAACCAAAACACGTGCATACTAACTATTTTAAATCGTATTTTCCATGTCAATTATTTAAAAAATGTTAAAAAGCAACAATAAAAAGTCATCAATCGTGCAAAAATGTTTACTGGCAACTTTATAGGTAAAAAAAAACGTGCATTTCCTTAATCAAATCTTACGCAAACCACGTTCCTTTTCACGCAAGTCTAAACTTTAAGTGAGCAGCGTGTCCTGTGGAAGTACCCGGATTCCCTGTGGAGCGCGTGCAGCTAATTTATTGCATATAGCGTTTTAATTAGCGTGATCGATACTCCGATTAGAGAGGATTTAGGTGGGAAGAGAACGCAAAATCAGACGGAACACTTCGCACTCCGCAAGCCCCCTGCTCTTAAATAATTGATACCACGAGACGATCCGGTGGAGAAACGCGATCGCTCGAGAGTTCGTAGCGCGGCTGTCAAGTTGGGGGGAAAAACGCGATCGGATTTTTTTGGGGAGGGGGAAGTCGGTGTTACCTTTGCGCGGCGATCCTCGGGAATTGGGTTCACTTTGGCTGCACGCCGGTCCACGTTGAACCAAATCCCGCGCTCGTCTTCCCGTGGAGGTGGAGGAGGTGGAGGTGGTGGTGGTGGTGGTTTTGAGAGTGGAGGACGTGGAGTCTCATCACTGACGCATCGCCAAAGCAAAGAAGACGCCGAGCGAGAGGACGCGGCGCGGAACTCCGAGGCGCTTCGCTGTTCAGGTCTGAAAGCGCAGGAGCCCGAGCTGCGCGTGTTATTGTGGACTGGAGGAGAGAGTGAGGAGAGAGAGGACAGGAGAGAGGAGAGAGAGAGAGAGAGAGAGGAGAGAGAGAGGAGAGAGAGGAGGGATGGTGACGCGACAGAGGGAGAGAGAGAGAGAGAAAGAGAGAGAGAGAGGAGGGAGGAGAGAAAGAGGAGGAGCAGTCCGGTGCCATCAGCTGAACAGCGAAGGTGTGTTTTTTTGTATCGTTTTTTTTTTTTTTTTTCTTGTTAATTTTATTATTATTATTATTATTATTATTATTATTATTGTTGTTGTATTTTGTTAAATTATTTTTATTTATTTTATTATTATTTTTTGTTTATTATTATTATTATTATTATTAGTAGTAGTAGTAGTAGTAGTAGTAGTAGTAGTAGTAGTAGTAGTAGTAGTAGTAGTATTTTAATCTTTATTATCTTTTTTTTTAAGAGGAAAGAGGAGGACCAGTCTGGTGCCATCAGTTGCCATCGTATTTATTTATTTATTTTATTTGTTTGTTTTTTTTTTTAGTTTTTTTTTTTTTCAAATAATTTTTATTATTATTTTTTTTCATATCAAGTAAAATTATTATTATCATTATTATTATTATTATTATTATTATTATTTTATATATTTTTTATTATTTTATTTTATTATTATTTATTTTTTTTTTAAGAGGAAAGAAGAGTATCATCAGTTGAACAGCGGTGTTTTTTTGTTTGTTTGTTTGGTTGTTTTGTATTTTTTCTTTATTTTTTATCTTTTTATTTTTTATACTTATTTCTTTTTTCTTTTTTTTAATCTTTTTTTTTTTTTTTTACCTTTTTTCATCTTTTTATCTTTTTTTTTTTTTTTTTATTATATATTGCCACCTTTGCACTGCAACAAGGACTGCACTCCATTTCGTTGTGTCTTAGTGTCGTAGTCAAGACGACACTAATCGAGACCAAGACCAGTCCGAGACCACAGGATCCCAAGACCAGGACAAGACCAAGACCTCTGAGGGTCAAGACTGAGACCACGGCCCATCGAGACCAAATCAGACCATTTTTGTCATTTTCTACATTTATTTGTATTTTGGCACATATATATCAATGTTTTTATAAATCTATCTCCATTCTATCTGATTCATTTAAAGTTAAAACAGGCCAAACAAACTGTACTGCACTGAAACACTCTGCCCCACTTTTTTAGACCCTCACCCACAGTTTGAGAACCCAGTTTTTACAAGTTCATAACATTTACAGTTACAATATTTTACAGGTTTTGCAGTGATGTTGAGCCTCTGCACATTTACCGACTGTAATGAAATATGATCACACTCGTCAAGTGTCAGACCTTGAGTCCGAGACAAGACTGAGACCAAGAGCCATCAAGACCGAGACAAGACCGAGTCCAAATACGCTTCAGTAAATAAGCAGTCTCAAGGCTGATCTTGAGTACTGCTCCACTATTGTATCTGTCTGTACAATGACAAATAAAGATATTCTGTACTATTCTGTTGAGTTCTTTATTCTATTCATTCCTGCTGATGTGCAGAGTCGTCCTGCAGCCTAAACTCAAACATGGTAGTGATTATTTTAATAAATTCTTGAACTAACAGGGCATTTCTACTGTACATTGAGATTTTAACGACTTGTTTTTAAGTGTGAAGAATCCCTCAGTCGTCCAGGTAAAATCCATGATGAGGAGAAAATTCAAATTTGTCGACTGGACAAAAGTTAGTTTGGTTGAAGATGTTTCACAGCTCATCCAAGCTGCTTCTTCAGTTCTGGTCAGACGCTGGTGGACACTTCCTTATATCTGTCCACAGGGAGGAGCTAACTACACTGAAACTAAGGCTGTGTTCAGACTGCAGCCTGAAGTGACCCAAATCCGATTTTTTGCCCCTATGTGACCTGTATCTGATCTTTTAATGACAGTCTGAACGACACAGGTCCGATTTTTTCAAATGTGACCCAGGCCACTTGGACATGTGCTCCTGAAACCGATACATATCTGAGCTTTTGACATGCGACTTCAGTGTGAACGGCCAAAGCACATTCACCCACCTACACGTTATCAAAAAGCCACAAACGTCACTATTCTGCACTGAAGTAAGCGAAAATTGTTAATGAACTCCGTGTCACTGAAGTGAAGCACATCACCACTCACCACTCTTGGCTCCGTCTCCACATCCACACGTTCCTTTCAACGGACGTCACTGCCGCTGCCCCACAAAACACCACGGCCAAAAACCTCGTCCTTCTCCTTCTCAATCTCCTCCTTAAAACAAGTAAGTTGTTCATGTTCTGGCTCCGGTACGAGAGGAACTTTAAAATCTCCAGGTGCTCAATGCTGCGTCCATGTTTGGACAACTTCTGTAAACACAGAGACGCTCGCTGCGGTTGACGTCGTCGTGTCTCCAGTGCACATGTGGGACACTTTCGGGCCATTTAATGTTCACACTGTAGTTCACATACAAGTCGCATTTAATTGGAAATGTGAGCGACCTCGCAAAAACATCAGATTTCACCAAAAAATCGGAATTGAGCGTTAAGCCCTGCAGTCTGAACGTAGCCTAACACATCTACTTGTTTACAGTTTCTGTTTGTTAGTTCGGCCTGTTGACCTGTACTGGGTTTGGGGTCTAATTAGTAGAATCATTCAGGGCCATAATGGAGCTTCCACACCTCTGGACCTGACCTGGATACACCTGTTGTTCTCTTGTTTGGTTTGATTTAGGTTTGAGGATGGAGTTGTAAATAGGAGATAGATTGGTGTCTGAGGCCTTCATTTCTGTTTAGAGGAGGATTCTCTTTCTTAACAAAAATGGCTTCTTTCACTCCCCTCTCAGACCAGTTCTTTTCTCTGGCTAAAATCTGTACCTCGCTGTCCTCAAATGAGTGGCCCGTGGCTATTAAGTGGAGATATACAGCAGACTGAGGTCCTGTGTTGCTCTCTCATCTCCTCGCCATGACTTGTTTTGAACTAAATACAGGTTAAAATAGTGACTGGGGGATTCTGGTTTAAAGGTCCTGTATTAATGTAAATATTCTTGTGAGCCATGTTATAATGCTGCCTCCTCAGAAACATATTTTGTACTTCTGTTTTGTTTTATCTGTACAAATTTGAGTAATTCTTTATTATTAGTCTGTCTATGTCTCCAAAGCTGAAAATGCTCTGTTCCACCTTGTGATGTCATGAAGTGGCAGGCTAGTTTTCAAATTAACATCTGCCTTTTACCTTTTGTCCAGCAGAGATTGGCAATTCCAGGGCTGAAATTATCCAAATTATTCTAGTGAAAGTGTGTGGAGTTTAAAAACACAGTAGAGCACTTCCTGTATTACCACATGATGACATCACGAGGTGGAACAGCGTGTTTTCAGTGTGAGAGAAGACCTCAGCTTAAATATGCAGGATTCGTGTGTTGAACATGTGAGAATGGAACAAACCTGATGAAGAACCAAGATGATAACTTTGATCAGAAAATAGCATAAAACAGTTCCTTTAATGCCATACTGTGGAATATTCTGGAGAACACAATAACATTTCGATGGAGACAAGCTGAAAAATTATAGTTCACCTTTAATCTCCAATGAAATATGCATTTGGCAAGAACCACCGCCCGTAATAAACTGTGCAATTTTATCACCATTCTCCCTGTAGCCGGAGCTTTTACATGATTGGACGATGACTTGAGTGACTTGACAGTGAGAATGAAAACATACGAAAGCTTATATTTTTATTTTATTTTGTCATAAAAGACATATCTAAATAGAAGAAACAGAAAATCTGACACTGCAAGTCTTGTCTTTTTTTTTTTTTTTTTTTTTTTTACTTATTTTTTATCTTGTTAAATTATCTTTTATCTTTAAAAAAAAAAGATTTATTTTTATCTTTATTTAAGAAGAAAAAACAGTGAAAGGTGCATTTTTTTTAAATAATTAAAAACATATTTTTTTTTAAAGAGGAAAGTGGAGGAGCAGTCCGGTGCCATCAGTTGAACAGCAAAGGTGCATTTTTGTTTTTCTTTTTGTTTGTTTGTGTTTCATTTTTATTAATTATTTTTTTATCTTTTTTTTTTATCTTGTTAAATTATCTTTTATCTTTTTAAAAATCTATATTTTATTTTATTTCATCTTTTTTTAAGAAGAAAGAGGAGGAACCACAAAGGTGCATTTTTTTCTGTCTTTTTTTTTACTTTTTTTTTTTTTTTTTTAAATCTTGTTGAATTATTTATCTTTTTAAAAATCTTTCTTATCTTTTTTTTTAAGAGGAAATTGGAGGAACAGTCCGGTCCCATCAGTTGAACAGCGAAAGTGCTTTTTGTATCCTTTTTTAAATCTTATTTTATTTTTTTAATTTTTTTTTAATTTTTATTTATTGATAGATTTTTTTTTCTTTTGGTCAATATTCATAAGTATAAAAGACATATCTAAATAGAAGAAACAGCAAATCTGAGACTGGAAGTCTGTAAGTTTTACCTTCAATCAAACGTGACAGATTTGCACCATAAACAATGTTAGTTTTTTCCATTCTGTTTTCAAAAGCCCTGTTAGTTTCTGTGCGTTGCTCAAGGACAGAGCAATGTGAACGGGGAGGAGTCAGACTTGAACTCACCTTGACCCCAGCTCCATGGCCCACTGCACCACCACTGCAGTGTTTGGTCAGAATGAGAAACAGAATAACTTTAATATGTGTTTATACCAGCAAAGAACGAAAAGGCAAGTCGAAAAGAACAGGAAAAGGGTCCAGTTTTGCCTTACAGTGTAATGGTACCATATGGAAATTTCAAACTAGGTTCCTGAAGTAAATTCCTCATTAATTTTTCACTGAGACATTCGGAAAAAAAATAATTTTGAAAACCTGGAAAGCTTGCTCAGGGCTAATCAGCTCTGAGGTAACTAATGAGCCCAAGACCTATAATAAAAATCTGTTTCTGAAATGTTAGAAACCACTAAGTTATTAAAACATTCCACAGAATCTTGCGTTTTAAGTGTGTTTTTTGGACGTAAAGCAACTGTGTTATTATGGATATTAGTTAGTGTGCATCTGACAGGGCTCCTCCATGTCTTTGAACTCTTAATTTTTTTTTTTTTACTGCCTGTGGGAAAAACGAATGGTAAATTTACTTTTGGACCAAAGCTGGTGATCGGTGTTTCACAAAGGTCACAACAACAGTTTCAAGTGGGATCAGAAGACGCCAACCTTAGATTAGGCTTTTATAACTGCTTCTGGACACATTAAGATTTCAATTTATTACCTATGTTTTTGCCGGCGTTTGTCTGTTTGTTTGTTTGTTTTGTCTGTTAGCAACATAACTCAAAAAGTTATGGACCGATTTTGATGAAATTTTCAGGATTTGTTGAAAATGTGAAAAGGAAGAACTGATTTCATTTTGGGGGTGATCCGGAAGAAATCCTGGATTCTGGATCACTTTGAAATTTTAGTTAACACTGTGGTAAATGGGGCCAAAAATGTTGTTTCTCAATATCTCGGTTAATTATTGACCAAACCCCATGAAATTTGACTCAGGGATGGACAATGGGATCCTCTTTCATATTCCAAAGGCTGATCCGGATCTGATCCAGAAGACTGATTTTATCCTTGGCGGAGGTCTGCGCTCTCTGAGTGCTTTTCTAGTTTAGTATAAAACATTTCAAAAGCTCCAGAACGGACTGGAATTGGACCTTAGAACGTGGAAAAATCACCGTCCAAACTTGAGATGATCCAACCACAGCTGCTAATCTGTAGTAGCCAGGCTGGTGCCACCTAGTGCCTCCGCTCAATTTCATTTCTCTCTAGCGATTAGGTCAGGAATCAGAATACACTAGACGGTTTGCAAGAATCCTGGAAGTTGTAGACCGCGCACCGGACAATCAGTGAAGAGCTGTGAAGCCATGACGTCAAACTCAAGCATCTGTCTGGGTCCATTTTGCGGAACAGCACAACAGTAAACAAAGAGGTCGAGACATTCTGCGTTGGCAACGATTCCCGAGATCGAGGATTTAAAGATAATTTTTGGTTAATTTTATCAAGAGGAAAGACGTTATTACCCTTCTTCCTACAGGATTTGGTGCATTACGTCATGATCAAATAGCAGCGATTCGTTAAATAAAAAAAGAACCCGTCTACCACAGAGCGAACGAATCCTAATGCTGCGAGGTCAGACGGTTTCCACGAAGTGAAACCGGTTGATGAATCAGGCTAAATCAGTAGCACGTGCAGAAAACATCTCCCCTGTTAAATTCTCATATCATTCAGAACAAGAAATATAACTTCTTTTACCTGAAATAAGTTATAGTTTGTTGCTTCGATTGCTGATTCTGCTGATTTCTCAGTCGTCTATGCAGTTTTATCCACTTTTTTACATGTAAACCACCATGTTCGTTTTAATCTGCCTGTCAATCACGGCCTTTGAAATCGGGGAGACAGGACACGGCTCCGGATCAACTCGTCTTATGTAAAGTTTTATCAAAGCTGGTCAGATAACAAGTGAGTCTGAACAAATGGCTCCTTAATGTCTTTGAACTTTTAATATTTAATTTTTTTGAAATGTCTGTAGGAAAAATGAATAGAATATTTACTTCCAGACCTAAAACTGGCCATCACTCGCCTGATTCATCAGTCGGTTTCACTTTGTTTCATTTCGTAGAAACCGTCTGACCTCGCAGTGTTAGAATTCCTTTGCGTACTTTTTTAATTTAACCAATCACTACTATTTGGTCGTGACGTATGTAATGCATCAAATCCCATAGGAAGAAGGGCAATAACGTCTTTCCCCTTGATAAAATTCACCAAACATTCTCTTTGTTTCGACTTTAAATCCTCGATCTCGGGAATCGTTGACAACACTGAATATATGGCTCTTCGCTGATTGGCTGGAGCTCGAACTCGCACTTCTGGGGTTTTGCGAACCGTCTGGTGTATTCAGATTCCTGACCTAGTCGCAGAAGAGAAATGAAATTGACCGGAGGCACTAGGTGGCACCAACCTGTCTAGGCGATCACTGTTTCTTGTACAAAATAGTGCTTTCTTTTTTTTTTTTTTTGCCATGAGGTCTTACAATCTTTCTGATAAAGCTCTAAAAATCATATTAAAACTGCTCAGGAAAGCTCAAATTTTGTCCTGCTGATGTCATTTTTGCAGTATCAGTACTAGTACTACTACAGTTTAAAAACTAGTCATGCAGTTTGCAGTGGTTGCCGGTTCAGGTTTTTTTTCTTACAGTTATTTTAAGAGCATGAGTAATACAGTCTTCCAGGGACATGGGCTGTTATTACATTATGACTCTGAGTCTGGTGAATGTTTTTCCCGTTTGTGATGACGTGAGCTTCCTTTTTCCTTCAGAGATGCTGTCCGTGTTACTGAAGTCTGAAGGGTGTCAGCTTTGGCCGGACAGAAGAAGACCAGAGAGCACAGGTGAGACTGTCGGACCTGCCACTTCTTTCTATATTCTGTTTGAATCCAGAAGCGTGTGGAATTAGACCACAGAGCAAGAAAAACCTTTGTCCAAACTTGAGACGATCCGACCACAGCCTCTTTTTTTTCTCTCACTTTCTCATAAGTCTCTGTACTGGCTTCCTGTGAGCTTCAGGATAGATTTTAAAGTTATTTTATTGGTTTATAAATCTTAGTCTTATTTATTTATCTGATCTGCTTTTATCATATGAGCATCTCGGACTCTGAAGTCATCACGTCTCATCTTTTAACTGTTCCAAGAGTCCAACCTTAAAACTCACGATTTACTTTTTATGGCTCCCGTCTGCAGAAGTCGACCTGAGAATCTGAAGTCCACCACGAGTGTTCATATTTTTAAAAGTAAACTCAAAACGTATCCTTTTAATCAAAACCAAATCCACTTTATTTCCATAGAGCATTTTACAAACAAAGCAGTTTCCAAAGTGCTGCGCAGAGATCATAAAACGAAGACAACAAAAACATAAATTGCTAAAATTTGGTCATACCAGTCCTCAAACAATAAAACCAATAAAAGCAAATAAAAGCAAAAACCATAAAAATCATAAAATAGCAGTAAATTGTAAAATGAATAAAATAAATTAAAGACACAGAGGACCACACAACTTGCACGGTGTTGAAATCCAGAGAACAAGTCGGCCTTAAGATGAGATTTTTTAACTTTTATTTCACGTTTTTAGTCATTCGAAATTAAATTATTATTGTTATTTCACACAAAAAAAAGGTAAAATTATTCTCATTTTACTCAGTCTTCACTTTATTTGATCTCTCACTCTTTTTTTTATTTTATTTTACTATAACCTTTGGTAGCTTTATGTGTTTATGTTTCTGTCTAAGTTGAGACCATGAGTTGGGAGTGGGGGGGTTGCTGTTGTTTTTAATCTTTGTAATTTTTCTTTTCCATGTGAAGCATTTTGTGCTACATTTCAAATTTATGAAAAGTGCTACACAAATAAAGTCTGATTGATTGATTCCTGTCTCCCTCTCTCTCCCCATTTGTCTATCTATCCTTTGCCAAATGGTTATTCTTTTCACTCAGAGGGCGCCCAAAGCACTTAAGACCAGAAACCTTTCACTCGTGCTTTCACAGACTACATATTGTTGGCAGCGTGGCTGAAGTGTCTTGCCAAAGGTCACAACAGCAGTTTGAAGTGGGATCATACGCCAAGCTTAGATTAGGCTTTTATAACTGCTTCGGGACACCTTAGGATTTCAAGTTATTTAGTATAAAACATTTGAAAAGTTCTAGAAGGGACTAAAACCGGACCTTAGAGCGTGGAAAAGTCACCGTCCAAACTTGAGACGATCCAAACACAGCTGATGAGCCTGTAGCACGAGCAGAAAACATCTCTGCTCTTAAATATTCGTATCATTCAGAACTAAAAATATAACTTTTATCTATAATATCTTCATCAGGGCTTAATGAAGAAGACCAGTTAAGGTCGAAACATGTTGGCTTTGGCCATTCAAATAAAGACCTTTTAACTATATTTTTCCTCATGCGATTTTTTTTTTTTTTTTCACTTTTTCTACTTTTTTGGAGTGCCTGGAGCACAGGTGTCAAACATGTTATGTTTATGTTTACCTTTTTTTTCCAACGATCCCTCATTTCCCAAGTGCTTTTCACTGACTTTCCTATTGCATACCATTGAAATTGCATTTTTCCTACAGGTTGGTTTGTAAAAGAAAGTTCATCAATTAAAAAGATTTCAATAGATTTTGTTTCTCTGCACAAATTTTGAATTTATTGTTATTTGGGGTATATATGACATGAGTTCTGATCACAAAAGGTTGGATACGGCCCCGAACCAAAATGAGTTTGACTTGGAGTCTGTTATGTTTAACTTTTGATCCTTTTTCCTCTACCTGCTCCTACTGATTGGAACACCTGCAGCAAACAGCCACATTTTTGTTCTTTCTGCACAAAAAATATAACTTATTTTACCTGAAATAAGTCATAGTTTTGTCATGAGCTTTGGGTAATGACCGAAAGGACGAGATCGCGGATACAAGCGGTCGAAATGAGTTTCCTCCGCAGGGTGGCTGGGCGCTCCTTTAGTGATAGGGTGAGGAGCTCAGTCACACGGGAGGAGCTCGGAGTAGACACGCTGCTCATCCACGTCGAGAGGAGCCAACTGAGGTGAATCGGGCATCTGTTCCGGATGCCTGGAGAGGTGTTGATGGGTTAGAGTTGGGCATGTCCCACCACGAAGAGGTCGTAGGGGAGACCCAGGACACACTGGAGGGACTATGTCTCTGGACTGGCCTGGGAACGTCTCAGGATCCCCCTGGAAGAGTTGGAGGAAGTGTGTGTGGAGAGGGAAGTCTGGAACTCCCTGCTCAGACTGCTGCCCCTGCCCCGCCCCGGATAAGCGGAAGAAAATGGATGGATGGAAGTCATAGTTTGTTACTTTGGTTGTTGATTCTGCAAAAATCAGTGCTGTTTCTCTTGTGCTTTATGGAGTTTTTTTCCCACTGTTTTTAAAATGCAAACCACCGTGTTCATTTTAATTCACCTGTCAATCACGCCCTCTGAAATCGGGGAGACAAGACATAGCTCTGGATCAACTCATCTTCGTAAAGTTTTGTCACAGCGTGTGGTTCTGGCTGGACCGGTAATAGGTGAGTAGAGGGAGGAGTACGGAAGCCGAGAGGGGTCACAACAAACGCAAACGCCACAACAAATACAAATGCGACAACACAACAAAAAGCCACAACACACCAAAAAAAGCCACAACGGAAGTGACCGCGGGACTCTATTTTCCAACGGACCGATCAAGCGGCAAGTGAAGAAGAAGAACTACAAAGTGAAACGAATAATGATAAAACAATAAATTACTTTTACTTACGTTTCCAGCTTCTACGTTCCTTTACTTTTCACGTTGTAGTTCTTCTTCTTCACTTGCTGCTTGATCGGTCCGTCGGAAAATAGAGTCCTGCGGTCACTTCTGTTGTGGCTTTTTTGTGTTTGTTTGTTTTGTGATTTGCGTTTGTGTTGTTGCATTTGTATTTGTTGCGGCGTTTGCATTAAAATAGTCCCGCGGTCATTTCGTTGTGGCTTTTTTGGTTTGTTGTGGCTTTTTGTTGTGTTGTCGCATTTGTATTTGTTGCGGCGTTTGCGTTTGTTGTGACCCCTCTCGGCTTCCGTAGAGGAGGGAGGGGGAGCAGGTTTCACTTTTTCCATCTACTGGTAAAAATAAATCAGATGAAGTTACAGTTGGCAGCTTCAAAATGGACGATAATGAAACACAACACAAGCATACCGTATATTCTTAATGCAAGTGTCCAAAAAAAGACAGATTTGAACAACCTGGCCACTTTTATCTACTCTAAACCTCCAAACAGTAGATCCAAAAGAAGTGGAAGACATATAGCTCACGCACTACCACCCTTCAACTCATTTCCTCTCACTTTTGAGGTGACTCAGAGCATCTCAAGCACCACTCAAACTTTCGAACGTGAGTCTTCAGCACAGCCCGTGGCTCAGAATACATCACCTATGGAAAAAGCCCCATACATCACAGTACAGCTGCATTATTCATTTCATTCACTGTAATCAAATCTTCACTAAACAACCCGCTCAGTAGGAATCCTGCGTCACCGTGGACTTCCAGGCCTGGAGCGCTGGGACACGGCTGCATTTAAAGTTCAGATTTGCATGTCCTCCTTACACTTGACTGGATTTCCATGCCAGTGTATCTACCGTAAAATATCAAATACAGTATTTTTCGGACTATAAAGAGCACTTATAATCTGGTGCGCATTATGTATTAATTCTGGTTGTGCTTACTTCAAATCAAGCAAGAAATCTAGGGGTAATAATGGACTCAGACTTGAACTTTAACAGCCACATCAAATCAATAACATCTGCAGCCTTTTACCATCTAAAAAACATAGCAAAAATCAAAGGTTTACTGTCTAAATCAGACTTGGAGAAAGTTATCCATGTGTTTGTCTCCAGTAGATTAGATACTGTAATGGTCTGCTCACTGGTCTCTCCAAACGAGCTGTGAGACACTGCAGAACATCCAGAACATCCAGAACATCCAGAACATCCAGAACATCCAGAACGCTGCAGCTCGGGTCCTGACTCGAACTAGGAAGTACGAGCACATAAGTCCTGTGCTCAGGTCTCTGCTCTGGCTCCTGTGGCTCAGAGACTTTAAAGCAGCTCTGCTTGTACAAGTGTCTCCATGGCCGAGCACCAAAGTCCATCTGTGACATGTTAGTGTCATATGAACATCTCACACTCTGAGGAGCTCAGGGACCAGCCTCCTGCTGGTGCCCAGAGTCACGACTAAACAAGGGGAGTCAGAGTTTCAGGTTCATGCAGCTAAAACCTGGAACAGTCTGAACATGTGAGACAGACTCTTCTGTGACGCTGTTTAAATCCAGGCTCAAAACATTTCTGTTTGACTGTGCATATAACTGAAAGGTTTTCATTCCGCACTCTTCTCTCCAATTTATGTCTCTCTTTTTAAATTTTAATCTTCATGATTATTTATGTTTTGATTTGTTTTTATTATGATTTTAATGTATTTCTTATTCTGTAAAGCACTTTGAATTACTTTGTGTACGAATTGTGCTGTACAAATAAACTTGCCTTGCCTTGCCTTGCCTACTGACCTCGAACTGATTTTATGTGGTACACGGCGCTCAAAAATCTGTCAAAATGTTTTAGTACAACTTTGGTAAGATACAAAGCCACTCCGCTTGATGGATTGTCAGAGTATTACGGCTACGGTAGTCAGGAGCCTCGTGGAGTAACGGGCGAAGTATAGTTCTACGTCAGCATTTATGAAATCAGTGAAATCCTACAGAGAATATATGTACATTCATATACACGGCCTATGCATGTGCAGACTTATAATCTCTGAAAAGTTTAACATGAACCATCTCCAATGTGATAGAAGCACAGAACAGACTCACCATCAGCAGAACACCCCTCTGTCACAGAAAGAACACTCATATTCCACTGAGTTGTGTCCTTTAGTCCGACAGAAGCTGAACTGCATCAGTGCACAAGGAGCGAGCTGTTTTTTTTTTTTTTTTTTCAGTGCTTATAGTTTATACAAATGAGCCATGTGGTTTTAAGTTTTGTTCCTGTAAAATGTAAACAGATTTGCGCAAAGCTGCATCAAACACTTTATTACCCAATGTATATTTGAGTTATCCTAGTAGGAAAAACAACAAAAAAACAAACTTAAATTATGTTTCTTGTTTTTTTTCCACTGTTGATATGACTGATGATGAAAAAAAAAGACACAGCTTAAAGATCGTGTTTTCCAATATATTCCTGTAAATACTAAACTTCAGTGCTGGCAAACCAGTGGAAGATTAGCTGATGGTGTTAGACTCCAGGTTAGGACGTGGGAGGCCGGGGGTTCGAATCTCATGTGCTCCTGATTATATGTGTATTCATTCTGGCTGATTATTGCTCCAGGCTGGAAGTCAGAACACTGCACTGCCTCTGTTTTTAGTGGGAATGTGGTGCGCCCTGACGTGGAGAGTGGTTGGGTTTCCCAGGAGCAAACATTTTGCGCATTCTTATTGCAATGGAATTTGTGTGGATATTTGTGTTATTACAACATTCACCAGCGACTTTTGGAGCTGTCCGTAAAACTGCTCCTGTCCAACACGGGAGTAGGGTACGCTCCAAGCAAACATGCCTGGCAAGAGGAGCTCATGGGGATTTGGGGACAAACATGTGGCATATACTTTCATCCAGCATCGGCACCAGGGGGATGGTGGGCGTGGTACGTGGGGTATGCCGTCCACCCACTTCTCAAACCGGAGCCATTGACAATGGTGAAAACAACCTGCAATAGGCTCATGATATCTGCAGTACTGTCCTACAGTGACCTGAGACATGAGGAGACCAGGACTAAACCGGGACTAAACCAGGGGCTCTTTGAGCGCCACTCCACGAGGAAAATACGAGCAAAGACAAAAAAAACAAGTCATCTACCTTAAAACTCAAACACCAACCTCTTTACGCGATAGTGCAGCCCTTAATTAAACAGGAGCACATCAACAAAGTACAACAGCACAATTAAAATACAATAGAAAAACAGTGCCTTATGCTTGTACTGTGATCAGTGATGCATCGAGCTCTCTAAAACTAAAAACTAAAAGACTATATTCAGCAAGAATGAATATGCACATAACCAGGAGCAGGTGAGTTTTGAACCTTGGCCTCCCACATCTTAACCCAGTGCCTAACGCCAGGAACTAATGCTCCACCAGTTCACCAGTGCTGAAGTTTGGTATTTACAGGAATATACTGGGAAAACACTTAAGCTTTGAGCAGTGTCATGTATGGGCATGAGATAGATAGATAGATAGGTAGATATATAGATAGATTACGGAAGCCCTGAGAGGCAAGAGAAAGAAAAAAAAAAGGGGAAAAAAAGAGGCAGGTCATTTGGACTGTTTTTTTTTTTTTTTTTTTTTTTTTCACCAACTCAGAAAATAAATAAATCTTTTTTCTACAAAAAAAAAAAAAAAAAATCCTAGAATTTTTTCTTACATTTTTTTTTCTCTTGTGTTTTTTTTTCATCAGCCACATCAATAGTGACAAAAAATAAAATAAAAAATAAATAAAAATAATAATATAATAAAAATAAAAATAAATTAGAAGAAAATTCTAGGAAAACATTTTTTTTTTGAATTTTTTTTTTTTTTTTTTGAGTTGGTGAAAAAAAAAAAAAAAAAAAAAAACACAGCCCAAATGGCCTCTTTTTTTTTTTTCTTTTTTTTTCTCTTGCCTCTCAGGGCTTCCGTAATCTATCTATCTATCTCATGCCCATACATCTCAGTACATTTGCATTATTCATTATTCATTTCATTCACTGTAATCAAATCTTCACTAAACAATCCGCTCAGTGGGAATCCTGCGTCACCGTGGACGTCCGGGCCTGGAGCGCTGGCACACGACTGCGTTTAAAGTTCAGATTTGCATGTTCTCGGTGGTTTGTGGTTTGTCCGTTCGCGGTGCTTTGTGTCGGTCCAGGTGTGTGTGTTTGTGTGTGTTTGTGTGTGTGTTTTCGGTGGTTTGTCCGTTCGCGGTGCTTTGTGTCGGAGCAGGTGTGCAGTGTGGGGCTGCGGGGCACGAACGGGGCTCGACTCAAACTACAATAGAGTCGAGTGTTTGAGTTTCATTGTCGGTGGCAGCAGCAGCAGCCCTCAGTGTTTTATTTAACTCGACTGGATTTTCATATTTAGTCTGGTTTTGGTTTTGGGGCAGGGTTTTGTTTTGTTCCCCGAGCAACAACCCGAGAAACTAACAAACCAACGAGCTACACAGACAAGTAACTATCACTAAGAACTCACTAACTACTAACTGACCAAACTACAAACTAATCATCAATCAATAATCAGCCAATCAACTATTCTCTCTCTCTTTTTTTCTCTCTTTCTCTTGCTTTCGCTCGCTTTCTCTCATCCTCATCTCTACCTTTCTTTTTCTCTCTCTCTTTCTCTTGCTTTCTGTCTTTCTCTCTCTTCCTTGATCTTTTTTTTCTTTCTTTCTCTCTAAGTACATCTTCAGAGCTCACGATGCTTTCTCTCCCTCTCTCTTTCTTTCTTTCTTTCTCTCTCTTCTCTCTTTCTGTCTTTCTCTGTCTATCTCTGTTCTTCTCTCTTTTTTTCTGTCTCTCTTGTTTATCATTAGTCTGTCTACATCTTCAAAGCTCAAGATGATTTTTCTCTGTTTCTCTTCTTTTTTCTTTCTCTCTCTGCCTCTCTCTTTCTTTCTCTCTCTCACTTTAACTATCTTTCTCTTTACCTCTCTCTCACTTTCTCCCTCTTTCTCTTACTTTCTCTCTCTCCCTCTTTCTTGCTCTTTCTTTCATTCTCTCACTTTCTCTCTCTCCTTTATCATTAATCTGTCTACATCTTCAAAGCTCAAGACGCTTTCTCTCTCTTCCTCTAATTTCCTTCCTCCCTCTCGCTTTCTCTCACTTTCTCTCTCTCCCTCTCCATCTCTCTCTATTTTTCTCTTCCCTCTCTCACTTTATCTCTCTCCCTCTCTTGCTTCTCTCTATCTTTCTCTCTCTTTCTCTCTCTTTCTCCCTCTCTTTGCCTTGTTCTTTTGTTTTCTCTCTCCTTTATCATTAGTCTGTCTACATCTTCAAAGCTCAAGATGCTTTCTCTCTTTTCCCCTCCTTCTTTCCCTCTCTTTTTTCTTTTTCTCTGTCTTTCTCTCTCTCTCTCTCTTTCTCTCACTTTCTCCCTCTTCCCCCTCTCTCTCTCTCTATTTCTTTCTCTTTCTTTGTCTCTCTCTTCTCTCATTTTCTCCCTCTGAATCTTTATTTCTCTTCATCACTTTATCTTTCTTTCTCTCTCTAACTTTCTCTTTCTCTCTTTCTCTCTCTCTCATCTTTCACTCTCTCTTTGTCTTGCTTTTCTCTCTCCCTGTCTGTTTCTCTTTTTCTTTCTTTTCCTTTGTGTCTTTCTCTCCTCATCTGTCCATCCATCCATCTCTCTGTTGCCAAACGGTCTTTCTTTTCGCTCCGGGCGTTCAGAGCTCTTAAGCCCGTAAACCTTTCGCTCGTACTTTCTCGGTCTACATATTGTTGGCATCGTGGCTGAAGTGTCTTGCCAAAGGTCACAACAGCAGTTTTCACCGTTTCAAGTGGGATTATACGTCAGACTTAGATTTAGACTTTTACAACCGCATCTGGACACTTCAGGATTTAGTATAAAACATTTCAAAAGTACAGACTCTGTTCACGTTTACATCACAAAGCAGAAAGACGTTTGGAAAAATGCGATTACAACTTCCTGCGGGTTCTGTTCTAGGAAAAATGAGACACTGGAACATCCCTGTTTTTTTTTTTTTGTTTGTTTGTTTGGTTTTTTTTGGTGGTAACAATAAAACTGTGAAAGGAGTCCGTAATTCCCCTAAAGATTACAGATTACATACCCCAAAATGTAGTTTCTAACGTAATCCATTAAATTACTTAAAGTGAGTAACGTAATCTGATTACTTTGGATTACTTGATATTGTCGTGGTTTTTAAAACTGCATGAATGTAGCAACCACATCCTGAAAATCCTTGTTTGTTCTCTTCAAATTGTCTGTTGAGCTCAAGTCTCCATGAACAGGCAGTGGTTTTCTGTAGAGAAACAAAGACTGGGATTTCTTAACATAAGATTTTTTTGTCCTGGTTTTAGTTCCTAGTTTAGTCCTGGTTTAGTCCTGGACTGGTTCAGTTCTGGTTTTAGTCCTGGTTTAGACCTAGTTTTAGTCTTAGTTTAGTCCTGGTTTTAGTCCTGGTTTAGATCTAGTTTTAGTCTTAGTTTAGTTTAGTCCTGTTTTAGTTCTGGTTTTAGTCGAACAAGTCAAAGCAGCAAACTGCATTTGTAGTGGAACCAGGTCTTCACCAGGTCTAAACCAGGTCTAAAACAGGACTAATCCTGAACTTGAGCGAGAGCAAGAGAGCGAGAGAGAGAACCCCCCCAAAGCGCGATCGGGCGACAGCTGCACTGAGCCCCATGTGACGCAGAACTTTCTTCTGCGGTCACCCGACAGTCTACGTGGGCGCATCTTCAGGCCTGGTCCAGTCCTGGTTTAGCAACAACAGATGCTTTTATAACCTTAAAATAGTTATTAAGGGGTGGATTGTTTCAGACAGAGCACAGTCCACCACTAGTAACTAGTAACCCAAACTTGAAAAAAAACAAAAAAACATTGATAGTTCAGCGTATGCCAGCGTTTTAGGAAAATTCTGTAATATAGGACCTTTAAAAAAACGTGTCTGTTTAATAATCACATACCAACTCTACTGCGTATAAAATGAACATCGTGTTATTACTTTAAGGCAGTGACATTATCCGAGTTCTAATCTGTTCTGACACATCTCGTAATAATACTTTTCACTATTGTCCAAGAAGTGACCTCTGCTACAATCTCCTCTGAGTCTCTGCGGGCCACAGGACTCACTGCGGCAAGACGGAGAGGAAAAAAAAAACGAGCAGCGCCGTATCTCCCGCCACACTCCGGGTCAGATCTGCCTTCAGGTAATCTCACATCTCACATTCATAATACAAGTGTGTCTCGGGCCTCCCCATTGACTCTGGCTCTGTCTCCTGCAGGACGGTGTCTCAGAATACGCCCCGCTTCAGCCTCGTGTCTGAAAGAAGGCCACGCACGAACACATGCATTTTTCAGCAGCACATTTAGAGGGAGCACAGAGACACCGAGAGACACAGATCATATCAGGATGCTTAAAGCCACAGTGAGTAACTTTTAAGATAAAAATAGACAAAAATAAAAGCATGTTTTTTTTCTTTTCTTGTTTGTGTTTTTTAAAGGTTCTATATTACGCAAAATTGAGTCTTGTGAGCTTTTAGCCACGTTATAATCTCGTCAAAAATAAACCTGGAGTTGTGTTTTGTTTCATTCACACATTGAGTAAACGTCTTTTATTAGTCTGTCTACATCTCCAAAGGTCAAAATGCTCTGTTCCACCTTGTGATAATTAATATTAACAGCTACCTTTTATCTTCAGTTCAATAAAGATCGGCAATTCCAGAGCTGAAATAATACAAATGATTCTAGTGAAGGTGTATGGAGTTTAAAAACACAATGGAGTACTTCCTGTATTACCACATGACATCACAAGAACTGTTGTCAGGATGGACAGAACGGTGCTGGTTCCCACACCAGTTCCATTGGGAACCAAAGTTCTCACCAGTGAACAAACCGCATTCAAACCATTTACGTGAACCCATGACGCGTCATCGACAGAGGATGTGGATTTACCACCAAATAAAAACAAGACCAGATGAAAACAGATGTCACAGGAAGAAAAATAACAATCATGGATCGCATCATTGACACCAGCAAGTATTTGTGTGCTGAGCTCTGCTACAACATCGATCTGCTGTGGAGAAGACGACAGTGACGTCTAATCCAAAGATGTCTTATCAGGCGAACATGGAAACATGCAAGACCAACGGTACGTAATAGTTTTTGTAGACTTAAAACTTTTAATTTCATACGTGATCAATTGCTCATCGTTTGTTTATTTTACCATGTGTGACCCAGATGGACATACTGACGTCTTCTGTGTCGTCACAGTTCATTTAGAAAAAGCAAGTTTTACTTTTGTCACTTCCCGAACACTCTTTCGGTGTGAACACGTGAGTCGGTTCAAGATTAGGTGCGGGAACTGGCACTGGCATGATTCTCTGTCGGCCTGAAAACGCCTAAGGTAGAACAGAGTTTTCTGTTTGAGAGAAGAACAAGCCTAAATTTGGTCTTGTACGTGTGTGAAAACGCAACCCCAGAAACTCAGAAAATAGCCTAATATGGGCCCTTTAATAAATTTAGAAATACACGTGTCTCTTCTCTGAGTGAGCTTGCAGCTCCACAAACCTGACTGTTTTTTGGCCTCCTCCTCCAGCTTGTTTCCATAGAAATGTCATCCCCCATTGGCTATAATCTTCCACATTATGAACTAAATTGTTTCTGCATCACAAACAGACCTAAAGTTGTGTTTTGTTTCATTCACACATTTAACACACAAACCCTGCATGTTTAGGGTTGCACTTTGTGATGTCATGTGGTAATACAGGAAGCGCTCCACTGCTTTTAGACTCCACACACCTTCACTAGAATCATTTTGATGATTTCAGCCCTGGAATTGCCAGTCTCAGGGTTCCCACTCTAAAATTCCATGACTTTTCCCAAAGTTTCACTGAACATACAAATATCTTTGACTTTTCCAGTATTCCCATGACTGTGGGAATCCTGCAATCTTTACTGAACAAAAGGTAAAAGGAGCTGTTAACTTGAAAACTACCACTACATGACATCACAAAGTGGAACTGAGCATTTTGAGAAAGAATTACAACATGTGTGAATGAAACAAAACGCAACTTCAGGTCTGTTTTTGATGACGTAACATTGTTCTGAAGGGGCTAAAAGCTCACAAGAGTCAATTTTGTGTTTATGGTTCGATAATCAGGAAGTGTGTTATTGGCATGCTAATTACAGTGTCTGAAAAACTCTATGAAACATGATTATAAACTCATTGTGGTGAATAATTTGGATGCTCGGAACGCAAAAAGTAAGCGAGGAATAACTTTTGGACGACTGGAAACTGTCTAAAATGGACTAGTTCTGTTTTTTTTTTTTTTCTTTTTTAAGATAGTAAAATCAGGTACAGTGTCTGCGTGTTGTTTGTGAAAAGCAGAATACAGTGACTGAATGTTCTTTGCTGAAACGGGGACAGTGGATGAGTCAGAGTCTAATCAGAGACAGACAGTGTGACATGGGAATCCAAATCTAGGGGAAAAAAAAGTTTAATTGAGTGAAAATGAGAACTTTAAAGTGGTGCTTTGACAGTTTGGGGAGAGAGCGGGGAAAAAAAAGAGCGTTTAATAAAATACACTGTGCTACATAGAAGAGGGACCCGTGGGTGCGTGACCCTGGTTACAGACTGCAGGGAGAGAGAGACGAAAGAGGAAGAGGAGCAGCTGACGTGGAGTGGTAGACTATTTGTAAAAGCTGGATTTTATCATGAATATCACCCAAACCAGGACAGGAAATGTCAGGTATGAGGAGAGGAGGATTTTGGCTACTCTAAATATTACCATAACAATGTAACTGCGTGACTCAAAAGCAAAGCCGTTCTCTGGTTTCCAACGGAGTTCAGTAGTGTTTTTTTCTTTTTTTTTTTCCCTGCAGCATCAAAGATAAAGGCTTATAAATAAATAATAAATGCAGACAACTCATTTCTTTTGTACGTTACTTTAAAATTAAGTGTGGTCTGTGAGTGTAATCCCAGTTTTCCAATGTAGAAAAGGGTCCTTAAGAGAGAACAGACGGTTTCACTTTGTAGAAATCGTCTGCATTAGGATTCGTTCGCTCGACAGTAGGCAGGTACTTTTTTTATTTAACCAATCACTGCTATTTGGTCGTGATGTATGTAATGCTCCAAATCCTGTAGGAAGAAGGGCAATAACGACTTTCCCCTTGATAAAATTCACCAAACATTCTCTTTGTTCCCACTTTAAATCCTCGATCTCGGGAATCATTGCCAACACAGAATGTCTGTCTTCATCTACATCCATCTCGACGCTTTGTTTACTGTTGTGCTGTTCCACAAAATGGACCCAGACAGACGCTTGAGTTTGACGTCATGGCTTCACAGCTCTTCGTTGATTGGCCGGTGCAGCGGTCTACAACTTCCGGAGTTCTTGCAAACCGTCTAGTGTATTCCGATTCCTGACCTAGTCGCTGTAGAGAAATGAAATTGATCGGAGGCACTAGGTGACTTAACAGAGTCAACTGCAGCTTAAATGACACTACGATGCTCAGAGCTCCTCACTCCTTACACCTTTTACACCATTTACAAAAGTTAAGATTAGTCATTAGAGAATGTCGTCAGTGATCCTCTTCTACTTAACATATTCTGACCTTACGTTTCCATAACCATGAATTGAAGTGGGATTTAGATCTACAAAACCTCTTTCTCAAAGCAGGACATCTGTAGCCACATCTGTACAGCTGCGGCTACATCTCACCACCACCAGGTGGGGACTAAATAATTAATGCACACAATTGTAAAGTGACTTTGAGCACCTGGAAAAGTGCTGCTTTAGACCAGTGCCTTATTATCATTATTAATAAATACTACATATTGAAATACACAAAATAGGTTATTTTATTACAGTATTATTTTCTCTAGCTGTGATGTGTTAGTTTTTAAAACACACTAATACTTGTGCGAGGGGAATTCATATCCCGTGTTTTCTTTCCTCAGACCCCCAGCTGAGCCAGGCCCAGGTTTCCCACTGAGCTTAAACTATCAGAAGCCCCGTGCAGGCGGATGAGCCGCTATAGGTGTGTGCCTGACATGGACAGAGATGACTGACAGTTTGAGGCTACCTCAGTTTAATAAAATATAAAATATATGCAGCAGGGGGGTGACAAAATATTGACTTTCCAGTATATCATGAATCTGGCAGCACAGCCAGTCTGTTTTTATACCGGAAACACCCAGTGATGCACTCCTATTTTTACTCTTACTACCATTTGATTGTTTATTTTGAGGAAGTTTATTTTTGAGAATATTTGTACACATTTTTTCCCATGTAGTTGAGCAAAATGTGTCTTGCCTCCTAAAGATATATTATATAAGTATCTCCTGAAGTCAGAATAAGTCTGCTGTATTGTCTGCATCTAATTATAAACTGTTTTACTGTCCCATAATCAGGAAGTGAATGGTTTAGCATGCTAGTTAGTACTAGATTCACTGTGGGGGAAAAAATGAGGAAAATTGTAAAAAATAATTAGGATGCTCAGAATGAATAACGTAAGAGAGCTGTAACTAAGGTTACGTTTACACTGAAACAAATCACCATATCGGAAATGATTTACGTCCAGATACATCATTTCTGTGTCCACAAACCTTCCCTATCCACACAGCTTTGCTCATATTTGTTTACGTTTTACAGAAACAAAACTTAAAACAACACGGCTACTTTGCATAAACTAAGCGCTCAAAAAACAGCTCGCTCCCTGATGCTGCTCAGCTTCTGCTGGACTAAAGGACACGACTCAGTGGAATGTGTGTTCTTTCTGAGACAGAGGGGTGTTCTGCTAACCGTGTCTGAAGTTGCAGCAGCCGATTTCGAGCCGAGGAAGATTGCAAGCGTGAAAATAGTCTTTTCATGGACCGTGTACAAGCAAGTAGTTCTAGCTACGCTGTTTCCTGTTTGTCTCTGGTTTGTTTAAACTGTTTTCTGCAATAGCGTCACATGACCGATGTCATGAACCCAGCGAATCAGGAAGGCACAAGTCACAGTGACGTGGTCCAATAAGGACGCGACTAGAGCTCCTTCATCAGCGCATCAATGTTTTCAGGCGTCCACACAGTGCAGAGCAGATCAATACTCTCCGTCTTCCATCAGATTAGTGTGGAAGAACACTGCATCCGAAATGATAATGACTCCAATATAAACTAGTGTGGATGGGCCTAAGTGGCAACTGTAGCTCAGTTGGTGGAGTGTTTATCTACTGAGCTAAAGGTTGGCAGTTTGAATCCCGCTCCCACATATGATTGCTGTCGCTGTGTCCTTGGCCAAAACACTCAACTCACCTCGCCCCAGTGTCTGTGTACATTGACGTATGAATGTAAATGGGTGAATGGTTCCTTGATGTAAAACTCTGAGTGCCTTGAATACGGAAGCCGAGAGGGTCACAACAAACGCAAACGCCGCAACAAATACAAATGTGACAACACAACAAAAAGCCACAACGGAAATGAACGCGGGACTCTATTTTAAGGCAAACGCCGCAACAAATACAAATGCCACAACACATTAAAAAGCCACAACAGAAGTGACCGCGGGACTCTATTTTCTGATGGACCAATCAAGCGGCAAGTGAAGAAGAAGAACTACAATGTGAAACGAATAATGATAAAACAATAAATTACTTTTACTTACGTTTCCAACTTCTCCGTTCCTTTACTTTTCACGTTGTAGTTCTTCATCTTCACTTGCCGCTTGATCGGTTCGTCGGAAAATAGAGGCCCGCGGTCACTTCCGTTGTGGCTTTTTGATGTGTTGTGGCTGTTTAATGTGTTGCAGCATTTGCGTTTGTGTTGTGGTGTTTGTATTTGTCGCGGCGTTTGCATTAAAATAGAGTCCCGCCGTCATTTCCGTTGTGGCTTTTTTTTTTGGTGTGTTGTGGCTTTTTGCTGTGTTGTCGCATTTGTATTTGTCGCGGCGTTTACGTTTGTTGTGACCCTTCTCGGCTTCCGTACTTGAAGGTGGAAAAGTGCTACATAAAAGTGTGACCATTTTCCAAACTGCATAACGGAACAAAATCTGTTCTTCACATTTTAATCCGGTAAAAATCAGGTGCAGCACATTTACGTTTTTAGTTACTTTCAAGCGTTCGTCAGGGGCAGCCAGTCTTCTTGGAGCCTGTACCCAGGTTTCCCCGCTATCTCCGCTCTGCCTTCTGTGTGCGTGTCATTGATCCCGGTTTGATGTCATTGTATTTTGCCTTTGTACGTGTAACCAGAGACCCGAGCTGCACCAATGTTCCTCGGTCTCGTCCTATTTTGGCCATGGCATTTCCATTGAGCAGTAGTTTCACAATTCCCTGTAGGGTTGCATCAGCTTGTTCCAATATCAAGACGTATTAGCTGCTCTGAGATGCTAAAGGCTAAGGGAACATTATGGATGGTGGTTTGTGCTGTAATAGCTTTGAACGATGCCGTCTTTACCCCGGGTTTCAGGTTTCCTTCGGGGATTTCACTGCCCTCTGCTGTCAATATGAGACTTGTTCATGTTTGATTAGACGAAGCGCTGAAAATTATTGACAAATGTGGATCGATTACCCATTTTACATTGTGGACAGTTGCAGCAAGAAGAATTGCCAGATTTTTTTTTTCTGTGTATTTGATCAAAATGTGTCTTGCCCCTGTAAAGAAGCTCTTGAGGTCAAAATATATCCTATATGTGTGCTGTTATTATACAGTTGCCCCATTTACATGAGAGCTTTAGTTCCGATTGAAAATAATTTAATTTGGAATAAAAAAAAAAAAAGACCATGTACACACTTAATTCCTAATGATTATTTGGAATTAAACTTATTCGGAAATTAAATTTAAATCTAAATTAAGTGGGTGGTTTATTCCAATGCTAAAGCCGAATTAATTTATTCAGCTTTTAAAAAAAATAATAATTCTGGTTGTTCAGCACATGCACGTTGGATCAGCCCTCTGACATGATGACGCACTGGAAGACGGTGAAAAAAGTTTGGATCATGTTTGTGTCCACGTACCTCTGTTCCCCGGTGCCTATGTAATTGTGAAAGGTCCAGAGGTTCCCCATTGACAACGCGAGCCGACCTCATCCCAAGTTATCATCATGAACTCATAAAACAGCAGCATGTAGCCTAGAACTTTACACAACTCACTGTGCCTCACAGCCCGGAGCAGAAGCACTGAGTTCGGGTAACAGCAGTAAACACATGGGAGCACTCACCTTAGTACAACAAGGGACTCCTTGGTCTTGTGTCGTCCTCCGAGTGTGTTGGTCAGACAGGTCCATAATCTCCGTCCTCATGTGCTGGTTCCAGATGGGGGCGAGCAAGACCACGGGATCCGTGTGGCGAAAGTGAGAATGCGTGTGGACTACAGGTCCGGGCGGGCTGCTCCTGTCCTCTGTGCTCGAGGAGCTCGGCTGGTACCGAGGTGGTTCAAAACATCCAGACAGAAGCGTGAATCCTGTTTGGTTCATTATATCTTGTTCTGAGTGTCTGTCCTCCGTGCTCTTGGTTCTTCCCCGGGTAAAGCTTTTATCAGGCCGAGGTACCTAGCACCACTCCCCGCTCCAGCTCATCTGGTCCAGACCTGAACTTGAGCTGCTCCGCGCTGGTTCAGGAATCTGGGTTCGGATCACTGTTCCCCCGCCCATACAAACTGGGGAACAGCGGTCCGAACCCAGATTCCTGAACCAGCAGGAGCAGCTCCAGTTCAGGTCACATCCCCACGTGCAACGACAAACCGAGATGACAAAAAAGCCGGTAGCAGCTCAAGTGTGTATTTTCTTCCGGTCGACGTAAATACGTTCATGTCCCTGTCCAATCAGAACCCTTCCCCACTCCCAGACATTGGCCGATTTAATGTGTTTTCCATGTAAACCTTAATTCAGAATTATTATTTCCATGTAAACTTGAAGGAGAATAATTTAATTCCAAACTACTGAATTCAGATAATTAATTCAGAATTTAAAAAGCATCATGTAAACATGGCCAGTGTTTTATTGTCCGATAAGCAGAGAAAAAGCAGAAAAACTTTGCTGTGGCCTTTAAAAAGCTCTCATAAACTTATCATGGTGAATATGTAGGATGCATGTAATGCATATGTGAAGAATAATCTTGGAGCAATGCAAACTGTAACCAAGCAAACAAAATGAACTAGTTCTGTTTTTCACATTTTTAAAAGAGTAAAAATCTGGTATAGCTGCTTTTATTCACCTTCTATATATTCTGGTTTTGTCTGTGATTGTGCAGTGATGTGGACAGTTAAACCAAATGTCACAGAAGAATTTTTTTTATTTATTTTACAAACTGAAGACAGTGCACCTACTTCATTAACTACACTACAAGCGAGGATTAAACTGTGTCACACACTGCTCCGAGTTGTTTAATCCGCTTATGCCATGGTCCCACCGACTGAAAATAGTTTTAAATCTGACACCCTTTTGGCGGTCCATGGATGTTCAAAGCATTTGTTATTTGTTTTATTGAAGCTCGTCCCTCCAAACACTATTTCATTTGTTTACCTGTTGCTATGATCATACTCACAGTGTATTGATACAGAAGAGTGATTAAAGAGACATTAAACATCCTCCTGAAGCTTTACTCTGCCTCAAAGCAAAAATCTGAAAAAACCTCCAGAGTGGGCGGTGCCTGCGGGTTGGGGGAAGCAGGTGTGAGGCGGGTTCTGGAGCGATAATTGACAGCCGACCGACAGCCAGACAGAGGTGCCAGGTAGGTCCGGGGCTACCGAACACCAGTGGCTGCGCTCGTCATGTAATAATCTGCATCCATGGATCTATTAAAATAACTGGATAGGGTGTTGCTGTTTGTAGCTGCCTCGAGACGTAGTGACAGTGGAAAAAATCCAATGGACCAAGAAAGGATTTTTCTCATAGAGCACAATGTAATCACAAACTGCTCTTGTTCGGCTGACAGGGCACCAACAACTTTCAAAAATGTCGGATTTTGTGGTGCTTTTTATCTACTTTTAGATCATAAACTTTATCTCAGCTCAAAATCCTTCAGTTGTCTTAAAAAAGGCTTTATCCTCTCACTCTGCTCTAGCTCCTCTCACTCTGACTGGTCAAAGCGATCACGTGATACGGGAGACTGCGCTTCCTGCATGTGCCTGCGGGAGAAAAGAGCACTACTGCGCATGCTCGATTGCCCCACAGCCATGGGAAATACCTCGCCGGGCTGAGCTAATCTTGAGTCATGCGCCATTGAGCTCGGCCCATTGACTTGAATGAGCGGCCATTTTAAAATCCCGGGGCTCGCCTGCATTTGACTCATTGGCGTCCGTTAGTCAAACCCGGAAATTCAACTGCACTGAAAAAATGGTCCGAGAGGGGTTGCTCAAATTGCAAAAACAAATTTGACAACAATAACATCACTTTTTTACGTTTCTCTGTCAAGCATGTTTAAATCTTACAAACATCGCTTGATTGTGGCCGATGTGAAACCTGCATGTTTTAATCATGTTGAGGAAACATGACTTTATTCTAATTTCTGGGTGAGGCTCCTCCCTCTGGAATTCTCCTCCCCAAAACTTTTGGAGGGAAAATTCAAATGTAACAGGACACAGGACAGATCCAGGAGCAGAGACACACAGTGTGGAGCAGGAGGATTATGAAGCTGATCTGGAGGTGAGACTTTTCAAAGATTTTATATGCTTCTCTGGCCTAGAATGTCGTCATTGTTAAAACATGTTTGTGGTGTTTTATTTGAAATTAGAGTTAATGTAAGGACAGCTTGAAACAAATTGTTTTTGACTGTCCATCTACAAGAGTGTGACAGTGTTTGAATGTGTTTGCTTCCAGAGTCGTCTACAAACACAGAGTGACGTCCAGAGCTTCTGCTGGAGCTGTGGGGAAGTTCATGAATGTTATAGTTGATGTTTCAGAAAAAAGGATGTTTGAGAACCAACAAAACACAAAACACAGATGAACAAAGTAAGTAAACCAACTAAAATTATTTCAATTTTTTTCAAAATGAACTTCCTATTGAAACTGTTATCGTACTTGCACAAGGGTGATGTGGCATTAGGAGACTTTATACCAGATGCCCTCCCTGTTACTGTGTTTAGAGGAAGAAAAGCAGCACATGGTGAGTTTTTGTTTCTGCAGATACACTTCTAATGTTCTTGTGATTCTGTTCTGGTCCATTATTGTAGTAATAAGTGCTTTAAATGTATTTAAACATGTACAACAGAGTGGATCATCAGAATGTAATCATCATGTGTTATTCTGTGTCCACAGGCAGAGACCAGAGCTTCTTCACTGGAATAAATCTTCACACTGTCCAGCTCCAAACTGTGTGTCTCTGTCCCTGTGTGTCTCTTTGTGTTTGATTCTGTTTAAGACAAGACAGAACTGTGGAAAACTAAAGACTGTTTTTGTATTCTTTTACAGAATTAGATCAATTAAATTAAATTATACATACTTATACATTTCATGATAAGGTACCATAAGATAAATATGCATATTCAGCATGATTTGTTCAAATTTCATCAACATGAAAAAGTGATGTT
The DNA here is from genome assembly GCF_026225935.1 of Boleophthalmus pectinirostris. Lineage (NCBI taxonomy): Eukaryota > Metazoa > Chordata > Actinopteri > Gobiiformes > Gobiidae > Boleophthalmus > Boleophthalmus pectinirostris. The sequence continues at coordinate 6,909,682 of NW_026571404.1, read as the reverse complement.
CATGTTCCGAGAAAAATATGTGTAGAGGGGTTCGAAAAAAGTTTCAAAGCCTAAACATAATTTTATTGCGTGCAACCGCTGTCCATAACTTTTTTACGCAAATCCAGCAACTTTTTTTTTTCAGTGTGTCCTGGCCGTAGTTGATCCTAAAGAGGCCGTTACAGACATGACTTTGACCCAAAAGTCAGATCTTTAACAAAAATGTGCTAACATGACAAAATAAGGCCAGAGATATGTACAGTGAAGAAAAAAAAAAGGTCACTGGATTTGAATAAAAAAATATATATATGGAAACCGGTTACATGCAATTAAATCATGTTTAGGCTTTGAAACTTATTTTGACTCTCTCTGCACATAATTATCTCAAAACATGAACATCACTTTTTCGTGTTGATTAAAGGCTGTATAGAGGATTTTTTTAAGGAAAGAGAAATCCAGCGACAGTCCTTGACACCACCTTCCTCCTCCACAGGTTCCTCTAGAAATAATTTAGAGACCGACACCTCAGTTTTTAGACCCTTTGTCTGCTTCAGTCGCGCAGTCACTGAAAGGAATCTCCAAGAATCACCTCAGTTTGTCTTCGCTCCTTTTCTCCTTCTCTTCGTTATTCAGCGACCTCAAAAACGGACTTTCTTTTGCGGCGAACTGGTCGTCGATTCTCGTCCGACATCGCGACAAACTTTATGCGAACTGCGAGAGCCACAATTAGAAAAAGCCTCTAAGAACCGCTGCATAGTTACCTCAGAAACGTAGGGAGTTTGACTGACAACCTAACAGCCAATAGAAAATGAGGCAGCCTCGTTTTCTATTGGCTGATGTTTATCTGGCCTCAACACGTCCACAGTTGATAGATTTTCTTTCTTTTTTTTTTTTGGTCATTATAATTACAAAGCTGCTGCGTCTCTGTAATGGTGTTTTAAACTTTCATTGACAATTTGAAACAAACAAAAAAATCCTCCATACAACCTTTAAATGTGATCAAATCAGGCTGAATACACATATTTATCTTACGTTACCTTATCATGAAAATTTCCCACTTACATGTTTAGATTTTTTTATGTATAATTTAATTTTATCTACACTTTTATCAATTATTTTAGCATGCAACTTCAAATGTCCTTAAAGGGTTTTAAAGTAAAAGAATACAAAAACAGTCTTTAGTTTTGTACAGTTCTGCATTGTCTTAAACAGAATCAAACACGCAGAGATCACAGGTTCAGTGTTTGAAACTGAGAACTTTTCCAGTGAAGACGCTCTGGTCTCTACCTGGGGACAAAGGAATAACACATGATTACGTTATGATGATCTACTTTGTGTTGTGCATGTTTAAATATAGCTGAAGCCTATTATTCTCTAATATAATACTGGAACAGAATTACAGTGAACATTAAAATTGTACATGCAGAAACAATACTCACCATGTGCTGATTTTCTTCCTCAAAACGTAGTAGGGCATCTGGTATAAAGTCCTCCTAGTGCCACATCACCCTGTAGAAACATGATAACTGTTGCATTAGGATGTATATGTTGAAAAAATATAATTCTGTTATTAAGTAATTTTAGTTGGTCTGTCTGCTTTGTTCGTCTGTGCTCTGTGTTTTGTTAGTTCTCAAACATCTTCCTTTTTTTCTGAAAGATACAGAGATTTTTTATTTTGTTTAAGTTTATTTGAACTGATAGCCTCACTTTCAGAATGTTGCAAAACACGACTAACTAACATCAATATTATATTATTCTTATATAGTATTCATGGATTTACCCACAGATACAGCAGGGCTCTGAATATCACTCTTGTTTGGCACATCCCATTAGCCACTCAATCTCATTTCTCTCCAGCGACTAGGTCAGGAATCAGAATACACTAGACCAGGGGTGTGCAAACTTTTTTCATCAAGGGCCACAAATCTAAACACAGACAAAGCAGAGGGCCGATCGAGGGCCATAGACTGGTGCTCAGTACAGGGAATAATTGAAATGTGTGCATGTTTAACACGTTAGAATGATCCATCAGTCTTTATTTATGCTAAGATCCTTAAAACCAAACATTAAATATGAAATTATAGCTTTATCAAGATAGATTTTCAAAAAACTTGCAGTAAAAAAAAAAAAAATTAATTGATGTAAGGTCATTTCGGCCAATTCACCTGGAAGTTTGAGGGCCAAGAAAAATTTAGCTGAGGGCCGCATTTGGCCCCTGGGCCATAGTTTGGACATGCCTGCACTAGACGGTTTGCAAGAACCACGGAAGTTGTAGACGATGCACCAGCCAATCGGCGAAGAGCTGTGAAGAGCTGGAGGTGAATGAAAGACTTCTCTCATGACAGGATTCAGATGTTTCCATTTCTGACAACGCAGTCGACAGTGCATTTTGCATCAAGGACTGAATAACAGAGTGCAAAGCCGGGGACTGAACCTCTTTGGTGAATGTCTGCACTCACCGTGTTAATAAAACCGCATACCGCTTGAACAAACTTCTCTCATTAGATGGATTCTTTACTACTTCCTGACATATCTCCCGTTTTGAGATTACCAATGCGCTCGTGAACTTTCTCTCATCGCCTCTTGTTGGTATTCAGCGCCGACGCAAATGCACTGTTTTCAATCAAGCATTCCCAAAACGCGTTTCAAAAATTCTCATTTCAAACATGTCCAGATATTTTCCTAAGAAATTTAATATAATTGACTGTTCCATCGCTTTGGGCTGTGAAAGTCTTGCCAAGCACTTGCAACTGTGGCATATGCTTCATGTTTATTTAAAAGCTTGGAACCAGAAGTCCTCTCATTAACACACTGGAATGATATGATGTTTTCAATTAGTTTGTTGACAATAATAATAGTCCACTTAAATCATGCTAATTAGTTTTAAAGCTCAATGATAAACAGAACTTGGAGATGTGTGTTTTTCATGTTTGTTCATTAAAGATGAAAGAATAACTGCTTCATCATCATAAAATGTTTACTAAGAGTTTTTTTTTTTTTTTATAAATATTGTATGAGTGGCTATGGGAGCAGAGCTATAAAAATGCATGTGTTTAGTCGTTAATCCAGTCCCAGAGAACCAAACAATGCAATAAACACTTTTATGGTTTTAAACGTGCCAAAGATTTACACTGACAAACGAGTTGCTACGGGAAAAACAGCTCCTCATTTTGAATTTACAGTTTTGGACAATGAGATGCAGCAGTGGTTTGTTGAGTCTGACCAGCAGGTGGCAGGTTCAAATGTCATTCAGGATCCCACTGCAGGCGATGGGTAGCCAGACTGCCGCCACCTAGTGCCTCCACTCAATTTAATTTCTCTCCAGCGACTAGGTCAGGAATCAAAATACAGTAGACGGTTTGCAAGAATCCCGGGAGTTTTAGACCGTGCTCTGGCCAATCAGAAAAGAGCTGTGACGGAAAACTCAAGCGCCTGTCTGGGTCCATTTTGTGTTACAGCAAAACAGTAAACAAAGCGGTCGAGATGGATGTAGATGTAGATTTGTGAATGTTGCACATGTTGGGTAAATGCTGGTCTTTAATAACCATTTTGCCAAAGAACTCCCTTTTTTTTTTCGCCCACTGCTCTGTACTTTCTCTGTGATTCAGCAGTGTTGTATGGTCATTTTTACACAGGCTGGCACCACCTATTGCCTCCACTCAGTTTCATTTCTCTCCAGCGACTAGGTCAGGAATCAAAACACACTAGACAGTTCGTAAAAACCCCGGAAGTGCGAGTTCAGCCACCAGCCAATCAGCGAAGAGCTCTATGTTCTGTGTTGGCAAAGATTCCTGAGATCGAAGATTTAAAGCCGGAACAAAGAGAATGTTTGGTGAATTTTAACAAGGGCAAAGATGTTATTGCTTTTCTTCCTACGGGATTAGGAGTGCATTACATACATCACGAAAAATAGCAGTGATTGATCAAATATGATTAAATAAAAAAACAAATCCGAGCGAATCCTAATGCTGCGAGGTCAGATGGTTTCCACGAAGTAAAACGGGTTGATGAATCAGGCTGTTAGTTTGTGGCTGCAATATGATTAAAAAAAAAAAAGAAGAAGAAGAAGAAGTACTTAAAAAGGAGTCTAAAAACGTTTTAAGGCGACTGTAGAAGCTTGCTCATTCATCAGTAACTTTTTACATTTACTAGATTTTTTTTTACTTCTACTTGAGTAGCTTTTTGCTTGTGTATCTGCACTTTTACTTAAGTAACAAAACTGAGTACTTCATCCAACAATGCCACAAGGTAACAAGTTTTAAACCTCATGCAAGACAATCTACAACGTTAAGTCTACCGTCATTTGCTTTGAAATGAATGAACCATGGCTTTCTCTGATTGGTTAATCCACCTGTCAATCACCGCCACTTAGTAAAATAAGACAGAGGCCTAGAATAAACCACAGTATAAGAAAAGCATAAAAACATCTACTGTGAATGGTCGCACTAACTAAAACGGTTGATTTCTGATCCAAAAAGGGCATTCAGTTCTACAAATACTGAGCCTGTTCTAAAACATTATCTTTCGTGCCATCTGGACCTTGTCTGAAACGACCAAATGGTTCATTTTTGTGCAGTCAAAGTTTTAGTGGAGCAGATTTGGACATTTCAGTGTTTTCTCAGTGAAGATGGTCAGTGCATTTGGCTGCCAACGAATACAGACAGAATGTTCTTTTAGTGTTTTCAACTTTAGCAACAATGAAATGTGTGTTGTGGGGACCGACCGCGGAAAATTCATACATTTTTCAAACAATTGTGATGAGATGTCAAAATATTTTCACAAGAATGCTATCGAAAAAAAGGAGCAACTGTATGTGTTTGTGTTAAAGAATAAAACGGAGTAGCCAGAGAGTTGAAACAAGAGACATGAGGCTGGAGTTGTAACACAGGAGAAGTTTATTGACCATCAGTAAAAAAATCAGCACCTGGAGACATGTGTTGTCCATTCCAGTGTGGTGCAGTCCAGTCTGGCTATGCTTCTGTCGTAGGGAGTATTATACCTCTGATAACGTAGGCCAAAATCACAAGGACGGAGCTGGAAGAACAGAGAAATGCAAATGCTCAGTGATCAGTTTATGTGGTTTGAATGTTATATACATGCTCAAAAATATTTTAAAAGTTAAGCAACATTTTACCTTCTTAGTAGGGAAATGTGTCGTTTGCATTTGACCCATCCTTCAATGCTGCCAGGTAGTGTTTTAGTGAAGATCGCACTAATCGAGACCAAGACCAGTCCAAGACCACAAGGTCCCAAGACCAGGACAAGACCAAGACCTTTGAGGGATGAGACCGAGACAAGTCCAACCATTTTAAAGGTCCAGACCAAGACCTCGGTTTATCAAGACCAAATCGAGACTGTAATTTCATACATTTATTACCTCCGCCAAGGAGGTTATGTTTTTGCCGACGTTTGTCTGTTTGTTTGTTTGTTTGTTAGCAACATAACTCAAAAAGTTATGGACCGATTTTGATGAAATTTTCAGGATTTGTTGGAAATGTGAAAAGGAAGAACTGATTTCATTTTGGGGGTGATCCGGAAGAAATCCTGGATTCTGGATCACTTTGAAATTTTAGTTAACATTGTGGTAAATGGGGCCAAAAATTTTGTTTCTCAATATCTCGGTTAATTATTGACCAAACCCCATGAAATTTGACTCAGGGATGGACAATGGGATCCTCTTTCATATTCCAAAGGCTGATCCGGATCTGATCCAGAAGACTGATTTTATGGGGGAAAGTCCTTGGCGGAGGTCTGCGCTCTCTGACTGCTTTTCTAGTTTGTATTTTTTTGGCGCACATATCAATACTTCTAATAAATCCATCTCCATTTTATCTGATTAATGTTAATTTAGGCTTAAAATAGACCAAGCAAACTGTACTGCACTGAAACTACTGAAACTCTATGCACCTTTTTTGGACCCTCATCCACAGTTTGAGAACCTCTTCTTTAATCCCACTTCCACTGGCACTTTACAGAAAACAACTTCAAAGTTTATCAAGTGTTTTTTTTTTCCAAGTACACAACATTTACAGTTACATTCTTACAGGTTTTGCAGTGATATTTAGCCTCTGCACATTTACCAGCCGTGATGAAATACGATCGCACTCGTCAAGTGTTAGTTAGACCTCGATTCCGAGACAAGAACCGAGACCAGGCACCGTCAAGACCGAGACAAAACCTTGAGATAAGCTTTGTTTCCCCTGGTTTGTTTTGGAGTGGATCGTGTCTCCACAGCCTAAAGTGAAGTGTACCGCCCTTTTTGACAGGTCCGGACCCTGGAGAGTACAAGACTTGGTGGCACAACAAATGAAATGGCTGGACGAGAGAGAACGCAGACGCAAGACGGCAAAAAGCAGCTATAAACATAAAATGGTAATCCCTCACCAAACGCTGCCTGGATCTTGTGATAAACCACCATGTTCCCTTTTATGGCAATTTTATACGTTGAGCCGAAGTGCATCACAAAGCAAAGCTAGCGTCCTAACAACAGCTGTTTCCTATTTATCACTTCACTGCACTCATGTATAAAGAAAATATACAATTTCCAGAGCATAATGTATCTGACGTGAGCCAAAACCAATTTGTTACATAAAGCGACGCTAAAAAAATAAAAATAAAATTCTGTTACCTGGATGAATGTTTTTTGAGTGAAAACAGAATGAGCTTGTTTCTGTTTCTTTTGAGTGATTGAGGGATTACAAAGACGTACTAAAGAGACACTAAAATGAAAAACTTTTCCCTATAACAGAGTCTCCAACCTTTTTCATCTGGTGAGCTACTCTTACAAAACGAAAATGTCGGAGAGCAACTTGCAAAAAATTGAGTAAAATAAGAGCCATAGATGAGGTACAGTTTGATGCCTTTAAAACATTTACACAACTATTATCCATTTATTAGTGCACAAAGACAGACATCAGAAAGATTTACAATTTACAACGATACATATGATTCAGAAATCATTTGGCGACTGATTTGGGTGGAGAGATACTGGTGGCTCCTGGAGACCACTGCCCTATAAAATATAATCAGTGTTGGGGAGTAACAGATTACATGTACCAGAGTTACGTAATCAGAGTACAAATTATGAGTAACTGTATTCAGTTACAGTTACTGTTTCAGTGAGTGGAAATTGGATTACAGTTACTTTGTTGGAATAAATGGATCACACGGCGGTATTTTCCTGTTTTCACATTTGGGTTATATCCCCTTTTTTTTTCTTTTTTTTTTTCTGTAATTTCACTCATTGCCAGAAACTAAACCAGGTCCAAACCAGGTCCAAACCAGGTCTAAAACCAGGTCTAAAATCAGGTCCAAACCCAGGTTTTAACCTAGGTCTAAAATCAGATCCAAACCAGGTCTAAACCCAGGTCTAAACCCGGGTCCAAAACCAGGTCTAAAACTAGGTCTAAACCAAGGTCTAAACCCTTGTCCAAAACCCAGGTCCAAACACAGGTCTAAACCCAGGTCCAAAACCAGGTCTAAAATCTGGTCCAAACCAGGTCTAAAACTAGGTCTAAAATCAGGTCTAAACCCAGGTCTAAAACCAGGTCTAAAACCAGATCTAAACCCAGGTCTAAAACCAGGTCTAAAACCAGGTCTAAAACCAGATCTAAACCCAGGTCCAAACCAGGTCTAAAACCAGGTCTAAACCCAGATCTAAACCCAGATCTAAACCCAGGTCTAAAACCCGGACTAAAACAGGATTTAACAGGACTAAATCCTGCTGTGTGGACGTGTCTCCTCCTTCTCTTCTGTCAATAATATTTTTAATTTGGTTCAGTAAAGTCTGGTCTTCTTTATTTTCTTTTATCAGACAAAACATCTTATGTGACTGTATTTGGATTACTTGGTTTGCTGTAGAGAAGCAAAGTATTCAGATTACATTACCCACTTTAAGTAATTTAATGGATTATGTTACAAACTACATTTTGGGATATGTAATCTGTAATCTGTAGGGGATTACATTTGAAAAATAACATTCCCAACACTGGATATAAGTAGATTGATTTGTATAAAATGTTCAGTGTTCATGTGCACAGTTCATGTTCCAAGGGCAACTTCCTGACCAAAGTGGATAATACAAACTCTTCATAACAATTGTTGAACTAAACTCTGACATTGAGACATCCTTACTGTTTTGTTGCAGCTGAACTACACTTCTAGATGCACATAACTTGAAGCTAACAGATGAGTGTCTTGGCCTGAAGCCAGCACCTCTTGTTTGTGGATGACAGTACAGTGCCCTCTCCTCTGCTCTCACTGACCCAGTCGCGTTGATCCAAACACAGAGATTATTCTGTGAAAGTCCAAGTCAAACTCTGGGCTCAGATCTGACCTGTGAGGGGAGAGACATTACACTGTCACTGCAGAGGACAGGGGAACAACGAAAAACTGTGAGAAAACTAAGTACAGTGGTGCAAACCTTCCATAGGTTCATAGTTACAAGTCCAGAGCTGTGGCACTGGGTGTAGGGGAAACTGTTGCTGTGTTCTTAGGCAAGACACTTCACCCTCTGTTAGGTCTGCCTAAACATTGTAAACAAGAAGAAAGACAAGAGATTAATTCAGTTTTACTCGCGAGGAGAACGGGCAGAGAGTGGGCATCAAAACCAACAGTCTCCACACGTTCTGATGCCTCAAGGCCGCTCTCCTCTTTTTATTTCATTAGGAGGCCCTAGTTACAGAATGATAATTCTCAAGGGGAAGGGGAAACAGCAAAGACATAATAAGAACCTAATGAAGCTATGCATAGTACAAACACATAAAACATGATTAACAATCAGGAGGTGCCTTAGGTCAGACACCATCATAACTCTTGCATGTGTGACAGTGGGAGTTGGCTTCATGTGAGGAATCATCTCGAGGTTCACAAGAGCGATAGGACACTGCACACAGTTGTCAAACACAAAGAGGTTATTCATTTTCATACAAGTGATTGGTACATTATAAATCAAAGAATTGTAGTTACATAAATGGTTAACTCATAGGCCTAGAATATCACACAAGTATTTAGCAAATATGGGATAATAAAATTATTCTGACACCCTCATTGTCTAGTATGAATGTGTTGTGTGCATGAGTGTTGGTTTTGGTCAGAGATCGCAGAATGGCAGCTTCTTGTCTTGTAGGTTGTTTTACTTGGTTTTGACAGGACTGCATCACATGTGCACTAAAATGGCAAAGGAGAAATTCAATTCAATTCATTTGCTCCTTTTGAAAATAAACTGGACAAACATTTATTTTGGTCAAAAACAACCAAAACACGGCTCATCCAATCTGCTTCTTCAGTTTTGGTCAAAATGCTGGTGGACACTGCTTTGTATCTGTCTGAAGGGAGGAGCTAACTACACTGAGGCTACGTTTATATGATAATGGTCTGAAGAGAAGATGCAAAAGTGGCGTTGTGTCTTCACTTTTTATTCTGCGTTTAGATTAGCATTTTCAGGAGGAAATCCACATGCATACGGTGATGCAAAAGTGTTTTGAATTTGATTGCGTATGCATGCCCGGCAGCTCATTGTTGATGTATGTGATGTAAACGAGTACACGCCGTGAGAAGATCTGACCAGAGTTTTGCGTCTTGGGCAGTGTAGAAGGAAACACTACGGCGGAGCATATTCAACTTTTCCACTCTGAAGGGTGGTTTCAGATTTTTTTGTTTTTAAGCCCCAAAACACCGTCACCGTCTAAACGAAAGGCACTTCCGACAAAATATTTTGTCGTTTTTACCCACAAGCGTCCTCGTGTAAACAGGCCCTCAAACTACTCTGAAACTAACACTCTGCATGTTTACAGTTTCTGTTAGTTAGGCCTAGTGAACTGCACTGACTGTGGGGTCATATTAGCAAAATCCTTCAGTGGATACTTTCACACCTCTGGGCCTGACCTGGCTATCCTTATTATTTCTTTGTTCTGATTTAGGTTTGAGGATGGAGTTGTAAATAGGACAGATGATGTCTCAGGTCTCCTTGTCTGTTCAAGGCTGGATTCTCTTTCCTAACAAAAATAACTTCTTTAACTCCCCTCTCAAACCAGTTCTTTTCTCTGGCTAAGATCTGTACCTCACTGTCCTCAAAAGAGCAGCCTGTGGCTTTTAGTTGGAAATGGACAGCAGACTGAGGTCCACTATTGCTCTCTCGTCTCTGTTTCTGTGTTTTGTTTCTCCAATGTAGCGCTCACTGCAGTCTTCACCACACTGAATGGAACAGACCACACTGTGCGATAAAATGTACGCTCCCTCACCACGATTCATGCTCCTTGGACTTCGTTTTCGAATCTCGACAGTGGTATCTGTTGCTAAGACTACACAGATACGGAAGCCGAGAGGGGCCACAACAAACGCAAACGCCGCAACAAATACAAATGCGACAACACAACAAAGAGCCACAACGGAAATGACCGCGGGACTCTGTTTTAATGCAAACGCCGCAACGAATACAAACTCCACAACACAAACGCAAATGCCGCAACACATTAAAAAGCCACAACACATTAAAAAGCCACAACGGAAGTGACCGCGGGACTCTATTTTCCGACGGACCGATCAAGCGGCAAGTGAAGAAGAAGAACTACAACGTGAAACGAATAATGACAAAACAATAACTTACTTTTACTTACATTTCCAACTTCTCTGTTCCTTTACTTTTCACGTTGTAGTTCTTCATCTTCACTTTCCGCTTGATCGGTCCATTGGAAAATAGAGTCCCGCGGTCACTTCCGTTGTGGCTTTTTCATGTGTTGCGTCATTTGCGTTTGCGTTGTGCAGTTTGTATTTGTTACAGCGTTTGCATTAAAATAGAGTCCCACGGTCATTTTCCGTTGTGGCTTTTTGTTGTGTCGTCGCATTTGTATTTAAGCAAAAGATGTTCATTTTGTCTTCTTATATACTTTAACTTCTTGGGTTCTTTTTAAAGAACCCAAGAAGTTATCGCATTTGTATTTGTTGCGGCGTTTGCGTTTGTTGTGACCCCTCTCGGCTTCCGTACGCAGAAGTGGCCAAAACACAGAAAGCAAGTAACCAAACTCTCCTGTTTGACAAAAAGAATCACTACATCTAAGTTTAAAACCTGTACCAAATAAAAAACTGCAACAAAAAGAAAAGGCCTACCTGTTTTAAACCATTTCCATTTCTGTTATTTTGAATGATTATCGCCCCGTAACAGCTACAGCAGAGAATCATTTCAACCCAGTTAATATGAATGAAAGGATGTACTTACAACAATGAAAAATGCTTCCAATCTACAGCTAAACCACATTTTCTATTATTTCATTGTATTTCTCAAATCCAATTGCACGGTTTAGTCAATCTGCAGCAACACATATTCATAGATTCCAGTGACTATACGCTTTATTTCGCGCCGAATCGCTGTTATAAATAGTCACGTCTTGCACAAAGGCAGTTTCCTCTCCGTTTCTCTCGCTGTGTGTCCGGCGGAGCAGCTAATCGCGATCCCGAGCCGAGCTAATACGGAGCAGGTGATGTGAGGAAGTTCTAATTGTGCTTTTGTTCACACGTTCGCAGCTGACAATGTCCCCACCTGCCTCTGTGTGAAGAGCGCTATCAGACCGCCGCGCCTGCACACTCACCGAGCGCCGGAGTCACTTTATCCACCGAACAAACCAGAAATACTCCAGCTACACGCTCCTAAATAGAGGACGTTCACAGTTGGGAGCTTTTCTGCTGATGTTTGTATGAATGTATTGTGTGCTGGGGCTTTCAGAGTGTAAAATGAGATGACGTCACACTCCCAGATGGCAACAAAAGACAGTTTTTCGTATTGATTGCACCGTGGTTAGAATATTCAAAAGAGAAATACACAAATCTGATCGTTTATCGTGGTTAGGAGGGGCGAACTTGATCTCTATTTTCCCTGAATCTTATGTTCCCTCATTTTTTAAATTTTTTATTTTTTTCAAAAAATTAGGCCCTATGTTCCCACATTTCCTTTATCATCAATTTGCATCAGAATTTCTCCCAATTTGGTCGTCAATTACACCCAAACTATTCTCCAGCATCAGTTGACAATCGATGTAATGTAGAGGTCATGGTGCAAAGTATCAGAGGTTGAAATGACTCTGAATTATCCCTTTAAATGTGATATAAAAATTAAAATGACTTGATTTTGAGTTTAATTTTGAGAAAAAATCTTAGACATAAGAGAACATAGGGCTTGACCCCGCTATGTCTGCCTATTAAATGTCCTGTATTATGCATAAAGGACTCTTGTGAGCTTTAAGGGGTGTGCAAAAATATAAAAATATCTATATATCGTATTGTTTAACGTGGTGATGCAGTATCTATACCGTATTGATATACTGCCACAAGTATTTGTTGGTATATTTTGTCTCAGAGCTACAGTTTTGTTGCTTGTTTAGTGAAAGGAAACTTGTTTATGTGACACATTTGACATTTTCACTGTTTTTTGATTAAAATTGGTGGGTTTTATATTAACTTTGCACAAGAAGAGGTTTAACAAAGACTTTTAGTAGCACATGATGTCATGATTTAGCCTTTATTTTTTATTGAATCAATTTGAAATACATCATATCGAATCAAAAGCTCACTGTATCGAGATATGTATCGTATCGTGGCCTGTGTATCGAGGTATGTACATATCGGCAACGTCTTAATGATATCCAGCCCTAGTTATAATACAGTCTCATCACAAACAGACCTGGAGTTGTGTTTTGTTTCATTCACACATGTTTGAGTAACACTTTTATTATTAGTCTGTCTGCATCTCAAAAGCTCAAAATGCTCTTTTCCACCTCGTGATGTCATTAAAAGGGGACGTTTTCAAGTTAACAGCTACATTTTACCTTTAGTTCAGTAGAGATTGGCAATTTCAGGACTGAAATGATGCAAATGACTCTAGTGAAAGTGTATGACAATTAAAAACCCTGTGGAGCACTTCCTGTATTACCACAGTGTTTCCCGTTTGAGCTTAAAAACGCAGGATTTGTGTGTTAAACATGCAAAAAACACAACTCCGGGACTGTTTGTGATGAGTAAACCATATTATAGTATACTGTAGAAAATACACTATCAGAAAATAGTGTAAAATTCTGATTATGGCAATGATACGAAACAGTTCTGGCTTCAAAAACAGAACACTTGGGGCAAACAGGCTACAGTAAATGACATTATGAGTCTCATCTGTGCACTGATGGTTCATTTTCCACTGTCTCAAACACACTTGTCCTTCAGAGCAGACCGAGCTCCTGCAGACTCTGACATGTGAGAAGAGGCTCTGTGAAGTCGACGCTGTAACATATGGAGGTAATGAGCAACACGCTGCTTTCAAACAGAATCACAACAACGCCTATGGTATTTTGGGATAGAAGGAGGCAGGTAACACGTCGGCTGCTAATCAGGATTTTTGCACGGTTGGATACATAGTTCTGCCACAGAATTTCAAGGGATAACGGCGGTACTGTAATTCCACATAACGCACAAGTAGTCAGGAAACAGTGAAATCACAACAATAACATTATGGGATATTTCAGTAACATGGGATATATTTTCTACATTTCTACATATTTTTTTCTCTTATGAGGTGGATTACCAAAAAAACTCCATCCATCTGCTCCTGGCTCGGTCCTTCCGTCAAATTTTAGAACCCTTTGTGGCCCACGAGTCAAAAAGTTTGTCCACCCCTGCTGTAGATTGTGGCTAACTTCATATAAAACAGACTTTTCAGATTGTAACCATAAAATAAGCATATTAATACTTACTTTTAGTTTTGGTGGCTTCTTTGTATTAATGAATGTATCAATGAACTCTTTCTACACTTCAAATTAATAACATGTCTTGTATACATTATGTAGGCCTATTTACATTATATTATTCACTTCAGTGTTTGAAAAATAAGTTCTAAAAACATGAATGCACCCCAGAAGTCTTGGTGTAAATATTAAAGAGTGGTATTATACTACTTTGAATTACTTTGTGTACCAATTGTGTCATAGACATAGAAACAGAATAAAAATATAGAAAACTTGCCTTGCCTTCTATGAGATATTCATTGTTAAAATATTTACATCTCCATGTTACCTTTGATTTGTTTTTGCTGTATTAACCAGAGACATGTGCATGGTTTGTGTCCTGCTCTTATTATTATAAACTTGTAGTATAAGTATAGTATGAGTTGTGACTTGCACTCGAGTCAGACTTGAGGCACTAGTTTTTAGGACTTGAGACTTGATTTTATAAAATGGACTAAGACTTAGGACTTGACTTGGACTTGAGAAGACCTGATGCTTGATGCTCCCTATAATAGATATGTTTTTAGAAAATACTTTTCTCATTACAGTTGATACATGCGGTGCTGAATTTTACAAGAACAATCTAGATCAGGGGTGTCAAACTCATTTTGGTCCGGGCGTCGTATCCAACCGACTTTGATCCCAAAGGGGCCGGATCAGAAAACTCATGTCATATAAACCCCAAAAATAACAATAAGTTCAAATATTGGTGCAGAGAAACACAAATCTATTACAGAAATCTTTTTTAATTGGTGAACTCTTTCTTTTACAAAATATTATAATATTAAAAACAACCTGAAACTTTAAGAAAAATTCTATTTCAACACAATGTTTAACATGAACTTGTATGCAGACAGGAATAAATCATTTTTTGTTGTAAAATCCTGCACTCGGCTCCACTTTTCTCATGTTGGACATTTTGTTGATGAGGGAGTCACGGTCAACAGTCAAAACGATCGTCCTTTAAGAGCGTTTGGAAAGAGACAAGTCTTCATTTGTGCTGCTCTGGTGGGAGGGGCCACGTACAGAGACGCTGGAGACGCTGCTGTGATAAAAACCACAGAAAATTAAGAAGATTTTAATAGAAAATATAATTAAAATATTTTAGTAGAAAATCAGCCGAGGGCCAGATTAAAGGTCTTGGAGGGCCGGATCTGGCCCCCGGGCCGCATGTTTGACACCTGTGACCTAGAGCATGTCCTTCCCACTTCTGTTTGTTTGTTTGTTACTTTGGATGTAACTGAAGTACTGTGATATGTATCCTCAAATGTACTACAGAAATACACAGTACAATACATTAAAACAAAAGGAACTATATAGAACTACATGACCAAAAAACTGTAATTAAGCAAATTTAAATCTGAATTCTTTCTGCTCTGACCATAATGATTCACTCTAAGTGTCTTGTCAACTCATTTAAAAAGGAAAGATTAACATTTCTACAACTATTATATAAATACTCAAATACGCATATATAAATATACCATGACTTTTGAAGTACAATTTAGTCTAAAAGTTATATAAATTGCTAAAATATAAGCTATATTTGGTACTTGACTTGGACTTGTGGGCCAGTGACTCGAGACTTGACTTGGACTTTGCTGTATTTGACTTGGGACTTGAGGTCAAAGACTTAAGACTTACTTGAGACTTGCAAAACAACGACTCGTTCACACCTCTGGCTGACAATGCAACAAAAGAGGGTTCGAATAGGGCCTAGAAAAGATCTCTAGATGACTCTAACATGCACGGATGACTTATGAAACCATTTTAGATTTTAGTTTTCTGTAACAATGTGGAAAAGAGTTTGAAAAGTGAATAATAAAGCAACGTTTTCACAATCCGCCCTTGGTCTGCCTGCTTCGTCTGAACGCAGTTAATGTTCCGGTGCCAGATGCACACAGCCTCTTAACCCGCTGTGAACTGGCTGCAGCGTTCGACATGTGAAATGGAGATCTGCAGTGAGTGGGAGAGGCTCATCTGGTCTAATGTGAACGTGTCCACACCAGAGGGGCTCGTTCTGACGGATCTGTGGACGTGTGAGAGGTTCAATACACTTACAATACAGTGAACTGCGCCTACCATCCAAACGCCTGCACAAAACCGGAGAACGCATGATTAAAACAGGAGCATTTATTGATACTTTGCAGCTCATGTCATTAACATTTCCCCCGGGGTGTGATGCCAACTTAAAACACTGCTCTGTCTGTTAATTTGAGGTATATTTGAACACATTCTGACCAAAAAAGTGACCCAAATCCAATTTTTTCACCCCTATGCGACCTGTATCTGATCTTTTAACAACTTTTTTCAAATGTGACCCAGGACACTTGGATATGTGCTCCTAAAACCGATACATATCCGATTTTTTGACATGCAACTTCAGTCTGAACGACCAGGTCACATTCATCCGACCTACACGTCATCAACATGTGGCAAACGTCACTATTCTGCGCTGAATTGGGCAGAAACAGGAAGAAAGTGCTCACAAATGTACACAAAGTTCTTCTCGTCATATGATAATTGAGTCTGAACTCTGTGTCAGTGAATCCCTCCACTCTTGGCTGCGACTCTGCACCCGTGCGTTCCTTTCTGTGGACGTTGCTGCCACTGCCCCACAAAACACCACGGCCAAAAACCTCGTCCTTCTCCTTCTCAATCTCCTCCTTAAAACAAATAGGCTGTACATGTTCTGACTCCGGTACAACAGCAACTTTAAAATGGCCAGGTGCTCAATGCTGTGTCATAGGTTTAGATGAGTGGAAAACCCCTCAATGGTCCAGACCATCGCAAAGGAGAAATTCAATTTGTCAACTGGACAAAAGTTTATTTGGTTGAATACGTTTCACAGTTCATCCAAGCTGCTTCTTCAGTTCTGGTCAGATGCTGGTGGACACTTCCTTATATCTGTCTGCAGGGAGGAGCTAACTACATTGAAACTACTCTGAAACTAACACCCTACTTGTTTACAGTTTCTGTTTGTTAGTTAGGCCTATTGAACCGACCTGAGCACTAATATGACCCAACACTCAGTGCACTCGACCAAATAAACTCTGTCCAGCTGACAAATTGAATTTCTCCTTTGCTGTCCATGTTTAGGCGACTTCCATAAACACTAAGCTCGCTGTGTGTGACGTCGTTGTGTCCTCCAATGCACTTTTGGAGCGTTGAAAGTTCACACTGGAGATCACATACAAGTCGTATTTAACTGGAAATGTGAACGACCTCGCAAAAAAAATAAATAAAATAAAAACGGATTTCACAAAAAAAATCCAAATTGAGCATTAAGCCCTGCAGTCTGAATGTAGCATTGGTTGGAACTACAATAGTTGAGATGATTTGTGCGTTTAAACGTGTCTCATACACTTTAAATTAGAGCTCACAGTTTTTGAGTTAGTCACACTCACTTTTTTGCTGAAAATCAAACACCTAAACGGGATCAATCATCTGAAACCGGTTTAGTCCTGGTTTAGATCTGGTTTAGTTCCAGTTCATTTCTGGTTTAGACCTGGTTTAGTCAAGGTTTAGACCTGGTTTAGTCCTGGTTTAGTCAAGGTTTAGTCCTGGTTCAGTTCAAGTGTAGACCTGGTTTAGACCTGGTTTAGTGCTGGTTCAGTTCTACTTTAGTCCTGATTTAGACCTGGTTCATTTCTAGTTTACTCCTGGTTTAGTCCTTGTTTAAACCTGGTTTGGTCCTGGTTCATTTCTGGTTTAGACCTGTTTTTTTCCCGCATCACAGTTTAAGTCACGAAAACTAAAAAAAACGAATCATTATCCGACAAATAATGAAGAAAATAGTTGTTGTTTTTTCGTTTTCTTATTTTTGGTTTTATTTTGAAAAACTAATGAAACTCGATGTGTCTGCACCCCAGTGATTTTTTTTTTTATTTTTTACACACAGGTCACAGATTTCTCCTCACGCAGACATAATTTGCTCGCTCGCAGTTAATATCTACACATGTAAAATAACACAATATGCCCGAATGCATGTTTTATCGTGCGTGTATATTATGGAACTATTTTAATAAACAAAACAATCTGAAAATTATGCAGTTTTTGAAAGTGATTTTCAGAAAGTGTTTGTAAGTGAAGGTCTGTCTGGATCGGCTTATGAAACTGTCTGCTCTCAACAGATGTTTACTGAGTATTTTTCATTTATCAAAGTCTTATTTCTAAATTGTAAGACTGGGTAAATTAATTTCAATAGAATCTTAAATGAAACTGAGATTCCACGTATTCTAATTAACACAATAGCCTTGAGTTTTTACCAACCAGTGTCTATGTGTAAAATGTGGTTTGGTTTGGAGCAGAGTTCAGAATTTAAAGGAAGAAATTAGAATTTTTTTGTAATTTACTGGGGATTCTCATTGTTTTTAATTAGACAAAGTAAAATGATGATTGCTCTGTGATATTCTATACACACACTGCATTTACTTATTGAATAAAAAGTAAATAAATGAGCACTAAAGGACAAAGTGGCACAGTTGGTTTAACGTTCTCCCCCTAACCAGAGCATCACAGGTTTAACTCTTTCCCCCCTGGACGCCTACTAGGAACAACCCATACATATGTTACTAGGGCTACACCCATAGAGCATAACTGCATAAAAGAAAACAGACTTCCACGAGTGATTATAAATGATTTTTACACTCATGAACTTAATTGTAACACAGACATATTTGTATCTCTGGAAACCTTAGACTCTGAACTATTCATTTATGGATGTTTAAATGTGATTCAACTCATTTATAGGTGTATAACAGCTCACTGAAAATGAGAGTTTACCTGGTCAGGTGCAAAATCGAAAAAAAAAACTACATTCAGCATCTGATATCTGCATGTTCTGAGTACTATATTCATAATAATATGTAAAAAATATACTTTGTCAAATATTTAAACAGATTTCATATCACCAGATACAGTATAGCCAAGTGTGCACCTGTTTTTACCTGTTGTTCACCTGTGTGCACCTAATTAATTTTTTTCCATTTAATTTATTCAACTCATTTAGCTTATTCAACTTATTTTATTTATTCAACTCATTTAGCTTATTATAATATAATAATATAATAATAAAACTCTTCCCCGTCAGTGTGTGTCCAGTATTTGTCATCTTGGCTATTTTCTCGTGTGCAGAGCTCCGCATAAGCGTTTGTTTCTGTAGCGATTCTGTTATACATCGCATCTTGGAAAAAAAGACTGAAATATTTTAAAGGACTGGCCTGGGCAACATCCAGATTTCAGGGCAATTTTGGTTCATAATCGAGTATAAAGCTCAGATAGTTTGATATCGCAGGACTCCACACAGACGCATCAGCGGCGTTCTCACCTTCTCCCCGAAAGTCCGTCGCTGTCACTGTTTTCCACTTTATAATCAACTTCAACATCATCACTTTGAAATCTATAAAAGTCACTTTCTCTAAACTTATCCATAAAATACGTCCGCTCCTCATTATTTCTAAAACTGTGCGCCGCAGCGCCGCGATCTTTCCATTACACGTGTTTCGTGTTGTGTTTTTTCCGGAAGCTACCATCGTCACTATTTCGATTAACTTCGGAAAAAATCGGCGAAAACATATCCTTGAATCCTATTGGTCAGTCTAGTGTGGGTTGTAGTGGCCCCCACCTATCACAGTCTCTGTTTAAATGTGAAAAACCGAGCCGTTTCTAAAGGTCGTCAAATCTCGTCTTTAGTGATACAGCGGAGGAGTCAAAAGTCGTCATCAAGGGTTCAGGGGGGTCGTCAAATGTCGTCTTCATGGGGGAAAGATTTAAAACTCACACATCACATTTATAGTTATTTTGTATCTGAGTAAGACACATCGCCGATATTACACAAGTCGCATGGTGAGGTCATATTAAAGATGCACTGTGTAATTTTTTTGGTTGGGAGTCCGTCACTGCTTGTTTTTGTTTCTTCAGCACACGAGCTACTTATAAAAGACCAAGTTAAAATGATCGACCTACTTCAAAAATGCAAATAATTTCTTTATTAATATATTGGGAATCACCAAACCAAACGCACCCATATGACAAACGGGTGGCAAATACAGATACATTTCCCTCTCCTCCCCAGTCTTGTCATTATTGTCTGTACTGTGTTTTTGGTGTATGTGCTGATGTTGCAGAGAGATTTCTTCCTTTTTTCTCTTTATGTACAGGTTCCCAATAGTTAGTGTCCCAGATTCCAGACAGTTAGTTGTAAAGCGATGTTAGATTCCAGATAGTTAATAGAAGAAGTAGAAGTAAAAGATAATTATGTTACAGATGTCTCAAGACCCAACTGTTTAGCTCAGCTTTGTGTGTATGTATGTATGGGGGGTGGGTGGAAGGAAATGTGGAATTGTTTTTAATCACTTTAAAGCGCTTTGTGATGCAGTTTTGTATGAAAAGCGCTCTATAAATAAAGTTTGATTGATTGATTTGTGCACTTTTATTAGGCAAACTTCAGCCACATGTCTCGGTAGGCCTGCACTGTGTCAACACTGTAACATAAATTTAGATTAGTTTTTGCTTTGTGTTTCGAGTTGCTCTTCTAATCAGCGCATTGAGAAGGAGCCTGTGTGTGGTGTACGCAGGGAGGAGAGAGCGTGGAAAAGGCGAGGTGCGACACGATGACGTGAGGCAGATGGACAGGTAAGATGTTGTGGGAAATTATGTGGTGGTCATGCTAATTCACCTAATATTATGGACTTTGGAATGACAACAGGGTGGAAAACACGTATGACTATCTATAGGTCTATATAACATGTTTTTTCTGTACTCTGAGTGCCATAAAGAACATGTTTTTCTGGACTTTGAGATGCCACGAAGCAGAAAAACTGACATATGTGGTCCCTGTGGCATGTTCCCACCCATGATAAGGTGCACTGGGTCAGCAGTATTGTTCATTTTCTTGCTGTATATGCTAAATCAACAAGTTAATGTTTTGTCAAGATGTAGTATAAAGCTTCCCCTGATTTTGAGTTGGTCAGAGACGTCGTCCGGGGTGGCAGTTGTACTTGGTAATCAACTTGAATCTCTCTCAATGGAAATGCTGAAATAAAGTGGCCTGTTCTCTCGGATTCTCCATCTCCTGTGCTTCTTTTTAGGACACGCATTGAACCTTCCGAAAAAACCCACAATGTTTTAAAAAGTTTAACCTGCCCTGTGAAACACGCTGGTACACGAGTGTCTTTGGGATGTGCCGTGCAGTGTCCGCGGGCTCCAGACCAGCGCACAGACTGCAGTGAGACGCCCCGCGCTCCCGCCAGAGGTTGGGACTTGTAAGTCGTGACTTGGACTCGAGTCAGACTTGAGTCACTATTTTTAGGACTCGAGACTTGACTTGATAAAATAGACTAAGACCTGGGACTCGACTTGGACTTGAAGGTCAATGATTTGGGACTTGAGGCCTGTAACTTGAGAAGACTTGAGAAACATTTGTATTCTTTCTATTCTGACCGTAATGATTCACATTAAGATCTTGTCAAGACATTTAAAAAGGAAAAAAATTACTAAATTAAAATCTAAAACTCTTACACTATACTCTATAAATACTCATATATAAATATACCACAATGATTTTTATTTTTTTTTAAGTACAATTTATCTTAAAACTCATACAAATTTCAAAGGTCTAAGCTCTATTTGATGCTTTGGTTTAAAGACTTGAAATGACTTGAAAGCTCAAAGCAGACGACTTCGACTTGACTTGAACTTACGGGCCAGTGACTCAAGACTCGCCTAGGACTTGCCTGTATTTGACTTGGGACTTGACTCAGACTTGAGGTCAAAGACTACACCGGTACAAGTTTATTAGCGACAGCAGCGGCCGTAATAAAATATGATGGCCCTTGTCGAGTGTCAAACTTCGAGTCCGAGACAAGACTGAGTCCAAACGTGGTAAAGTCCAAGACGAGACAAAGACAGTAAAAAAACGGTCTTGATACTATGACACTACCTTGGCGTACCACACTACATATCGACATATCGGGCACCTCTGGTCCACAGTATGACATTAAACAGCTTTATCTTACTTTATCTTATTCAATTACAGGTGATTTTATTGCTCAAAAATATCTAGAAAAACAAGAATTCTGACTGTGAGATGGGTCGCCTCTCCACAGATCTGAGCTGTCACTTGACTTGGCCATGAAGACAGAAAGGTTTAATACCATACTGTGAAATATTCCAGACAAAGCAATAACATCTCCATGGAGAAAAGAATCTGAAAAGTCCCACAATGCACCTTTAAGTATTTCTAATAAAACTGTTGTCTCTTGTTGACTTAACGCAACTTTTCTTTTGCTCTGAACAATTACAGAGAAATTTCTCCAACTCTAACGACATTTTGAGCTGGGAGGGCATCTGACATTTTAAAAAATCAGCATACCGCTCTTCATTTGGCTGCATTCGCCCTGACGCTGGTTCAAGAGTCGTGGCTGTGCGCTGCTCTCGCTGTATTAAAACGCCTCCACACAGCTGATGACCGCCAACCAGGAAGTTTAACTCATTCTCACTCCCACATGCTCCGAGCGCAATGTAAAGAGCCCGGCCTCATTTAAAAACATACTGTTCTGTGGAAGGACAAACTGGTTCAGGGGGCCAAGGGAACATAAGAAAATGAGCTCCAAATATGTTAAACTGTAGCTGGTATTGTTTTCAGCTGTAACATGGAGGTCTGATAGTTTCTAGGAAGATTATTGTGAATCTAAGGACTAAATCTGGACTAAACACAGGGTCAATCCGATCGAAACTAAGGTTATGTTTATACGATGACGGTCTGAACAGAAGATGCAAAAGTGGCGTCGCGTCTTCACTTTTTATTCCCCGTTTAGACGAGCGTTTTTGGGAGGAAATCTGCGTGCACACGGTGACGTAAAAGAGTGTGGAATTCGATTGTGTATGCATGCCAGGCGGCTCGATGGTGACGTACGTGACGTAAACATGTACGCGACATGAGAAGATCTGACCAGAGTTTTGAGTCTTGGGCAGTGTGGACTGAAACTTTATGGTGGAGCATGTTCTACTTTTCCACTCTGAAGGGTAGTTTCAGATTTTTGCATTTTTAAGCCTCAAAACGCCATCACCGTCTAAACCAGCGGTCTTCAGTCTTTTTTCTCTGGTGAGCTACCTTTGCAAAACTCAATTTTATTTGCCGCAAGAAACTGAGATGATCATAAGAAAGAGGGCAAACCTTTGGGTACAATTAAATGCCTAGAAAACATGAACATATTAGTAAAGTTGGGCTTCAAAGTTATACATATACAATGTTAATCGGCATGTAATTAACCAAATTTTTGATGTTCAGCACAATGAAATCTCTTGGTGAGTTACTTTACGTTTTTACATGCAAGCCTTCTCGTGTGAGACTAAACCAGGTCTTTACAGATGAAAAATAACCTCTGATTTTGGTGTATTTACATAAATGCTGATTAATCTACATTGTCCCTGTTAAATAAATCAAATAAATAAATAAATACATATCGAC
The DNA here is from genome assembly GCF_026225935.1 of Boleophthalmus pectinirostris. NCBI lineage: Eukaryota > Metazoa > Chordata > Actinopteri > Gobiiformes > Gobiidae > Boleophthalmus > Boleophthalmus pectinirostris. The sequence goes on along the minus strand of NW_026571404.1, from coordinate 6,886,468 downwards.
CAAGACCACTAACAAAGAAGAAGAACCTGGGATTGTGGCACTCATAGAACTAAACCAGAACATAAACCAGCACAACTACTACTAATAATAATAATCATAGTCCCTTACATGGGCAACTAGCTCAGGTGATAGAGCATTTTGTTCACTGATTCAAAGGTTGGTGGTTGGAATCCGGCACCAAACACCGTAGGTTGAGTGGTCAAATACACCGACCCACAGGTTGGCTGGTGTGATTCCAGCTCCCACAGATGAATGCCGTCATTATGTCCTTGGGCAAGACACTTACCTACCTCACCTCCAGTGTCTGTGTACACTGGTGTATCAATGTGTGTGTGAATTTAATTAATTTATTTATTTATTTGAGACAGGGACAGCGCAAAATTTTTACATTAACCTTAGCAGGAGAGATGCATTGTACCAGGTTGTAGCATCAGTGCTAATTTCCACCTGTCGTCCCTGGGCAACGGGTGAGTGGTTTCTTCTTGTGAAGTGCTTTAAGTGCCTTGAAGGTGGAAAAGCGTTGTATAAAAATGTGACTATTTACCATTACCATTTACATTTGCAATGTGTTTACAGCCTTGTTGAAGCTCCTCAAAGCACTAAACTGTTGTCATTATTCATTCGCACACTAACACAGATACTATCGTCACCACAGCTGCCCTGGGACAGAGAAACGGAAGTGACCTCCAACCACCACCAACACTCACATAGGCAAGGTGGACAAAGTGTCTGGGTGAGGTGTCCTGCCTAAGGACACAACGACAGACTTACTAAATAAGGCTGGGGGATTATAGAGTGCTATCGTGTCCAGGATAAAAAATGAACTCAATAGGAGCTAGTTTGTTAGCCACCTAGTGCCTCCGCTCAATTTCATTTCTCTCCAGTGACTAGGTCAGGAATCAAAATACACTAGACAATTTGCATAAACCCCGGAATTTATAGACCGTGCACCGGCCAATCAGCAAAGAGCTGTGAAGTCTTGATGTCAAACTCAAGCATCTGTCTGGGTCCCTTTCATGGAACAGCACAACACTAAACAAAGAGGTCGAGATGGATGTAGACGAAGACAGACATTCTGTGTTGGCATCGATTCCCGAGATCGAGGATTTAAAGCCGGAACAAAGAGAGTGTTTGGTGAATTTTATCAAGGAGAAAGACGTTATTGCCCTTCTTACTACGGGATTTGGCGCATTACATACGTCACGACCAAACAGCAGCGATTGGTTAAATAAAAAAGTACCCGCCTACAGTCGAGCGAACGAATCCTAATGCTGCGAGATCGGACGGTTTCCATGAAGTGAAACTGGCCGATGAATCAGGCTACTCGTTTGTGCCTGCACTGTGATAAAAAAATAAATAAATAAAAAAAAAAAGGCAAAGAAAAGGGAGTCTAAAAACTTTTTAAGGTGACTGTAGAAGCTTGTCACAGATGTTGGTCATCAAAAAAATTATTTTTGGACTTAACACCAAAATGTCCCTGGTGTCCATTAGAGAGGACATGTTATACAATTATAAATGAAAATAAAATGAACAAAATCTAAATGCTAAGGTGTTCATTTACTTTCAAATAGAGAGAAAAATCACCAAAAAAACTATATTGCAATACACTTTTTTTCTCCGGGTTCCAGGAGGTTAAACAACACACGAACCAGGACCAAACCAGGACTAAACCGTAAATAAAGCGTGACTGTTAGTGACGTGATTGGCTGAGTATTTAAGTGATGTGAGGTGCATGTTTTCCCACTTCTCCACACAGTCCTCGCCCTCCTCTTCCTTCACAGATTGACAGGGCCCACTCGACTTGACTGGAGCTATGCTAATGCACGCCTCCTTGACTCCAGTGTCAAATCAAATCTATGCAGCGCTGTGGCTTTTGGCTCATTTAAATATGCACACCAAAGATGTTTTGCAATTTCCACGGAGGTTACATGCCGGCTTACAAAACAGCTCAGGTATTCGCTCTTTTGTGTAACGTGTAATTGTTTTAAAATGGAGAGATCCTTAGTACAGTTTATTAGAATTCAAAATAACCTGCTTAACCTTTTTGAGATCTTTTTTTTTTAAATCTGTTTTCCCCTCGTCAATCAAATTAGATATTAAAATTAGAATGCCAAATGTGTTTATGTCGTCCTTCAAACAGGGATATTATCTGTTTATAGTTAAGTTAACCCTTCCAGATCTAAGGGCAATTTTAGTACATTTGCCCTCGCCTAGATTTTTTTTCTTAATTTTGCTATTAAAACTCAAAATTATACTCCCTAATAAAGTGTTATACATCCTTTTTTTCAGTACAACCTGTTATTTCACAGTCTGCTGCTGTAGTTGTGTCATATGGCTGTAATAAAAGCTACAAAACCAGAAATACAAATGAAAAATTTTAATAAAATTCACATTCTTTCATACAAAATGCACAGCAAAGATGTATGAACAACTTTTTTGGACATACAAAAAAAAAGAAGCTTAATTTAGGGGTTCAGCTACAAAAGTGCAAAATATCAGATCTGTAAGTAAACTAAGAATATCGTTATTGCCGCAAAACAAAAAAATAAAGTGCAATAGCCCCATGACTTTCCTGGTGTCAGTCATGGAAACAGCTGGTGTCAGGTCCAGGACACAGAGCCACATCACTTCCTGCATTTCCATGGTGTTTATTATTACATTTGGATTTGTACATTTTGACTGAAATAAGCCAAGACCAAGATGCATAATTTGCCATTTATTTGAGAAATATCTGCACTTTGAGTATCTGGGTTTGTAGCAATTGAAAAAGCCGCCCTGAGTATTGACCATTTTGACTCACTACACTCTTTGGCAAAGTTTGGGCCAATCAAAATGGATGGAGCGCATGTGTTTGGCTGAAAACAAAGTTCCTATTGGACACTCGTTTTCCTAGCCAGGCTGGCGTCACCCAGTGCCTCCACTCAGTTTAATTTCATCTCCAGCAACTAGGTCGGGAATCAGAATACACTAGACGGTTCGCAAAAACCCCAGAAGTGCAAGTTCGGGCACCAGCCAATCTGCGAAGAGACATACATTCTGTGTTGTCAGCGATTCCTGAGATCAAGCATTTAAAGATGAAATCACAAGAATGTTTGGTGAATTTCATTAAGGGGAAAGACGTTATTGTCATTCTTCCTACGGAATTTGGGAAAACCTTAACGTACCATATATATATTACATACGTGACGACCAAATAGCAGCGGTTGATTAAATGATAAAAAGTACCCTCCTACCATCGAGAGAACGAATCCTAACGCTGCGAGGTCAGACGGTTTCTACAAAGTGAAACCAGCTGATGAATCAGGCTGTCGTTTTCCCAGAATGCCGGAAAAATGCTCAGAAAGCCGCTTTTCTCAGCTTTTCATGGGAAAAGACAGTAAGTTTTTATCTTTTATGGTTGGAAATTTATGCTCGGTTATATAAAACATTTTCCCAGGTATCGTGATACCGTCAAAGTCAAAGGTGCACTGTGTAACTTTTTCTGATAAGGGATCTACCACTTGCTTGTTTCCATGGAGATGTTATTGCTTTTGACTTGATCTTGTATTTACTGAATTACATGTTCATCTATTGCTATAAAATACCTACTATAACATGCATGCTCTCCACAAATCCGACTTGTAACTTGACCCCGTGGCGTCTCTCGGAGCTAAATTTAATGCCATACTGTTGAACTTTCTAGACGAAGCATTAACATTTCCATGGAGACAAGCAGTTAGTCCACTCTCCCACAGAAAAGTTTCACCGCGCTGCAGATCCTCGTCTTATGTTTATACTTATACTCTCTTCTCCTCTGAGTATTTGCTGGAGTCTTTCTGTTTTTCTCTCGTTTTCTCTCCATCTTTCCGGGGGTCATCTCTCTCGACCTGTCCCACTCTGATGCCCCCGTCTCTGGCCACGCCTCGCTGGTTTCTGCTGCCCCGGGGTGGAAGGGAGGCTTAGGGTGAGTACAGGCTCTTATAGTTGTTCTCAGTTTGAATGGCCACAGTAGAACGTTGCAAGAGCTGGTCATGTTATTTTCCTTTTTTTACTGCTGCTTATTTAGAAGTTTATTACAATTTTTGATATATAATTTTTATTTTTACGCTTTGCTTTTGTAATATAATGTGAGGTGTGAGCTACTGTGTCCAAGTAATTTCCCTTGTGGATCAATAAAGTTTGTCTAAGGCTACGTTCAGACTGCAGGGCTTAAAGCTCAAATCCAATTTTTTTGCGAGGTCGTTCACATTTCCAATTAAATGCGACTTGTATGTGATCGTCAATGTGAACTTGAAACACCCCAAAAATGTGCACTGGAGGACACGACGACGTCACACACAAACAGCGAACATGCTCAGTGTTTATGGAAGTCGCCAAAGCGTGGAAGCGAGCGTTGAGCACCTGGAGATTTTAAAGTTGCTGTCGTACCGGAGACAGAACATGTACAACTTATGTGTTTTAACTCTTTCCCCCCTGGACGCCTACTAGGAACAACCCATACATATGTTACTAGTTCTACCCATAGAGCATAACTGCATAAAAGAAAACAGACTTCCACGAGTGATTATAAATGATTTTTACACTCATGAACTTAATTGTAACACAGACATATTTGTATCTCTGGAAACCTTAGACTCTGACCTATTCATTTATGGATGTTTAAATGTGATTCAACTCATTTATAGGTATAGAACAGCTCACTGAAAATGAGAGTTTACCTGGTCAGGTGCAAACTCGAAAACAAAAAACTACATTCAGCATTTGATATCTGCATGTTCTGAGTACTATATTCATAAAAAATAAAAAAAATATACTTTGTCAAAGTATTTAAACAGATTTCATATCACCAGATACAGTATCGCCAAGTGTTCACCTGTTTTTACCTGTTGTACACCTGTGTGCACCCAATTAATTTTTTTCCATTTAACTTATTCAACTCATTTAGCTTATTCAACTTATTTTATTTATTCAACTCATTTAGCTTATTCAACTAATTCATCTTATTATAATATAATAATATAATAATAAAACTCTTCCCCGTCAGTGTGTGTCCAGTATTTGTCATCTTGGTTATTTTCTCGTGCGCAGAGCTCCACATAAGCGTTTTTTCTGTAGCGATTCTGTTATACGTCGCATCTTGGAAAAAAAGACTGAAATATTTTAAAGGACTGGCCTGGGCAACATCCAGATTTCAGGGCAATTTTGGTTCATAATCGAGTATAAAGCTCAGATAGTTTGTTGGGATATCGCAGGACTCCACACAGACGCATCAGCGGCATTCTCACCTTCTCCCCGAAAGTCCGTCGCTATCGCTGTTTTCCACTTTATAATCAACTTCAACATCATCACTTTGAAATCTATAAAAGTCACTTTCTCTAAACTTATCCATAAAATACGTCCGCTCCTCATTATTTCTAAAACTGTGCGCCGCAGCGCCGCAATCTTTCCATTGCACGTGTTTCGTGTTGTGTTTTTTCCGGAAGCTACCATCGTCACTACTTTCGATTAACTTCGGAAAAAATCGGCGAAAACATATCCTTGAATCCTATTGGTCAGTCTAGTGTGGGTTGTAGTGGCCCCCACCGATCACAGTCTCTGTTTAAATGTGAAAAACCGAGCCATTTCTAAAGGTCGTCAAATCTCGTCTTTAGTGATACGGCGGAGGTGTCAAAAGTCGTCATTAAGGGTTCAGGGGGGTCGTCAAATGTCGTCTTCATGGGGGAAAGAGTTAAGGAAATTGAGAAGGAGAAGGACGAGGTTTTTGGTCGTGGTGTTTTGTGGGGCAGTGGCCGCGACGTTCGTAGAAAGGAACGTGCGGGTGTGGAGTCACAACCAAGAGTGGTGGGACTGACATGTGCATCAATGCTTCACTGACACGGAGTTCAGACACAATTTTCATACGGCGAAAAGAACATTTGTGTACATTTGTGACGTGTAGGTGGGATGAATGTGACCTGGCCGTTCAGACTAAAAATGGAGAGATCCTTGATACAGTTTATTAGAATTCAAAACGCCAAATAACCTACTAAACCTTTTTGAGATATTTTTTTTACTTTTTATTTTTGTATCTGTTTTCCCCTCAATTAAATTAGATATTAAAATTAGTATGCCAAATGTCAGTAGTTATTTTATGTCTTTCTTTAAACATGGGTATTACCTGGTGATAGTTAACTCTTCCAGACCTAAGGGCAATTTTAGTACATTTGTCCTCGCCTAGATTTTTTATTTTTTTTCTTAATTTTGCTATTAAAACTGCTGATTTTACCCCCTAATAATGTGTTTATACATCCTGTTTTTCAGTACAACCTGTTATTTCACAATCTGCCGCTGTAGTTGTGTGATATGGCTGTAATAAAAGCTACAGGACCAGAAATACAAATGAAAAAATAAAATAAAATTCACATTCTTTCATACAAAACACACAGCAAACATGTATAAACAACTTTTTGGACATAGAACAACTGACACGGAGTTCAGACACAATTTTCATATGACGAGAAGAACGTTTGTGTACATTTGTGACGTGTAGGTGGGATGAATGTGACCTGGCCGTTCAGACTGAAGTCGCATGTCAAAAGATCAGATATGTATCGGTTTTAGGAGCACATATCCAAGTGTCCTGGGTCGCATTTGAAAAAATCGGATCTGTGTCGTTCAGACTGTCATTAAAAGATCAGATACAGGAGCATAGGGGCGAAAAAATCAGATTTGGGTCACTTCAGGCTGCAGTCTGAACGTAGCCTTAGTCTAAATCTAATTAAGTCTTACTTGATTTTAACCCTAAACCTCTACACACACACGTTTTGAAATACATGCACTTTTAGCAGGTTATATTTCATAATTCTCTCAAATGTAAATGTTCCTAGATAAAATGGAGGTTGTAAACTGAATCTTGATTTTAAAATAAAATTGGCTATTTATTTATTTTCCCATCTATTTGACCAAAATGTGTCTTTCCCCAGTATTAGATATATTGTTATAAGCAGCTCTTGAAGTCAAATTAAGTCTGCTGTGTGTTGTCTGCGTTAAGTATAAGGTGTTTTTGTGTTTCAGAGAATCTGCTGTTAGCATGCTAGTTGCTGTCCATTTTTGCCATCAACTTTGACAGCTGATGAAATGATTTTGGATTTCAAACCAACAAGTTTTTTTTTTGTTTTTTTTTTCAAAATAACACCAAAACAAAGCAAATTTTACTTCTACTGAGGACAGGTTAAACAAGTGGAGCCCTGGGTCAGTAGAGGGTAATTGTCAAGGAGTCTCGCGGAAAACTGAAAATTGTAAAACAGAAAATGCAATTCCAATGAGCGCGGATTTGCGAAGAGGCTACAGGCAAACTAAAACACAATTTAATACGCTATACTGGATACAGCCAGAAAAATAAGCAATAAGCTACGAGTGAATCTGGAAGAATTGGACTGGAAGAAGTTCTCAGATTTATAAAAAGTAGGTCAATCAAAGAAAAGGGATGATGCGTGTTTAGAAAAACTTCAACTTTCAATGTCAGGACTAAGTGGTGCAGACTTGCTTTAATAAATACATTTTATACTGATGATGCTAAGGAATTGAGTAGCGACGTTGTATTTGTAAGAATCATAAAGGTCTGAGTGGTTTGGACTTCAGTACTTACATGGGCCTCAATTTAATATAAATTAATATGTGTTATGTTCCCTTTGCTAGGGAAGAAGGGAAGCAACAATAAAAACCAAGATGTAAAAATTGTGAATTTATTCATTTATAGTGTCAGGAAAAAAAACAAAAAAAAAAAACAATTAAAGTTGTACTACATGAGTAACAAAGTGTCTCAAATCAAATAAAAAAGGCATCAGCCAACATAATCGACGCAAAATGAGCTACAACCGAAAAACAACCAAACAAAACTGTCGAGCTGTCACGCAGGTGTCCAGTCAAGATGAGCAGGTGGAAGAAGGTCCCTTTCGTAGTCCGTGCCCCCACAGGTGGCCTCTGCATATTGATGGGGGCGGAAAGGTGCCTGGCCAATCCAGCGAGCGGTCAGACTCCCAGCCTCCGTCCGGCATTCTCAGCTCCTGTGAATCCAAGTCCAGGGCTCACGGATCAGATTTACATACACACAAAAAACAAAAGAAGCGGGAGTATGGGATTATCAAATACCAAAAGGGCCAAGGCCCAAAACAGTAAGAAGAAGGTCCAATTCTGGGTCTCAAAAACCCTGGGGCCTGGGACAACAGACCCTATAGTTAACGTGTGTCTACTGTCCTGAGTACTGGGTAAAGAACAGCGTGACCAGGACTAAACTAGGCCTAACAAAGTGACTAAATAAAAACATACTGCACCAAGGTGTTTGAGTCACAGTCCAATTAAATTCATTAGGAACCTATTTGTTTCATACCTTGACAGTTTTGGCTGCACTCCTTCCTCACAAACGCCACGTGATGTCGCTGTGATGTAAACAGCTGATTTAAATAGATTTCTGCAACTTAAATCTGCAATACCAGACCACTACAAGATGGAGTGGGACAACGCTAAGGTCGTAGGTACAGAGAACAACATGTACCATTGTTGGATCAGGAAGGCCACTGAGATCCAGAAATGCACCCACCAGACCGTGAACGAGGATGAAGGTGCATACCAACTCTCTCACACCTGGGGTACAGTTCTGTAGAAGCTGGACTACAGATGATGCTGACGTGGAAAATGGCACCAAAATCTTTCTAAATCAGATGAGCAGACATGTCACAAACCCCAACAGCAAGGACTAAAGACTAAAAATTGTCAATGGGTGTAATCACCTTTGTAAACACATCACAATTGGGACTAAACCTGGAACAAAACCTGGACTACACCAAGAGTAAATCAAGACTAAAGGACTTTGGAATATTTGGACTAAACCCTGAAGTTATCTTGACTAGACCAGGATCAAACCAAGTCTACATGTGGTCTTAGGATCACAGGAGATCAATATGAAAGAACCCTAAATAAAACCATTTCCAAAACAAGACTAAACCAATAAATGAAATGAGTAGAACATGACAGATCTCAATGTCTTATTTTGAAAGATCTGAGAAGAACCATATGTTACTTCTAAACTCCACTAATCGCTGCTCATTAGTCGTATGGTCTCTTTCTGACAAACTAATGACCAATTAATGCCTGCGTTTTGCTAAAGAGAGGTTTTGTGCAGGGACTAAAATAATTTTCTTCTATCTCTCCGTGTTGTTGCCAAGTGATCAGTGGGGAGTCGCTCTGGAACTGCACCAGGCCTTCTGCTGTTCCACACCAAAGCTTGTATGTATAAATAAACTTCATTTGACGACTTGAACCAAGGTTTTATTGACTATTTATTTACTACGCCTTTACCAAAAGCAATGCCAAGTTTTATTTTATGTATTTAAGTTATTTTCAGATATTTCTGTGATTTTTTTTGGTTACATTAAGTGTAAAGTTTCACCTGCTTGTCTCTTAAAGGATTTATATTACGCAAAATGGACTCTTGAGGGATTTCGGTGGTGTCCACACGATGATTTTTGGTCGAATCTGTGAAGTTTTTATTCGTTTTGATCTTTCGTACACATGGAGCCGGCGTTTCAGGTGGGCGAAAATGGTGTCTTTTGAAAACTGGTTCGAAAGTGGAGAAATCTGAGAACGCCGGTGTTACTTTGTCGTGTGGACAAGCAAACTGCAGCCTTTAGAAAACGATGATCTCGCGACCCAGAGGAGAACCACGCGCAACAACAACAACAACAACCAACAACCATAACAACAACCACGGCGGACAGTGGAGTTGAGTTTGTGCTGCGGACGCTTCTAAGTTTATTTGCACTGTTGCATCAAAACCTCTTAATCTACTGTTTGTTGCGGAAGAGGAGGGACTTTATGCGCATTCGCTCTTTGTAGTTTTGTGTGTCCAGTGGCTCTGGCTGTGTCCTGTTTACAGCGCCACATACAGGTGTGGCACATGTATTACATCATTTTCACTCAGTGCTCTGTTGTCGTCTGGACGTGAATATTTATTTATCCAACGTGTGTGGACCCATTTTGTTTTTAAACCTGAAAATTATTATTTTTTTAATCCATGAGCGTTGTCGGGTAGATGTAGCCTTAAAGCCATTTGTCATTTACACATTTGAGTAATCCTGGATTATTAGTCTGTCCACATGTCCAGAGCCCAAAATGCTCTGTTCCACTTGTGATGTTATGAATCTGTAGTTTTCAGGATAACAGCTCCTTTTACCTTTTGTTTGGTGGAGAAATTCCAGGGCTGAAATTATCCAACCCATTGAAGGTGTATGGAGTTTAAAAACACAGTGGAGCACTTTGTGTATGACATCACAAGGTGAAACAGAGTGTTTTCAGTCTGAGATAAGAACTTGAAGATTAAATATGAAGGATTTGTGTGAGAATGAAACAAAACACGACTCTAGGTCTGCTTGTGATAAGGAAACAACATTATAATAGGTCAGAACATAGTGTAATATGGGCTCTTTAACTAGGGATGTAACAATAAATGTCATGATATCGTATCGTCAAATTTCTCACAATATATTGAATTACAAGAATCTTTTCTTAATTTCATTACTACATGAATAGTAGTAATGAATTTAGTAGCATATTACCAATTATTTTAGTCTCCACAAAGTATCCTGATAAATATTGTTCATGAGATGCAGATCACAAGCCTCAGATATTCTGCGTGTATCACAAATTAAGAGAATTGAATTGGAGAATGGAGAAAATAAAGAACAGTGGGCGTGTGCCAGTGGCGGTTAAAATGGGAGATCTTCGGCAAAATGGCTTCTTGATAATAAGCAATTAAAGACGAACATTCACCCAACATTCCCGAAACACTCCACATGCAACTTCAGGTGAGTAAATGGTTAGTGGAAACAACTACAACATGGTTAAAAGCTCTGAAAAGTCAAATAGAGCGGCTTTAAAAATGCCATTGCTTCGGCTGGAATGTTGCAGTGTAATTGAAAAGCTCTTTAATTTGTTCAACTATAAGGATTTTTATTGCCAAAAATACTTGTTTTTTACAGTCACCTGCTTGTCTCCACGGAGATTGCCAAATTTAGTGCCATTTTGTTGAAGCAAATTACAATCATTATTAATACCTCACTGTGCTGAACATGTTTGTGGAGAAAAAAAAGGTTGAAAATAGGAATAGATTTTAAAAATGAGTCATGCTGGCTTGTGTGCACACGTTTGACACAAATAATGGAGGAAAATAAACACATTTTTAAGTGTTTGGAAATATGTTCAAACTTGGCTGAGGGGCAGAAATCACCTCGCAAAGAGTGAGGAGAGAACTGCCCGTTAAACTGACTGAACATTGTTAAAGATGCTCTGAGGTTTGCCACGTATGCCTCTATGACGATGTTGCTTTGCCTAAAATATTTCTATGTCTTACCCACTTCATAAAACACCCGAAGCAAATCTATTATTACACCAGACTGTCGATGTAAATGTCTGCTTTGATAGAATAATGTTTGAAATAAAAATACGGTAATTTCTGGACTATAAACCTCACATTTTTTCTCAAACTTTGAACCCAGCGGCTAACAAAACGATACGGCAAATATATCGACGGATTCTTTGTTTGGCACATTGTCCGTTCATATATATGGTCTATGGTTTATCAAAACAGTGGAAAATGTCACTGTCTGTGCGGTTACACGTGGATCTAGGGTTAGGGTGACCATATTTCCATTTGTGAAAACCCAGACGCCTTACCGGGGGTGGGAGGTGGGGCCTCAACATTGAGCTACAGTTGTCCCTCGCCATATCGCGGTTCACCTTTTCGCAGTCTCGCAGATTTTTTTTGTGTGCTTTTTTTTGGTGGTTTAGACCAGGTCTAAACCAGGACTAATCTTGGACTTAAGCGAGAGAACGCCGAGCAGTTTGTCCCCAAAGTGCGATCTGGCAATTGAGCTGAGCGGGTCCTTTCTCCTGCGGTCACCTCCGAGCCCGTCCCGACAGTGAGTCCTGTTTCAGTTCTGGTTTAGTCCTAGTTCAGTCTTGGTTTAGTCCTCCTCTTCAGTCCTGGAATCAGTCCTAGGTTAGTCCTGGTTTAGTCTTGGTTCAGTATGTGGCATAAGCAGTGCAAAAGTTTGATATAATCTGGGGGTCTAGAAAAATGCTGCTGGACTCTGCGCTGTTGGGCTCCATTACAGAATAAATGAATCTTCGGTTCGTTACATAAAGAAGGAGGAAAATAACAAAAGGACGACAACAGCAATACGTTTTAAGAAGGATACAAAAAGGGTTGCACTTGTCCTGTCTGAAAAAAAAGTGTATAAAGTGTGTGTTAAATGCGCATTTGTGCTTCGGCATGTTGCAGTCTGTTTGCTCGCTCCTTCTGAGTACAGAGGGAGCTACGAGAGACGCTCAGTTTAATCGTCTGTGTAAATGACGAGAAAAAACGTCTCAAACTTCAGTAGCCGGACGTCCACTCATACCTGACTGACAGAACTAACCCCGCCACGAGAGAGTCTGAAATCTGCTGAAATCCTCAAAGACACTGACATGATACAGAAAGGACAGAGACTCTTTCTGCAGGAGACATGTGCAGTAGAGCGCGGGAAGAGACGGGGTGGTGCGCCGAGGAAGATGCTCTTTTGATTGTGTTTTGAACAGATATTTTGCGATTCATACACACACCGCCTTATGGAAAACACACAAAGAAATGCAGACGATGCAGCTTTTAAAGTTGATGGCGATTGATGTGACTGTGGAAGAAGTAAACACAAGTAAACTGCTGCACGTGAACTAGACATCTGTGAGTTGATGGCGAGATTTTGGCTACGGCAGCGTAACGAACTGACTCAACGCAAAAAGACGACAAAAGCTTTCAAAGGCGATAAAAGCAGACGGCCCGAACTTGAAAATGTTCTTAAAGACGTGGACACCTGTGGCTTTTATACATATGTACAAGAAATTTTGTTAAATAGTCCAATAGTCCTGAAATTACGATAACCTTGCATCGGATGAATCGTTGCATGTTGAAGGACTATTTTCTCAGCAGCAATGGAATTTTACTTTGCCGGTAAGATAGGTATTTAAAAAAGTGTCTCCACATGTCTAATGTGTACTGATTACTTGGAGAAGTTACAGGTCTGATCTGTGGAGAGGTATGAATGCATGTTTTTCACAGATTTTTTTGAACAAGAAAAACTCTTGCATTCAAATAAGTGCTTAGTGAATACTTATTTAATATTATACCAAATAGATAGAACAGATCTTTAACTCTTTCCCCCTGGACGCCTACTAGGAACAACCCATACATATGTTACTAGTTCTACACCCATAGAGCATAATTGCATAAAAGAAAACAGACTTCCACGAGTGATTATAAATGATTTTTACACTCATGAACTTAATTGTAACACTGACATATTTGTATCTCTGGAAACCTTAGACTCTGAACTCTTCATTTATGGATGTTTAAATGTGATTCAACTCATTTATAGGTGTATAACAGCTCACTGAAAATGAGAGTTTACCTGGTCAGGTGCAAAATCGAAAACAAAAAACTACATTCAGCATCTGATATCTGCATGTTCTGAGTACTATATTCATAAAAAAATAAAATATATACTTTGTCAAAGTATTTAAACAGATTTCATATCACCAGATACAGTATAGCCAAGTGTGCACCTGTTTTTACCTGTTGTACACCTGTGTGCACCCAATTCATTTTTTTTCCATTTAACTTATTCAACTCATTCAGCTTATTATAATATAATAATAAAACTCTTCCCCGTCAGTGTGTGTCCAGTATTTGTCATCTTGGCTGTTTTCTCGTGTGCAGAGCTCCGCATAAGCGTTTTTTCTGTAGTGATTCTGTTATACATCGCATCTTGGAAAAAAAGACTGAAATATTTTAAAGGACTGGCCTGGGCAACATCCAGATTTCAGGGCAATTTTGGTTCATAATCGAGTATAAAGCTCAGATAGTTTGTTGGGACATCGCAGGACTCCACACAGACGCATCAGCGGCATTCTCACCTTCTCCCCGAAAGTCCGTCGCTATCGCTGTTTTCCACTTTATAATCAACTTCAACATCATCACTTTGAAATCTATAAAAGTCACTTTCTCTAAACTTATCCATAAAATACGTCCGCTCCTCATTATTTCTAAAACTGTGCGCCGCAGCGCCGCGATCTTTCCATTGCACGTGTTTCGTGTTGTGTTTTTTTCCGGAAGCTACCATCGTCACTATTTCGATTAACTTCGGAAAAAATCGGCGAAAACATATCCTTGAATCCTATTGGTCAGTCTAGTGTGGGTTGTAGTGGCCCCCACCGATCACAGTCTCTGTTTAAATGTGAAAAACCGAGCCGTTTCTAAAGGTCGTCAAATCTCGTCTTTAGTGAAACAGCGGAGGAGTCAAAAGTCGTCATTAAGGGTTCAGGGGGGTCGTCAAATGTCGTCTTCATGGGGGAAAGAGTTAAGGAGCAAAAATAGTTCACAAAAATAAATCATAAAAACTTACATCAGTGTCCTCTTTATATTTAGAAACTTTATAGCGTCTTCTTTTTATAAAGCCCTTCTAAATTAATACAATTATATTTGAAATGGCGTTATAAAGCTATTTATTCGGCTCAGTACAGTGCGATTGTCAGTGACAGTATCTTAGGGCCATCAAAGCGAGCTAATCCTGTACATTGTCACACTGTCACAGACACAGCAGTGCTTTGGTCGGTCTGATTTTACATTCAGTTTGAAGTCTCCTGAAGCTGTTCTAACCTCACTACATTAATCATGATTGGGATGCCAGTTCTTTAAAAAAAAAAAAAAAAAAAAAAGTGTGATGTGTGTTTTAAAGTGCGTTTGACAGGTTTTCATGTTTTTCTAATACCTGGTCTGGTGGGATAGTGTCTGTGGTAAATATTTATCATAGTTTTACATCAGTTAAGTGTCATTTTGTGGAAAAAAGTTGAGAAGAAAACGAAATACCTCTGCCTATGTCATCAACACAGAAAATTCCATCCAAAACACATAATCATCAATTTTTTGGGGTAATAAAAGACAATATCGTAGGAGAATTATGCTACGGTCAGACTGCAAGGCTTAACGCTCAATTCGGATTTTTTTCGTGAAATCCGATGTTTTTGCGAGGTCGTTCACATTTCCAATTAAACGCGACTTGTATGTGACTCCAGTGTGAACTTTAAACAGCCCAAAAGTGTCCCGCATGTGCACTGGAGACACGACGTCGTCAACCGCAGCGAGCGTCTCTGTGTTTACGGAAGTTGTCCAAACATGGACGCAGCATCGAGCACCTGGAGATTTTAAAGTTCCTCTCGTACCGGAGCCAGAACATGAACAACTTACTTGTTTTAAGGAGGAGATTGAGAAGGAGAAGGACGAGGTTTTTGGCCGTGGTTGTTTTGTGAGGGCAGTGGCAGCGACGTCTGTTGAAAGGAACGTGTGGATGTGGAGACGGAGCCAAGAGTGGTGAGTGGAGATGTGCTTCGCTTCAGTGACACAGAGTTCATTAACAATTTTCGTATGATGAGAAGAAAGTTTATGTACATTTGTGGCTTGTTGATAACGTGTAGGTCGGATGAATGCACCTTGGCCGTTCACACTGAAGTCACATGTTAAAAGATCGGATATGTATCGGTTTTAGGAGCACATATCCAAGTGTCCTGGGTCACATTTGAAAAAATTGGATCTGTGTCGTTCAGACTGTCATTAAAAGATCAGATACAGGTCACATAGGGGCCAAAAAATTTGATTTGGGTCACTTCAGGCTGCAGTCAGCCGTATTTACCTTATTGACATATGACATTATAAAGCTTTTTAATGATATTGTCAGTGACATTATCTGAGACCCACACGTCTCTGTAGGAGGCTCCCAGGTGTCTGAAAGGAGGAACGCTCTGCCATCTTGGTTGATGGTGTCTGTGACCTGTTTTTTTATTTTTTTTTTATCTCAATGGCTCCATGATCCAGTGTTTGAATGTGTTGTTCTCCAATCCAATGACTCCATGGATCATGAAGATGATTAAAATCAGAAAACATGGCACAGATGGACAGTTTTGCATTAGTTTTGGTCTTTATTTACAGTACTGTATTTTTTGGACTATAAGGCACAACAGATTATAAGGCACATTAAGGCCCCATCCACACTAGTACGTATTTGAGTCATTTCCATTGCAGATGCTGTGTTCGTTCACGCAAATCTGAAGGAAAACAGCTCCAGAGATGGAACAATCTGGTGCCTCCAGCTCCCACGAACTCATCTGAGTACAGATCTGATCTGTGTGGATGCATGAAAACGTTGACAGACTGACGTAGGAGCTCTAGTTGCATCCTTATTGGACCACGTCACTGTGATTTGCACCTTCCTGATTCACTGGGTTCGAAAATCGGTTCGAGGTCAGTAAGCACAAAAATTAAGACAGTAAGCACAGAATTAATACATAAGACGCACAAGATTATAAGGCGCACTGTCGATTTTTGAAAATTAATGGATTTTAAGTGCGCCTTATAGTCCGAAAAATACGGTATGTTTACTAGTTAACAGTTCTGCGGTTACTTCAGTCACATCTGCTGCCTGTGTCCAAACAGGAAAAAATAAATAAATACAAACTAATAAAAGAAACACTAGGAAAACTAGGCAAGCTTTTTGTAAAATGCTATTACAGTAGACAGACTATGTTACAGTGAAATGTGCAGCCTAACCCGTCATACGCTGTTAATACAGTGACTAGCTGAAAAGTCGTCTCTATATATGTACATTCTTCGTTGTTTATTCAGTCTATAATTATTTAATGCATCTAAATATTTAATCCCATGTAAAGGCTGTTTATGGAAATGCCGAGTTTGCATATATATTTGCTTTTAAGGCTTTGGACAAACAAGACGTGTGTTGATGTTTGGCGGCCGCTGGATTCAGTAAAGTGGCGATTACGTGGGATGGAAGCAGTCGTTTTGCAGAAATGGACCGGTCTTGCTTCTATCGCTCATTTCTTCAGACTGTAATTTAGCAACACAATGCACAAAGCTGGATGCAAATGCAGACATAAGGGAGCAGAGGTCTTTGATGGATTCTCTGTATAATACGCTCACGACGTCCTAATTATGCCGACTGCAGCTGTAAGTGCGGGCGGGCCGGGGAGGGCTCGGCGAAACAGGTTTTCAGCGAGATGTGGACGCGCCGGCTCCAAGTGACTCTGCCGTCGACTCGGATGAATATAGAAGAGATGACAAAAGTTGTGTTCAAGTATTTTTATGTAAAATAGTCTTGTGTCGGTAAAGAAAGAGCTCATCAAAATAAAGAAAAATACAGTAACACAAAATGAAATGAAATTGAATTGAAGTTTTAAGGGTACAGTCGTCCCTCGCTCTTTCGCAGTTTATCATTCGTTGGTCTCGCTGTTTCTCGCTGCATGTGTTTTGTTTTTTTTTACAACGTATGAGCGTGTATTGTGTTCCTCCCCCCCCGTCCTGATTGGTTAAGAGATTGTAGGCCGTTGTCAATCAAGCTCCTCCGTGCCGTGTCAATCAGTGTATCATTCGTTCATTCGTGTTTTCAATATAAAACCCAAAATTTTAAAAAATTAAAAAACAACAGTTTTCTTCATTATTTGTCTCCAAAACCAAAATGAAAAAACGGTTAATGATTTGTTTTTTCAGTTTTCGATTTTGTGTTTAAATGAAGAATGGAAAAGGCGGATAATGCTTACGTGACTTCGGTGACTACAATGTCGGACTTTTGCTCTGCATACGGACTGAATCAGGACTAAACCGGAACCAGACCAGGACCAGAGCGGGACTGAGACCAAGACCAGAGAGGGACCACAGCGGACTCCGAGGCTGAGGCTTGGAGTCAAAGCTCGGAGTCCGATGTGGTCCCGCTCTGCTCTCGGTCTCAGTCCCGGTCTCGGTCTCAGTCTGGTCCAGGTCAGGTGCTGGTCTGCTCCGGGCCTGGTCCCAACCTGGTCTCAGTCTCAGTCCCGGTCTGGTCTCGGTCTCAGTCCCGGCCTGGTCTCGGTCTCAGTCCCGGTCAGGTCTCGGTCTCAGTCCCGGCCTGCTCTCGGTCTCAGTCCCGGCCTGGTCTCGGTCTCAGTCCCGGTCAGGTCTCGGTCTCAGTCCCGGTCAGGTCTCGGTCTCAGTCCCGGCCTGGTCTCGGTCTCAGTCCCGGTCAGGTCTCGGTCTCAGTCCCGGTCAGGTCTCGGTCTCAGTCCCGGTCAGGTCCCGGTCTTAGTTCTGATCTCAGTCTCGGTCTGGTCTCGGTCTCAGTCCTGGTCAGGTCTCAGTCCCGGTCAGGTCTCGGTCTCAGTCCCGGTCTCAGTCCCGGCCTGGTCTCGGTCTCAGTCCCGGTCAGGTCTCGGTCTCAGTCCCGGCTTGGTCTCGGTCTCGGTCTCAGTCCCGGCCTGGTCTCGGTCTCAGTCCCGGTCAGTGGTCTCGGTCTCAGTCCCGGCCTGGTCTCGGTCTCAGTCCCGGCCTGGTCTCGGTCTCAGTCCCGGTCTGGTCTCGGTCTCAGTCCCGGTCAGGTCTCGGTCTCAGTCCCGGTCAGGTCTCGGTCTCAGTCCCGGGGTCTCGGTCTCGGTCTCAGTCCGGTCTGGTCTCGGTCTCAGTCCCGGTCAGTGGTCTCGGTCTCAGTCCCGGCCTGGTCTCGGTCTCAGTCCCGGCCTGGTCTCGGTCTCAGTCCCGGCCTGGTCTCGGTCTCAGTCCCGGTCAGGTCTCGGTCTCAGTCCCGCTCTGGTCTCGGTCTCAGTCCCGGTCAGGTCTCGGTCTCAGTCCCGGTCTGGTCTCGGTCTCAGTCCCGGTCAGGTCTCGGTCTCAGTCCCGGTCTGGTCTCGGTCTCAGTCCCGGTCAGGTCTCGGTCTCAGTCCCGCTCTGGTCCTGGTCTGATCTCAGTCTCGGTCTGGTCCCGGTCTGAATCTATCTATCTCCCCTCTCCCCCTGTACCTCTCTCTCTCTCTCTGTCTTTCTCTGTTCCTCTCTCTTTTTTCCTCTCTTAAACTTCTATTCTCACCCCATATTTTCTCTCTCTGTCTCTGTTTTTCCTCTCCCTCTCTCTCTCTCTCTCTCTCAAGCTTCTCTTCATATCCCACATTTTTCTCTCTCCATCTCTTTTTCTTATGTATCTCTCTCTTTCTCCCTCTCTCTTTTTTTTTCCTATCTGTCTCACTCTTTCCCCCTCTCTCCCTATTTCTCTGTCCCTCTCTCTTTTTTCCTTTCTCTCTCATGCTTTTATTGTCACCCCACATTTCTCGCTGATTTCCCTCCCTCTCTCTCCCTCCTTCCTTCTCTCTCTCTCCATTTCTCTGTACCTTTTTACTTCTGTACGTCCCCCTCTCTCTCAAGCTCCTATTCTTTCCCCACATTTTTCCTCTCCCTCTCTTTTTTCCTATGTATCTCTATATCTATCTCTCTCTTTCTCTCTCCCTCTTTCACTTCTTCTCCCTCACTCTTTTTTAATCTCATTTCCCCTCCCTTCTTCTTTCTCTCTCCCTTTTTCTCCTTCTCTCTTGCTCTTTTTCCTCCCTCCTACTCTCTCCCTCTCTCTTTTCTCCTCCCTCCTTCTCTCTTTCCTCGAAGTTACAGTTGCCCGTTAAAACCTCTCGTCTCACATCTCGCCTGTCGACTTTCTGAAGTTTTCCCGTTTCCCGCGGCGGCGAAACAAACGTGGAGAGCGCGATGTCTCGTCTCTCCGCTCAAACATCCCACTTTTGTTTCGTCTCTTTGTCGATATTCCCTCTTGTTTTGATGTTTTTTTGGAAGCCGAGACGGTAGCGGGGGCCCGGGGGACTCGCTCGCTCGCACGATCGCGCTTCGTGGGGTCCCGGGGTTCGAGTGGTGATCAAAGGAACAAAGTGCGAACTGGAAACTACAGACGAGCCGTGGAAAAGCGCAGAATCGGCGTGTCCCTGCGAAAACGAGCTGTGACGGCGTTGTTTACAGTGAATATTTTCTGGTGTGATCGGTTTTGATTTCGCTCAAAGTGTTAATAAAACTTCATGAAATCTGAATCGGGGAAAAAGGAAACAGAGCTCAGAACCGCTCGCCGCTCAAATGTTTTCTTAATTAGGAAAAGACAGATTTGGGGATGATGAAAATAGCTCCGAGCTGCAGTCACAGATATTTCAGAATTTGAGAAGAAAATTGTTTGTTTTGGTTTAGAAAATGTAAGAAACTCTTTACTCCTTAGGCCAAAATCGAGCTCACTATTTGAATTTTTCATAGTTCTTAAAATAATATGTTCGTATGTTATTGAATGGGTAATTTAAGTAGAGTTTGAGTGATTTACTTTGCTTTATTTTGAGTGTGACGTCACCCACAGCGTTCAGCTCCAGTCAAACGAAGCTCACCAAGGCTGGCAGTTATAGGATGGTCTGGTCAAGCGGTAACGGAGGGAAACAGAGGCAGTTTTTTTACATTCAAATGTCTCTTATTCAGAAACTAGAGGGACTATTGAAATAAGTATCAGAATGTAGGAAAGAGTTACACTCCAACAGGGTCAAGTTAAACCTGTGATATTCTTTCAAGTTCAAGACAAAAAATTTTAAAAATCATGTCAGTAACGGAGGGAATGAAATATGCAGCACTTTTTGGGCAATAAATACAAACAGTGAAAACTCTTGGTTCTCACTTACATATCCTTAACAAACTGGTTTGAATATTTGCCTCATATAGTTTTCTACCATATGGTACAAGATTAGATTGAAAAATCTCTTACTTTTTGAGTAATGAGATTTTTTACTAAGAAAGGTCATGGTAACGGAGGGAAAAGTAACGGAGGGAAAATTGTTCAAGCAAGTAGAAGGTGCAGGATTTTACATAATTTATCAGCTTTTTTCTATAAAATATGTCAGTCCTTCCAAGCTAATTTTTTAATCATTTTAAATAATTTTTTTTTTTTAAATCATGTACCTTCATCAACAGTTCAAAGATCAAATAACACAAGATATGATGAAATACATCCATTTATTTACATGATTTTTGGGTCTTTGAAATTTGGGAAAAAATTTTTGTTCCATGTTTCATACATGGTCTGTTTAGAAGGTATGGAACTTTAGAACCAAAAATGGTACAGAAAAAAGGTGAACAGTTTCATAAACTAGAGTACATATGTATCTGTTCAATACATTTTTATATCAGATGCATTAACTTGAATTTTTGGCCTTGATGTTTACTTCTGCTTGACCGGGTCCAGGAGCGAATTTGGAGCCACCTTTCATATCAGGAACAGGAACTGATTTAAGGACAAAATAGTGAAATAAAAACACCAGGATCATGTAGTGTGGTTTAATTTTAAGATCAAAATTACAATAAATAGATTTGCATTGCTATGTTGGCTGGAAAGTTCCACAGTGGCTTTTTAATGTGTTGTGGCTTTTTCATGTGTTGCGGCATTTGCGTTTGTGTTGTGGCGTTTGTATTTGTTGCGGCGTTTGCATTAAAATCGAGTCCCGCGGTCATTTCCGTTGTGGCTTTTTCTGGTTTGTTGTGGCTTTTTGTTGTGTTGTCTGTATTTGCTGCGACGTTTGCGTTTGTTGTGACCCTCTCGGCTTCCGTATTTGTTGGTGCTTTGTCCTGACGAGGGGAGTGAAGAGGTCGGCGTTGGATGATCTGAGACGGCGGGTAGGACGGTGCTGATGGAGAAAGTTCCAGGTTATAGAGGGACTTGTACATTGCCTTGACTGTGATATTGCACGAGGAGCCAGTGGAGTTTCTTGAGGACAGGAGTGACGTGGTCTCTGGAGCCGCTGTGGGTCTTTAGCACAGACTCCAGGGCAGCTGCGGCTACAGAATTAGCATCGGGACCACGGAGTCTGGAACTCTATTCAAGACTGACGCATTAGTGCTATTATACAAGTTCTGACATCAGATGGGATAATGAAGCACTTCACCACAAGAGGCTTTTAGTCTAATGAACCCAGCTACATGATTAAAGGCTCTGTACCTGATCACGACTGTCTAAGAAACTTGAAAAACAGAACTAGTTCATTTTAAACAGTTTGCGTTAGTTTCACAACGAGAGACGAGCCATAACTGACTCCCTGGGGATAAATCTCTTCATAATGAGATGATGCAGACGGCGTACAGCAGTCTCATCTCTTCAATAAACGCTGCTTAAACAACAGACTCTATTCACGCTTACGTCACAAACCAGGAAGACGTTTGGAAAGATGGGATGACGACTTCCGGTGACGACAACTTCCCGACACTGGACTCGCCGACCGACTGTGATCAAACCCACTGAAGTAAATGTGATCAGCGGTAAAAGCGGTAGAAAAGCGGTAGAATCTTGAATTTGGCGCCTCGTGTCTTCTAATCTCATGTACCCAGTGCGCTCGGAGTTGTGCGTCAGCGGAGAAATGACGAAAACTGAGGTATGGTTTTAATTGTTGATTAGTCAAACATAACGGAACGCTACAATGACGTGGACTAGGACGTTTGCTCATTGTTCCTAGATTTTGTCAGACTAACTGTCAGAATAATTTTATTATCCCATATTTGCTAAATACTTGTGTGATATTCTATGCCTGTGAGTTAACCATTTATGTACTACAATTCTTTGATTTATAATGTACCAATCACTTGTATAAAAATAAATAACCTGTTTGTGTTTGACAACTGTGTGCAGTGTCCTATCGCTCTTGTGAACCTCGAGATGATTCCTCACATGAAGCCAACTCCCACTGTCACACATGCAAGAGTTATGATGGTGTCTGACCTAAGGCACCTTCTGATTGTTAATCATTCTGTAACTAGGGCCTCCTAATGAAATAAAAAGAGGAGAACGGCCTTGAGTCATCAGAACGTGTGGAGACTGTTGGTTTTGATGCCCACTCTCTGCCCGTTCTCCTCGCGAGTAAAACTGAATTAATCTCTTGTCTTTCTTCTTGTTTACAATGTTTAGATAAACCTAACACTAACCCTGCGTTCGATTATCTTCCGACTCCCACTTGGACCTGGGATTTGACGTCAGGCCTGAGCTTGAAGCATTCCTTTACATTCAGCTAATCAACAATTAAAACCACA
Source organism: Boleophthalmus pectinirostris (assembly GCF_026225935.1). Classification (NCBI taxonomy): domain Eukaryota; kingdom Metazoa; phylum Chordata; class Actinopteri; order Gobiiformes; family Gobiidae; genus Boleophthalmus; species Boleophthalmus pectinirostris. The sequence goes on along the minus strand of NW_026571404.1, from coordinate 6,863,508 downwards.
CGTCAGTTTTCATCATTTCCCCACGGACGCACAACTCCAAGCGCACTGGGTACATGAGATTGGAAAAGACGAGGCACCAAATTCAAGATTCATTTTACCACTGATCACATTTACTTCAGTGGGTTTGATCACAGTCGGTCGGCGAGTCCAGTGTCGGGAACTACACCGGAAGTTGTCATCACATGTGGCTGTAATTGTTGATTAGCTGAACGTAAACGAACGCTACAATGACATGGACTGGGACGTTTGCTCATTGTTCTAAGATTTTGTCAGACTAACCCTGCGTTCGATTATCTTCCGACTCCAACTTGGACCTCGGATTTGACGTCACGCCTGAGCTTGAAGCGTGTTATTATGTTTCACGTGTCCTCTTAGCAACCTACGACGTTAAATCAAGTATTTGTTCAATATTGGCCTCACCACAACACCGACAAACAAACCTATCTTACTGCAGTGAAACAAGTGACTGAAACTGTCATTTAAACCACCAAAGTGTCCAAACACAATGAAAACACTTCATATTTACACGTCACAGTGGGCGGAATACTTGCTTGGTCGATTTTTTCCGCCACTGATCGGAGTATTTTTTTTCCACCATTTTTTTCCTCGGAAAACTGTTTCAGAAGAATAATCAAACGCAGGGCTACTCCCACGAACAGACTCTGCCGGAAGTTGTCATCACATGTTTCCAAACACCTTCCTGGTTTGTGACGTGAGTGTGAATAAAGACTATTGTCATCCAGTTGTATTTAAATTTAACCTAGGCTTCTCATTATACTTAAATTAAACTGAATAATCATTTTATATCTAAATTAAAGATATTACTTCTATATGGGTTTTACTAGTGATGGGCAAATGAAGCTTCAAGACACATTGAAGCCTTTCATCCAATTGCTTGTCACTTGAAGCTTCATTTGCTCTAACAGGAGGTCTACTGGACACAAAAATATCAGTTGACATGAATTTGAAGTGTGTGACATTTTGCAGAAAGCCTGTGAATAAAACTGTCAGCAAAATAAAGAAGTATGCAAAACATTTATATTGTAGTGACGGCAGTGTACTGTGTATCTATACACTGGCAGTATGGAAAACGATTATTTGAAAATGATGAAAATGGAAATCTCAGCAAAATCCGAACCATTTCCTGAATCAGTCACGTGGTACAGCCGGGCAGCGAGGCTTTGGACGTCATCATTTTCAGCTCCTCCCCTAAATGAAGCGAGCCTCGATACACGCATCGCGGAAACACCCCCTCCCTACTCGACACACGCTTCAAAGCCTCGATACGGAACGTCACATCACTAGGTTTTACCACCATTTTACAGGTAAATTTCCTCACCGGTGTCTCTGTGTTTTCTCTCCACATTCTTGGTTTGGTTTGGTTTGTGTCTGTGCACCTGGGCCTAGTTAAATGATTTCAGAGACACACCTGCTCACCTGTGTTTTCTACTGCCACCTACTGGACACACTAAGAATAACCTGATCAACTAATAAAAAAGGGGAGGGGAGGTGAAGAGGAGAGAGGCTCAGGAGGGAGGTGAAGACTTGGAGCAGAGGGAATGGGCTTTTTGACTTGACATTATGTAAATGTAAATGAAGAACAGCGTTTTCATCACACATAAAATTTAATATCATTAGAGCAGGGGTGTCAAACTCATTTTGGTCCAGGGGCCGTATCCAACCGACTTTGATCCCAAAGGGGCCGGATCAGAAAACTCATGTCATATAAACCCCAAAAATAACAATAAGTTCAAATATTTGTGCAGAGAAACACAAATCTATTACAGAAATCTTTATCAATTGATGAACTCTTTCTTTTACAAAATATTATAATATTATGAACAACCTGAAACTTTAAGAAAAATACAATTTCAACACAATGTTTTAACATTAACTTGTACACAAATAACAATAAGTCAATTTTTCTTGGAAAATCCTGCACGCGGCGTCCACATTTTTCATTTTGGACATTTTTCTGATGAGGGTGTCACGGTCAACAGTCAAAACGTCTTCATTTGTGCTGCTCTGGTGGGAGGGGCCACGTACAGAGACGCTGGAGACGCTGCTGTGATAAACACCGCAGAAAATTACCAATATTTAAATAAAAAATATAATTAAAATATTTTAGTAGAAATAAGCCGATGGCCAGATTAAAGGTCTTGGAGGGCCGGATCCGGCCCCCGGGCCGTATGTTTGACACCTGTGCATTAGTGGATGACTATAACCTGACGAACAACTGATGAACACAGAGACTCAAACATCGAAGAACTGAATCTCTTGAGCACAGGCCGGAGCTCCTTCCATAAGACTGGACAGGAGTGAAAGTCCCATACAGTTTCTCACTTTAATCTGAGTTTTAGTTTAATTAAACACAATCTGACCAGAAAAAGTTGTAGTACCTCCTACAGTAAGTCAACAGAAGAGCTGATTTGTGCTGTTAAACAAGTCTCTCACACATAAAATAACAGTCACAAGTTTGCTATTATTATCCAACAGGTTTTAGTTAGTTAGTCACTCTCACCTTTTTTGTTGAAATACCAAAACAAAAAAAGGACCGTGAACGTGTCTGTTAATCACAGGCTGAAAATGTGTCATTAGATTTTTTATTTTTTTTCTTGAGTTTGCAGACACTCTTAAAACTTTATTTGCTAAGACACATCACAGACTCAGCTACACACACTATCGTCAAAAAAGCCCTGAAAACTCACCTGCCTTAATTACAAAACAAAACAAAAACAACTACCTTTAAATAACTGCATCTCCTCTTTATCTGTTTCTGTGTTATGTTTTCATTTGTGTTTGTGTCCATCTTGATCTTTATGAAGCATCTTTGAGTGTCATGAATAGTGAAATGCAAGTGTTATATATTATTATTATTTGTATTATTATTATTATTACTATATATATTATTTTTTTTTTAATGTATGCTTTGTGTTTCCATGGTAACTGCTGAACATTCCACTGTAGACACTTAGGGATGGGAATTCGATTAAATTTTTAAAAATCGATTATCGGGAGAATTAACGATCGATTTTCAATGAATCATTAATGTTTTTATATTAAAATTATCATCATTATTATTTTTACTATGACTAATCTGCATAAATAAACTCAACTTTACAACATATAAACCATAAACACTCTAGAGCCACATCAGCCCGTTTGACATTATAATGTGTTTAATGCAGATTTGACACATTTGTTTATGTTTTACAGAAACAAAACTTAAAACCACATGACTCATTTGCATAAACTATAAGAGCTGTGGTCTCGGTCTGGTCTCGGTCTCGACCTTTAAAAGTGTTTGTCTTTTGGACGCATGTAACTCAACTTTATGTTGCAGTAACTCGGTCTCGTCTTGGTCTTGGCCTTTAAAAGTCTCGGTCTCAAGTCTCAGAGATCTTGGTCTTGTCTCAGTCTTGGGACTCTATGGTCTCAGACTGGTCTTGGTCTCAACCTTTGAAAGTCTCGGTCTTGTCTTGGCCTCGACCCTCAGAGATCTTGGTCTAGTCCCGGTCTCGGGATGCTGTCTTCTCGGTCTGGTTTCGGTCTCGACCTTTAAAAGTCTCTGTCTCGACCCTCAGAGAACTTGGACTTGTCTCGGTCACGGGACGCTGTTGTCTCAGACTGGTTTCGGTCTCAACTCTCAGAGGTCTTGGTCTTGACCTGGTCTTGGGACGCTATGGTCTCGGTCTGGTCTCGGTCTTGACCTTTAAAAGTGTTTGTCTTTTGGACGCATGTGACTCAACTTTATGTTGCAGTAACAGGGATACTGCGTTTACATGCACCATGATGAAACCGGGACACTCAAAAAACCCGATCATACCCGGGATAATAATGTGATGTAAACACACTCACTGAGTGGAACAGTGTCTCCAAGGAGCCAGAGCCCAAACGTGGGACTGTGAGACACAACTCCAGTGTTTGTGTCAGACTCAGACTCGTGTCCTTACACTACACACAGCAACCTACATTCAGTTTGTCGATTAAAAATGAACGTGAGCGACGAAATTTTTAATGATCAGTTATCGATTAGTCGACTAATCATGCCCATCCCTAGCACATAGGGCTGGGCGATATGGATCAAAAAATATATCTCGATATATTTGCTATATCTCGATATACGATATATATCTCGATATATGTTCAAGAAAAAATAACCCCCTAAAACTGAAAACTGCAAAAACAAATCTGCCAAATTCCACAAGGTCTTTTTTTTTTTTTTATTGAAGTGTAAGAGGTCGACAGTTCATACAGGAACATTTAAGATTACAAAAAAACCTAATTACATAAATAATAATTTAACTGTAAAATAAAAGAAATACATATTTCCTTCTTTTCATTCATAAATAAAACAACTCAACACAAGCTCATCTTTGTATTAACTCTGTTGTCCAGACCAGAACCATGAGCTCCTTTAGCAGAAGAAACTCAGGATGTTCATTATTTCAATAGATCCATGTTCCAGCAGTCAGGAGCTCTGAGGTTTAATCCCACAATCCACTGCAGATCAAACCCAACGTTTCCAAACACTATTGTACAAGTGACACTGCAGCAGATTATTAATTAAAATAGTCTGCATAAATAAACTTTACATTGCTAAACTTTACAATATATAAAGCATAACGACTCTAGAGCCACATCAGCCTGTTTGAGATAATAATGTGTTTAATGCAGTTTTGCGCACGTGTGTTTACATTTTACAGAAACGAAACTTAAGCGCATGGCTCATTTGCATAAACAGCACTTCTCATGCAGCTCAACTCGTTTAGCTTCTTTCAGGCTAAAGGACACGACTCAGTGGAATAGGAGGATGTGCTGCTGATGTTCTTGTCTGTAAATGGTGGAAAAGGTTTGTGGTGCTTGAAGCTTTTCACTGGCACCAACTTTCAGCGTTCACGGCGACAGTGAGGAGTGAAGGAGACACGAGCGAACAACATCAGTGAGGTGGGGACGCGCGGAGGCGACGAGAGAGATAAACAAGCGAAGCGGCGAAATCAGAATTGAATCTAAGCATTATATCGATATATACGATATGTCAGAATTCATACCGAGTTTAAAAACTATCTCGATATATTTAAAATATCGATATATCGCCCACCCCTACTAGCACACATGTCAAACATCTTCAGCGTTGATGTCCAGTACTGCACAGAGAACCACACTGTTTGCATAGTGTTTGCAGAAGGTAAAGTATATTTACAACATGTATTATCGCTCCAAATCAAGTCAAAATTAGAAAACCATAAAAACCTGTCATATTATAAGCCTCTGTTTTGCACCTTTTTCTTTCCCTGATCAAACTAAAAAAACACCAGCATACAAATAATTATAGCCACAATTTGGTTATTTTTGATTTCCCAGGCCTGAATTCAAACAGGAAATAATTCAACGGGAGATACCCATTGTAAAACGCTGCTCTGAGACTATAATTGTACTAAACAATCACACTGCGATTCAGATTTGTACGTTTCTGTCCTTTATTCGCCAAAACATGAAAACACAGACCTCTATTTGCATAAAGAGAGGATCAAAGTGGATGCAGCAATGAAAGCACACAGACGGCGAACATCTCTCACAATCTGAGCGAGCCCTCGAAATCTGACAAGGAATATTAAAAAGAATAAACCAATATTAAAGGGAGAGGAATACAACAGTTTTTTTTTTTTTTTTTATTATTCATGTATTTAAGCAGCTCTCGAGGCCACAGTTTTTCTGCTGTGTACTGTCGGCATCTAATTCCAGAATCAGGATGTGCACCTTAGCATGCTAGTTGTTGCTGTTGCATTACCGAGACTCTGCTCTGAGCTGAAAGTTGAGAAAAAGTCTTAGAAACTCGTAACTATGAATAATTCAGATGCTCGGAATGCATAAGGTAAGCGAGGAATAACTTTGGATCGCTGCAAAACTTGTTCTGTTTTTCACATTTTAAGACGGTAAAAGTCAGACACAGTGCCTTTAAAGATACACTAAATTGACTCTTGTGAGCTTTAAGCCGTTAGAATGTTGTCACCTCCTCAAAAACATGTATTTTGTTTCTTTCACACATGTTTGAGCAGTAGTTTATTATAAATCTGTCTACATCTCCAAAGCTCAGATCGCTCAGTTTTCAAGTTAACAGACCAACTAAAATCACCCAAATTATTTATGTTATTAGGTTCTTTTTTTCAGACCAAGAGTTTGTTTTTCATACCTGATAGTTTCGACTTCTGCCTGTGGTCACGTGATGTTGCTCAGTTGATTTAAACAGGTTTTGGTGCTGTCTTTCTACCGGTGGAGGCAGGACGACAGCGCCATCTGCAGTCTGACTTTCTCAACCTAAAAAACAAAATAAATTATCGGAAGACCAAATGAACCTCACGGGACCATCCAAATGACTCTCGTGAAGGTGTATGGAGTTTAAAAACACAGTGGAGCTCTTCATGTATTAACGTATGGCGTCACAAATTGGAACAGTTTTCAGTTTGAGGAAAGAACTCAGCCTAAATCTGCAGGGTTTGTGTGTTAAACATGTGAACAGCTCCAAGTAATGCTGTAGGCCTCGAGACCGTTTTTCTTTTTTTTTTTGTGGTCTTGGTTTCATCTCGGACATGACCGCGTTTCGACTCGGTCTTGTAGCTGCTTGGACTCAGTCTTGTCTTGGTCTTGAAGGCGCTTTTCTGTCTTGAAGGCGCTCTTGGTCTTTGTCTTGGTCAGTCTTGAAGGCACTTTGACTTGGTCTTGACCTGATCTTGAAGGTGCTTGGACTCGGTCTTTCTTGGTCTTGAAGGCACTTGGACTTGTCTAGGACTTGATCTTGTCTCGGTCTTGAAGGCACTTAGACTCAGTCTTGTCTCAGTCTTAAAGGCGCTTGGACTCAGTCTTGTCTTGGTCTTGAATGCGATTGGACTTGGTCTTGTCTCAGTCTTGAAGGCACTTGGATTGGATCTTGTCTTGGTCTTAAAGGCACTTGGACTCGGTCTTGTCTCGGTCTTGAAGGCCCTTGGACTCAGTCTTGTCTTGGTCTTGAAGGTGCTTGGACTCAGTCTTGTCTTGGTCTTGAAGGTGCTTGGACTCAGTCTTGTCTTGGTCTTGAATGCGATTGGACTTGGTCTTGTCTCAGTCTTGAAGGCACTTGGATTGGATCTTGTCTCGGTCTTAAAGGCACTTGGACTGGGTCTTGTCTCGGTCTTGAGGTAGCTTGGACTCAGTCTTGTCTTGGTCTTGAATGCGATTGGACTTGGTCTTGTCTCAGTCTTGAAGGCACTTGGATTGGATCTTGTCTCGGTCTTAAAGGCACTTGGACTCGGTCTTGTCTCGGTCTTGAGGTAGCTTGGACTCGGTCTTGAAGGCGCTCGGACTCTGTCTTGTCTCGGTCTCGAGGTCTGACACTCGACGAGCGATAAAATGGAGATAGATTTATAAAAACACTGATGTATATTTTCCAAAATAACTGTAAAATACAAATAAATGTAGAAAGTAACAAAGATGGTTTCGAGTTGGTCTCAATGGGCCATGGCCTCGGTCTCGTCTCGGTCTCCACGTTTAACAATCTCAGTCTCGATCCTCAGAGGTCTTGGTCTTGTCTTGGTCTCGAGACGCTGTGGTCTCGGACTGGTCTCGGTCTCAACCTTTAAAAGTCTTGATCTTGTCTCTGTCTCAACTCTCAGAGGTCTTGGTCTTGTCTCAGTCATGGGACCCTGTGGTCTCGGACTGGCCTCGGTCTCAACCTTTAAAAAGTCTCTGTCTCGACCCTCAGAGGTCTCGGTCTTGTCTCGGTCTTGGGACCCTGTGATCTTGACTACAACACTAACTCCAATTACTGTAAATTGTGATGAGGAAACAACATTCCAACATGAAGCAAATACGCTGCGTAGTATTGTAGTAGCGGTGACTATATAGTAATATGTAGTAATTACTAGTTAATAAAACGTAGTGTAGTAATTATGGGCTAGTGACCAGAAGATAAGGTGCGGCTCAGGGAGAGAGGAGACAGAGACTGAATTAGATTTGCGGTACCATGTATTAAGACAAAACAAAAGACAAAAGACAATATATTAATGATTGCTTGAATGGCCATTCAGTAAAACCCAAACGTGACAATAATCTAGTGAGGTAGTTAAAACAAAGAACAATCAGTGTTGAGAGTCCAAAAACAGATTGATCCAATTGCATAGTTCCAAAAAGTCACAGTTTGCCACGCACAGTTGGAGATTTGGAACATACGACCAGAGCGGGAGCGTTCAGAGGGATAAGTGCTGGTGAGGAGCGGCGGTGAGTGGTGATTATTGGGGTTGGTCGTAGAACCAGTGCGTGGAAGGTGTGAGTTTTAATGCTGGCTACAAGAGCCTCCTACCAGCCCGGACAGAGGAGTGGAGGTGTCGGGTTCCTGGCAGGAGTGAGTTGAGTGTCAGGGTTGCGGATCAGAACCTGGGTTTATAGCTCGCCATCTAAACCTGGCCTGTGCAAACAACAGGACCAAAGTAAAAATCAACGTGCACAAATTCATGTATAAATATAATTAAATAACACTAGTCGTATTATAAAATATATAAATACTAATTAATATTCAAATATTGTACAATATACTAGACTTAAATTAATTAATCAAAATAATTAAAATGATTAATTAAAAATCCTTTCTGAATTAAAGTGCATGAAAAAAACATTCAAATAGCATAGCAGCTTTGGGTTTAAAGTGCTAAGTGCTAAAGGCATTTCAATAACTTAAGGCACAGTGTAAAGTTAAAAAACGCTACAAAGTGCAAAGTAAACAAGTGGACACTAAAAGAGAATAAAAGTAATCATTTGATGGTGATTACATATCAATTTGGACCACAATAGTGCAAAAGAAATAATAAGAAATTTGGCATAAATGAGGCTAGCCGGACCCACAAACGAACGGGAGACTCGGCGTGGCTCACCAATTCCGTGCGATCGTCACTGTACAGCTCGCTTGGGCACTCAAACTACAAGTTGACATTTAAACTGTGAGTTTGGCAACTTGTCATCGCGTATTAAGGCAAATAGATGCTTAAAAACAAACCTGTAGCACGCGTTCGGTTATCTCTCTCGCTTCTGCCGCGCTTCCGGGGTTCGCGCTAATATAAGCTCCTAATTGGGCGGCCGCGGTCACGTGATCGGACGCACGCAAAAAGACGCAACAGAGAGCAGGAGCGAGGCGAGAGAGTTTGTTGCTAAGGCGGTTTTTGTCACCCGCGTTACAAACAGATATGCAACAAAAACCATAAAAAACTAAACTTTGTTAATGAGACAGATAAAGTTCTAGTTGTATACAGTGTGTGTGTTGTATAGAAGAGCAGTGAATCTATATTGTGTCCTGTCGGCCGGTGTTTCGCCTGAGCCTGGGGCGGTCCTGTCTCTCCCACAGGACTCACACTGTGGAGGAGAATTTAAATGGACCTCACTAAACTTGAGTAAAGCGCTGCGTCTCTTATGATTCTGCTCTGCTCTGTCTGCAGCAACAATAAATAATCTTCAATCATATCATCGCAGACTATAAAGTAATAAAGTACAAATCAAACTCTATTGACGCTGTGTTTAAAGGTGTAGGAGAAAAGGGGAAAATTACTGCCTGTGATGAACAAACACTAGAGACAATTACCAAAAATAAAAACAGAATAATTGTATGTTTGTTACTTTAAAAGCATAATTATTGGACAGCCAGCTCCACCTGCATTTTAAGTGAACTTATTAAACTAACTGTTTTTTTTACTTTAAAAATGTGAAAAACATAAAATCATTGTACCGTATTTTTGGGACAATAAGGCGCAAATCTGTGTATCATTTGTTCATTTGTTTTTCAATATAAAACCAAAAATAAGAAAATGAAAAGACAACAGTTTTCTTCATTATTTGTCTCCAAAACCAAAATGAAAAAAACAGATAATGATTTGTTTTTTCAGTTTTTGATTTTGTGTTTAAATGAAAAATGGAAAAAAACAGATAACGACCGTTTCCCATTTCCCTGACCTAAAATGTGCTGAACCAGGACTAAACCAGGTCTAAAACCAGGTCTAAACCAGGACTAAACCAGGACTAAAACCAGGTCTAAACCAGGACTAAACCAGGTCCGGGACCAGGACCAGGACTGAGACCGGGACTGAGACCAGGACTGAGACCGGGACTGAGACCAGGACTGAGGCAGGGACCAGACCAGGACCAGACCGGGACCAGACCGGGACTGAGACCGGGACCAGACCGGGACTGAGACTGGGACTGAGGCCAGGACTAGACTGGGACTGAGACCGGGACCAGACCGGGACTGAGACCGGGACCAGACCAGGACCAGAATAGGACAGAGACCGGGACCAGACCGGGACTGAGACCGGGACCAGACCAAGACCAGACCGGGACCAGACCGGGACCAGACTGGGACAGAGATTGGGACCAGACCGGGACTGAGACCGGGACTGAGGCAGGGACTGAGACCGGGACTGAGACCGGGACTGAGGCAGGGACTAGACCAGGACCAGACCGTGATTGAGACCGGGACTGAGGCCAGGACTAGACTGGGACTGAGACCGGGACCAGACCGGGGCTAAGACCGGGACCAGACCAGGACCAGACCGGGACTGAGGCTGGGACCAGACCAGAACTGACACCGGGACCAGACCAGGACCAGACTGGGACAGAGACTGGGACCAGACTGGGACTGAGACCGGGACCACACCGGGACTGAGACTGGGACCAGACCGGGACCAGACCGGGACCAGACCGGGACCAGACCGAGACTGAGACCGGTACCAGACCGGGACTGAGGCTGGGACCAGACCAGGACCAGACCGGGACTGAGACCGGCACTGAAACTAGGACTGAGACCAGTTTAGACCAGTTTTAGTCCTGGTTTAGTCCTGGTTTAGTCCCGCAGTTTAAGCCATGGAAATGGGAAACCACCGTTATCCATTACTCATTTAAACACAAAACCGAAAAATAAAAAAAACTAACCGTTACCTGTTTTTTAAATTTTGGTTTTGGAGACAAATAATGAAGAAAACAGTTATTTCTTCGGTTTCTTAATTTTGGTTTTATGTTGAAAAACTCATGAAGGAATGACACACAGATTAATATTGGCCCTTTAACATCATTTTCTTTTCTTTTTTTTTTCAATCATCTTGTATCTCACATTCCCACTCGTCTAATCTACGCACTTCTTCCAAACACACACATGGAGAGAGAGAACGAGAGAGTGGAGGAGTGGAGGAGAGGAGAGGAGAGAGAGGAGGAGACTAGAGGAGGAGAGGAGGAGAGGAGGAGAGGAGAGAGAGGAGAGGAGGAGAGGAGAGAGAGGAGGAGACTAGAGGAGGAGAGGAGAGAGGAGAGGAGGAGAGGAGGAGAGGAGAGAGAGGAGGAGGAGGAGAGAGGAGAGAGAGGAGGAGAGGAGAGAGGAGAGGAGGAGAGAGGAGACTAGAGGAGGAGAGGAGAGGAGGAGAGAGTGGAGGAGAGAGGAGAGGAGGAGAGGAGGAGAGGAGGAGAGGAGAGGAGAGAGAGGAGGAGACTAGAGGAGGAGAGGAGTAGAGGAGAGGAGGAGAGGAGAGAGAGAGGAGACTAGAGGAGGAGAGGAGGAGAGGAGGAGAGAGAGGAGGAGACTAGAGGAGAGAGTAGAGGAGAGGAGGAGTGAGGAGAGGAGAGGAGGAGAGGAGGAGTGGAGGAGTGGAGGAGGAGGAGATGGAGAGGAGGAGTGGAGGAGTGGAGGAGAGGAGTGGAGGAGAGGAGAGGAGGAGTGGAGCAGGTGGTGGTGTAGCTCTCGGGCAGAGGCAGCAGAGCGAAGAGGTGCTGAACTCACAGTGACTCTTCCCCGCGTTCGCTTCACTGCACCGAGCCACAACCAGCCCCCACCCGCCCCCACCCATCACCCACTCCACCCCTCCACCCATCACCCACTCCACCCTCCACCCCACCACCTCCACATCTCTCCTCCCTCTCTCATCTCATCTCCTCTTCTCACTCACTCCTTCCTTCCCAAGATCACTATACGTCTCTCCTCTCTCCTCTCAGCTCTTTCCCTCCGTCTGCCTCTGACCCGCTCTCCTTCTCTTTCTCTCTCTCCTCTCCTTTCGCCTTCACCTCTCCACCTCTCTCTCTCTCTCTCTCTCTCTCTCTCTCTCTCTTTCCCCTTCTGCAACTCCCCTGCTTGTCGTCCGTCCCCTCTCCACCCCCATCCTTCTCTCTAACCTTTCCACCCCTTTCTCTCTCCTCTCTCTCTCTCGCTTCTTCTTTTCATTCCCCTCTCCACCCCTTTCCCTCTCACTCTCTCCCTCCTCTTCTCATCTCTCCTCTTCTCTCTCTTCCCTCTTTTCCTCTCTCTTCATCTCTCTCATCTCTTCTCTCTCCACCCCTCTTCTCCTCTTTCCTCTGTCTCGCTTCTTCTTTTCTCTCCCCTCTCCACCCCTTTCCCTCTCACTCTCTCCCTCCTCTTCCTCATCTCTCCTTTTCTCTCTCCCCTCTTCTCCTCTCTCCCCCTCTCTCTTCTCTTCTCCTCCTCGCTCCCCGCTCCACCCCATCTCTCTCCATGTTTCTCTCCTCTCTCTTCTCTCCTCCTCCTCTTCTCCTCTCTTTCCCCTCTTCTCCTTTCTCCCCCTCTCTCCCCTCTTCTCATCTCGTCTCTCTCCATCCCTCTCTCTCCCTTCTTCTCCTCTCCCCTGAATGCGCCCTCTGCCTCTCTTCACCCACATCCCCTCCTCCTCCCCTCGCTCTCCTCCTCTCCTCCGTCTCTTCCTCTCCTCGTCTCATGCATGCGTGAGCAGCGTTGGTGAAAGTGAAAATAAAAACGCGGGTGTGGGGCAGAGGTTGCGTAACAGAGCGACGGTAAAGATGTGCTTCATAAATGACTAAAGACGTGTTTTATAAGTGACACAGGGATGAGGGGGATGGAGGGATGGAGGGATGGAGGAGGAGGAGGTGTGGAGGGTCGTGGATGACGGTGGAGACAGATCCGACCTCAGCACAGAAACAGATACAAATAAGAAAGAGTTTGAAAGAATGACGATCACTTGTGTCTGCTCAAGTCTACATCCAGTTTAAGAGTCTAAAGCTACGTTCAGACTGCAGGGCTTAACGCTCAATTCCGATTTTTTTGTGAAATCCGATGTTTTTGCGAGGTCGTTCACATCTCCAGTTAAATGCGACTTGTATGTGACTCCAGTGTGAACATTAAATGGCCTGAAAGTGTCCCGCATGTGACACTGGAGACACGATGACGTCAACCGCAGCGAGCGTCTCTGTGTTTACGGAAGTTGTCCAAACATGGACGCAGCATTGAGCACCTGGAGATTTTAAAGTTCCTCTCGTACCGGAGCCAGAACATGAACAACTTACTTGTTTTAAGGAGGAGATTGAGAAGGAGAAGGACGAGGTTTTTGGTCGTGGTGTTTTGTGGGACAGCGGCAGCGACGTCTGTTGAAAGGAACGTGTGGATGTGGAGACGGAGCCAAGAGGTGAGTGGTGATGTGCTTCGCTTCAGTGACACGGAGTTCATTAACAATTTTCGCCTACTTCAGCGCAGAATAGTGACGTTTGTGTCTTGTTGATAACGTGTAGGTGGATGAATGCGCTTTGGCCGTTCAGATTGAAGTCACATGTCAAAAGATCACATATGTATCGGTTTCAGGAGCACATATCCAAGGCAAATCCAATTGTTTGGCTTCTATGTGACCTGTATCCGATCTTTTAATGACAGTCTGAACGGCACAGATCCGAATTTTTCAAATGTGACCCAGGACACTTGGATATGTGCTCCTGAATCCGATACATATCCGATCTTTTGACATGCGACTTCAGTCTGAACGGCCAAAGCTCATTCATCCAAACTACACGTCATTAACAAGCGACAAACGTCACTATTCTGCGCTGAAGCAGGTGGAAACCGGAACTTTAAAATCTCCAGGTGCTCAATGCTTGCGACCATATTTGGACAACTTCCGTAAACACAGAGACGCTCGCTGCGGTTGACGTCGTCGTGTCTCCAGTGTCACATGTGGGACACTTTCGGGCCGTTTACCGTTCACACTGGAGTCACATACAAGTCGCATTTAATTGGAAATGTGAACGACCTCGCAAAAACATCGGATTTCACAAAAAAATCGGAATTGAGCATTAAGCCCTGCAGTCTGAACGTAGCCCAAGTGTCCTGGGTCGCATTTGAAAAAATCAGATCTGTGTCATTCAGACTGTCATTAAAAGATCAGATACAGGAACATAGGGGCCAAAAAATCTGATTTGGGTCACTTCAGGCTGCAGTCTGAACGCAGCCTAAGCATACACCTCATTTGAGTGACTCTGGGTGATGTGTGTCGTCATGTGTTGGGTGTGACAGTCTGTCCATCTCCTCAGGTCTGATCTGAACTGTTGCGTCTGATCTGAGCTCCAGACACATGTAGGAGTTTGAACAGAAACAATCGTCAGTACCGTTAGAGAAGAGGCAGTTCTTCACACAGACACATGTCCTGCAGTCAGAGCTCTGTCCTCGTGGATCATTAACTCCCAAACGACATTTTAATTCATCTGGCCCACTGTTGCTGTTGTCTGTCTTTGGTTTGTCAATAACTTTGAATAGAAACTAAGTATGCAATGACTTTCATAGAGGCTAAGTGCTAACTACTAATAATGGGGTTTTAAGGTCAAATCCTTGAAAAACATGATTTGGCAATTAGACAAACTGTTTTATTTACAAACTCCGCTCAATTTCAGAACAGGTTGGACTCATATAGACTCTGAGAAATGTAAAAAAATGTGAAAACTGATTCTGTGAGAGTCAGTTTTAACACTCCACTTTTTGCTGTGTATGTAGTAACTAATATCCATACCTAATATCCACTGTTGGGCAAGTTACTTTAAAACTGTAATGCGTTATTTATTACTTATTACTGTCATTTCAAAGTAATTCGTTACATTACAATATTACTGCATTTAAAATGTAAGGCATTACATTACTATTGCATTACTTTAAGTTACTCTCACCAAAATAACTGCGAAAAAGCTGAACTTTTGAGCCGTATATGGACTGAACCAGGACTAAACAAGGTCTAAACCAGGACTAAACCAGAGCTGAACCAGGACTAAACCAGGACTATAACAGGACTAAACCAGGACTATAACAGGACTAACCTCAGACTGATTCCAGGACTGAAGAGGAGGACTAAACCAGAACTGACTAAAACAGGACTCACTGTCAGGATGGGCTCAAAGGTGACCGCAGGAGAAAGGACCGGCTTTGCTCCGCACCTCATGGAGGTAAGAGCGGCTGTCGCCCGATCGCTCTTTATGGACCCTGCTGCTCGGGCTCACGGTCCTGATTTCAGCAACTATTTGCGGGTACAAGACCCGGTGCAAAACTCTGCTACAGCGCGTAACTTCTACCTTCCTTCAACGTGTCCAGAAGTCCAACTTTTTGTGCGATGGTTTGCATCGTCCTCTGTCTTTTGGGTGTGAGCGCAGGAGACTTTGTCGGTGCAGAACATTTCGTCGACGTTGTGGATTTTGTCGGAGAGAAAACTTGCAGACATACAGCACTTCAGAATCACACTGCTAGAGATTGAACATTTATTTAAATTTGGCAGCTGAACATATTCTGTACTGTACTGTTCAGGAGACAGGAGTCCCTCAGCCGATCAGGACACAGCGGGAGGAACGCAATACGTGTTCATACACTAAAAACAAAAGGCATGCAAAATTGCACAAAAAAAAAAATTCTAAAAATCAGCGAACAGCGAGACCGCGAAAAGTGAATCGCGTTAGAGCGAGGGACGAGTGTAAGCCAGGTCTAAACCAGAAGTGACCCAGGTCTAAACCAGGTCTAAACCAGAAGTGACCCAGGTCTAAACCAGGTCTAAACAGCGTAGAGTTCTGGGTCGGTCCTTTCACCCGTGGTTAACTGAAGGTCTATCCGGCCGCGTCTCCGGCGTTTCACCGCTGCTGATTTCACGGTGATTTTAGCGAATTTCTATGAAGAAAAACCCACCACTTCAATCCAGGTTAAAAAAGCATTGTAATGCGCGTTACTCACATTTGTACCGAGTAAAATATTACAATTTTTCCCCCTGTAATGCCGTAACATTACTGCGTTACAGCAAAAATCTACGCATTACTGTAATACATTACTTTTATAATACATTACTCCCAACACTGCTAATATCATATTTAAGTCCAAAAAGCAGATTTAGAACACAAGATTTAGTGAAATGTTTTAATATAATGTTGCAGTTTATAAGTAATAACATAACTAGAAAAGAGTACGAAAATCGTACGAGAATTTTGGATTGAATTTTGTGAATTGATGACAAAGTTAGAGGGATTCTTTTGTAGAATTCTGCTTCTGGTATTTTCAACTTTTTTCAACTTTTCTTTACAAACTGACACTGATCTTAAACTATCAAGTGTTATAATTATTCCTATAACATCCAAACCCAACCACTAGGTCAGGAATCAGAATACAACTCAAGCACCTGTCTGGGTCAGTAAACAAAGCGTTGAGATGGACAGTGTTGGGAGTAACAGATTACATGTACCAGAGTTACGTAATCAGAGTACAAATTATGAGTAACTGTATTCAGTTACAGTTACTGTTTCAGTGAGTGGTAATTGGATTACAGTTACTTTGTTGAAATAAATGGATTACAGGGCGGTATTTTTCTGTTTTCACATTTTGGACTAAATCCCTTTTTTTTTTTTTTTTTTTTTGTAATTCCACTCATTGCCGGAAACTAAACCAGGTCTAAACCAGAACTAAACCAGGACTAAATCCAAACCAGGTCTAAACTAGATCGAAACTAGATCTAAATCAGGTCTACAACAAGTCTAAAACCAGGTCTAAACCAGGACTAAAACCAGATCTAAAATAGATCTAAACTAGATCTTAACCAGGTCTAAACCAGGACTAAACCAGAACTAAACCAGGACTAAAACCAAACCAGGTCTAAACTAGATCGAAACTAGATCTAAATCAGGTCTAAACAAGTCTAAAACCAGGTCTAAACCAGGACTAAAACAGGACTAAACAAAGACTAAACCAGGACTAAACCAGGAACTAAAATCAGGTCTAAACTAGATCTAAACCAGGTCTAAACCAGGTCTAAACCAGGTCTAAACTAGGACTAAACCAGGACTAAACCCGAACTAAACCTGGACTAAAACAAGACTAAAACAGGATTTAACAGGACTGAACCAGGACTAAACCAGGTCTAAATCAGGACTAAATCAGGACTAAAACAGGACTAAATCCTGCTGCGCGGACCGTGTTTCCTCGTCTTCTATCAATAATATTTTTTAATTTGGTTCAGTAAAGTCTGGGCTTTTTATTTTCTTTTATCAGACAAAATATCTTATGTGAAGATTTCCTCGTCTTTGCTTCTCTACATCAAACCAAGTAATCCAAAGTATTCAGATTACATTACTCACCTTAAGTAATTTAATGGATTCCGTTACAAACTACATTTTGGTGTATGTAATCTATAATCTGTAGGGGATTACATTTTAAAAGTCACCTTCCCAACACTGCAGATGTGTTCCATGAAGTGAAACCAGAAAACACACTACATCAGTTCTTTATGAAGATGTGGGTCTGGGAACAGGTGAATCTCCCAGAGTTCAGATGAGTGTGACTGACAGGTGAGACTGACTGATACAAAACAAATATATTTTAACAAAACAAAAAAAAACACTATCCCAGGGCACTGAAAAACATCTGCAGAATCATTGAGTGAAGCACTAAACTCTGGTGAAAGAACTTTGATTTAGTTTGTAAAAGATGTGACCAATGAGTTCCTTTGTTTCACTCGTGCAGTGTTGGGAAGGTGACTTTTAAAATGTAATCCCCTACAGATTACAGATTACATACCCAAAATGTAGTTTGTAACAGAATCCATTAAATTACTTAAAGTGAGTAATGTAATCTGAATACTTTGGATTACTTGATTTGCTGTAGAGAAGCAAAGACGAGGAAATCTGAAACATAAGATGTTTTGTCTGTTAAAAGAAAATAAAAAGCCCAGACTTTACTTTACCGTCTTAAAAATATTATTGATAGAAGAAGAGGAGACACGTCCACACAGCAGGATTTAGTCCTGTTTTAGTCCGGGGTTAGTCCTGGTTTAGACCTAGTTTAGCCCAGGTTTAGTCCGGGTTTAGTCTGGGTTTAGTCCTGGTTTTAGACCTGTTTTAAACCTGGTTTAGATCTAGTTTAGACCTAGTTTTAGCCCAGGATTAGTCCTGGTTTAGTCCTGGTTTAGTCTGGGTTTAGTCCTGGTTTTAGACCTGGTTTTAGACCTGTTTTAAACCTGGTTTAGATCTAGTTTAGACCTGGTTTTAGTCCTGGTTTAGTCCTGTTTTAGCCCTGGTTTAGACCTGATTTTAGACCTGTTTTAGAATTAGTTTAGACCTAGTTTATACCTGGTTTTAGTCCTGGTTTAGACCTGGGTTACACCTGGTTTAGATCTAGTTTAGATCTGGTTTTAGTCCTGGTTTAGACCTGGTTTTAGACCTGGTTTAGACCTGGTTTAGATCTAGTTTAGATCTGGTTTAGTTTCCGGCAATGAGTGGAATTACCGAAAAAAAAAGAAAAGGGATATAGCCCCAAATGTGAAAACAGGAAAATCCCTCTGTGTAATCCATTTATTTCAACAAAGTAACTGTAATCCAATTACCACTCACTGAAACAGTAACTGTAACCGAATACAGTTACTCATAATTTGTACTTGTAATTTGATTACACTGCACATTTGTCACTGAAATAAACAAATCTGATTGGACGATGGTGTTTGGTTCAGTCTCGAGTCGTGTCAGAGCCGCGGGGACCAGACTGATACACACGACACTGAACTGTACAGCTGTAAGATTACATTTTTAAAGTGCTTTCATAAATATTTTTTTTTACAGCGACGCTATAATCCTGCAGGACCATCAAACTCCTGTGGCTCCTTCAGACGGCAGCGGCTCAGTCAAAGCGTGCGGAGGATTAGTGGAGCCTCAAATGAAGGGGACATATACAGGACGTCCAATGGTCCGGTGGCGTCTGTATGGATCATTAGCTCCTCTATACGTCCTCCTGCCTCTGTCCTGCTCAACACTCTGCACACAGACCAACCCAACTCTCCAGTGTTTGTACAAGACTCACTGGACTCACTGTTGGCTTTGGATGTTATGGTAAAAGATCATAAGAGTTGATACTTTAACATCAGTGTCAGTTTGTGAAAAGAAAAGTTGAACAAAGTTGAAAATATAAAAAGCAGAATTCTATAAAGGATAAATCCCTCCAACTTTGTCATCAGTTTACAAAATTCAATCCAAAATGTCTTCCTTTCTTCCTCCCTTCTTTGTATCTTCCTCATTCTCTTTTCCTCTCTTTGCATTTCTTCCTCCTTTCTCTCTCTGCATCTCTCTCTCTCTCTCTGCATCTCTCTCTCTCTCTCTGCATCTCTCTCTCTCTCTCTCTGCATCTCTTCCTCCTTTTCTCTCTCTGCATCTCTCTCTCTCTCTCTCTCTCTGCATCTCTCTCTCTCTCTCTCTCTGCATCTCTCTCTCTCTCTCTCTCTGCATCTCTCTTCCTCTCTTCTCTCTCTCTCTGCATCTCTCTCTCTCTCTCTGTATCTCTCCTCCCTTTCTCTCTGTATCTCTTCCTCTCTCTGCATCTCTCTCTCTCTCTGCATCTCTCTCTCTCTGCATCTCTCTCTCTCTGCATCTCTTCCTCCTTTTCTCTCTCTGCATCTCTCTCTCTCTCTGCATCTCTCCTCCCTTTCTCTCTGTATCTCTTCCTCTCTTTGCATCTCTCTCTCTCTCTCTCTGCATCTCTCTCCTTTTTCTCTCTGCATCTCTTCCTCTCTCTCTCCTTCTCTCTCTGCATGCCTTCCTCCCTTTCTCTCTGCATCTCTTCCTCTTTTTCTCTCTCTCTCTGCATCTCTTTCTTATTTCTCTCTGCATCTCTCCTCCCTTTCTCTATCTGCATCTCTTCCTCTTTTTCTCTCTCTCTCTGCATGTCTTCCTGCCTTTCTCTCTCTCTGCATCTTTTCCTCTCACTCTCTGCATTTCTCTCTCTCTCTCTGCATCTCCCTTTCTCTCTCTCTCTTCATCTCTGTCTCTCTGCAGCTCCCTTTCTCTCTCTCTCTTCATCTCTCTGTCTCTCTGCATTTCTCTGTCTCCATCTCCCTCTGCGTCTTTCTCTCTTTCTCTCTCTCTCACTCTCTCTGCATCTTTTCCCCTCTCTCTCTGCATCTCCCTCTCTCTGCATCTCTTCCTCCCTCCCTTTATTTCTCTCTGCATCTCTCTCTATAGCTCCCTTTCTCTCTTTTTATCTCTCTGTCTCTCCTTTTTTTTTCTCTGCATCACTATCTCTCTCTCTCCTGCATCTTTTCCTCTCTTTCTCACTCTCTCTCTCATCCCTCCCTCCGTCTTTCTCTTTCTCTCTCTGGCACATGTTCCTGAGAGTCTGATCTGCAGTTTAGTGTCCAGTCTTCAGTCCGTTGTGACCAGTGTGGAGCTTCATGTTCTCCGTCTCTTCACCAGAATCTTTTAGTGTCATTTAAATTGACATGACATGAGGTGTAGAGCTGTGGACTGTCTCCCACATTCTTCTCACCGCGTTTTTTTAAGGAGCTCGCCTTGAGGTTCACACAAAGTCACTTTTGGGTGTCAAACATGTCACTGTTTAAAAGAAATCCTGCATTTTTAGGACAAAGAAACAAGTTTGAAACAAGTAGGTTCAAAGGAAAAACTTCTCACAAACAGCCTGTGTTTTTGAAGAGTTTGTGCATTATTTCTTCTAACTCCGAGAAGGTTTGCCAAAAAGAAACGCACCCAATTAAGATTATACGTGTACTAGACTAGTCACAGATCAGATCTAGGGAGAGGAGACACTGGTCATTTGGGCAGATTCAGCACCAGACCGAGGGACAATAAGAACTGGTTTGAGGACCACAGTTTTTCACACCTCTCGTCTGGTAGTCAGTTCTCTTTTTTTTTTTTTTTTTTTTTTTTGTCATTTTGGAGATTTAGAAACAAAAAAGGATTTGAACCAAAACTGATCCTTTTCAGAATGAGAACTGGCAGACCCAAATATTCAAACAAAAAGTATTTATTTAACAAGGATCATCTTGGGGGGATGTGGGTGCGAGGGCGGCTGGACTGATCCAGGTATAAAATTATGAAAATGCTCAAAAAATATAGAAAAAAGCCTACACTTAAATTCACCACTTGAAGGACAGAACGATCAGCAGGTCTTTTATACGGCAGGAGGTGATTGCAGGACATTGGGCTCCGGAGCACATCTCCTTCTTTCTGAAACAAATTGCCTCGGAGCTCGTCTCGCAGCAGCCGCTCACGTGACCAAAGTGTCGAAGTGTCGGTCCCTCCCCCTGCTGCTTCTCTCTGCGTGTCAGTCGCTTCAGTGTATCGAAGCGTTTCATTGGCTCAGCGAATGTTCCGCTCTGCGATTGGTTCAGAGCTTCAGAGTGTTCAGCGCACTTCTGTGGTTTGACAAGCGCTGAACTGCTACAGTATAAAAGATGCACCGATATTTCTTAAACATGTTGGGTAGTGAGGAGTATTGTGTGACGTTAGTGGTGATTTTGGCGACTTTTGGCATTTGTTTCATTTTCAATGGCGTCTACAATTTGGTAAAAAGCGATCCGTGGTTTGGGATCACTTTGATCTAATTCCAGGTCACCTATTTTGTTATTCACAGCTGCTATTTATGTTGCTCTTTACATATTATTTTAAATCATCATGATTATTGTTGTTGTTTGGTACGGTGTTTGCTCTGCACACAAGTATTGTCTTATTGTTAAATTTGTCCACTAGAGGTCAGTGTTTCTCCGAGGCCTCAGACACGTTGAACCATTTGAGACAATATTGCGACTGATGTGTCAATGCTTCACGAAGCTCCGTTCGCCGTCACTAGGATCCACCCAGGAAACATCAAACATTGTAATAACAGAGAGAGGGAGAGGGAGGAAACCCTCACAGATCCAGAACAATGTAACCTCCATCAGGTAGAGTGGCTTTTATGCTGCTTTTAGACAAAGCCGGGTATGTTGAGAAACAAATATTTCCCTCCCTCCGTTTTCCAAAATAACATCGTGCACATGGCATTATTTCAGTTTACATCAACTCACATTAATACTCCATCGAGCGTCGTCATAACTACACCAAACCTCTGAGCAGCACCTGGATTAGATTCAAACCTGTAGCATTTGTGGGAAATATTATGTGTTGGTCATGCTAATTCACCTAATATTATGGACTTTGGAATGACAACAGGGTGGAAAACACGTATGACTATCTATAGGTCTATATAACATGTTTTTTCTGTACTTTGAGTGCCATAAAGAACATGTTTTTCTGGACTTTGAGTGCCACGAAGCAGAAAAACTGACATATGTGGACCCCGTGGCATGTTCACACCCATGATAAGGTGCACTGGGTCAGCAGTATTGTTCATTTTCTTGCTGTATATGCTAAATCAACAAGTTAATGTTTTGTCAAGATGTAGTATAAAGCTACCCCTGATTTTGAGTTGGTCAGAGACGTCGTCCGGGCTGGCAGTTGTACTTGGTAATCAACTTGAATCTCTCTCAATGGAAATGCTGAAATAAAGTGGCCTGTTCTCTCGGATTCTCCATCTCCTGTGCTTCTTTTTAGGACACGCATTGAACCTTCCGAAAAAACCCACACATTTATTTCATTACAGTTGTGTTACTCAAAAATACCTTGAAAAACAACGTGCATGAGTGAGCGGACTTGCCTCTTCACAGATCTGTTAAAGCTCTCATTCATCTCTGATCATGAGATGAAACATCAGCTGTATGAAAAGTGTTTGCGCCAGAAGAAATGCGACTGCTGCTCTGAATGCTTCATCATCATCATCATCAGACCAAAAGGGAAACACTGGTCACACTTTTGGCACGTCAGCTCCTAAAACTCTGTTTAACTCACTTTACGCGCAAACGACAAATTGGAGTTGGAGCTGGAGTTTTTAGAAAGAGTAATTTTCAAAGGCAAATTTGCCGTTTGCGTGTAAAAGATGGATACGAACAAAGGGAAATGTCTCAGATTTTTTTTTTTAAATACTCGTGTACATGTAAACAGGGCCTTGTTCGAGGGGTGTCCAAACTTTTTTCATCAAGGGCCACATATGTAAACACAGACAAAGCACAGGGCCGATCGAGGACCGTAGACTGGTGCTCAGTACAGTGAATAATTGAAATATGTGCATGTTTAATACGTTAGAATGAACCATCAGTCTTTTTATTCATGCTAAGATCCTCAAAACCACACACTAAATATTAAATATTGGCTCTATCAAGGTAGATTTTCAAAAAACTTGCAGTAAAAATGCAAGGTCATTTGGGCCAATTCACCTGGAAACCTGAGGGCCAAGAAAAATATGTCTAAGGGCCGCATTTGACCCACGGGCCATAGTCTGGACATGCCTGCTGTAGTTGTTTCCCCAGTACTTTAAATTGTACAAAATATAATGCCCCAAGAGGGTTGCGATTGGCTCTACTCACATGTACCCAGTGCGCTCGGTGTTGTGCGTCAGTGGGAAAATGATGAAAACTGAGGTGTGGTTGTAACTGTTGATTCGCCGAACATAACGAAACGCTACAAAGACGTGGAGATGAAGAAAACTGGGCCTGGGAAGTTGTAATTGCATCTTTCCAAACGTCTTCCTGGTAAGTGTGAACAGAGCCTATAATGTTATCATGTGGCATATTCCTTCGCTAAATCCACACGACAGTTTGCGATCTTTTCCTCAGACCTCCTGAGCACAGCAGTCGTGTTGGCGTTTCCCCTCGGTGCTGCCCCCCGGTGTACAGGAGTGGCAGGTTTAATCACATCTGACCGGAGTGGAGCTTTATTCTGTATTAAAGGTTGTATAGAGGATTTTTTTAAGGGAAGAGAAATACAGCGACAGTCCTTCTGTGCATTCAGAATTACTGTTGAAGTTTCCTGTCTAGAAGTAATTCAGCGACCGACGCGTCAGTTTTTAGACCCTTCGTCTGCTTCGGTCGCGCCATCGCTGGACGAGATCTCCAAGAATCACCTCAGTTTGGCTTTGCTACTTTTCCACTTCTCTTCTTCTTTCAGCGACCTCAAAAACGGACTTTCTTTTGCGGCGAACCGGTCGTGGATTCTCGTCCGCCGTCGCGACAAACTTTGTGCGAAATGCGAGGAAGCGACAGTTCGAAAATGCCTCTAAGAACCGCCGCGTAAACCACGTAATCCCCGCGCTCCGACGAGTCAGTTACACTAGGGAGTTTGATTGACAACCTAACAGCCAATAGAAAATGAGGGAGCCTCGTTTTCTATTGGCTGATGTTTATCTGGCCTCACTACGTCCACAGTTGATAGATTTTCGTTCTTTTTTTTGGTCATCGTAATTACAAAGCTGCCGCGTCTCTGTAATGGTGTTTTAATCTTTCACTGACAGTTTGAAACTAAAAAAAAATCCTCCATACAACCTTTAAATATTGAGCAGAGGGGCTTCTCGCTCTGACTACGCCCTGCAACGTAAAGCAGCAATAACCCAAACATACGACCTACATCCAAACAAGCATGCATTATCATAACTTATGCATGTGCAGTAGACGCAGGGAAGTAACCGCCGCTCCCATTGTGTAGTACATTCAGCCCGGATTACTGCATACATGTACGTGTAATGGACTCGTAATGTGCAGTAAAGTACGCCGGTGTTTTACTAAATGGCGTTGTCATAAATTCCTTTTGGGCAGCAGGAGGTGCTCTGAATAATGCATGCAGATGGAGGAGACGGGGGAGAGGTATGGACCATATGTGGAGCTTTGGAGTTTTCACAGCAGTGACCAGATCGACGGAAAAAAAAGACGGATCGTGTTTTCAAGGACGAGGTTTAAAAGCGTCCATATTACCGGTGTTGGAATTTTTCATCGTGAACATACTGGACCTGAAGTTGTGTTTTGTTTCGTTCACAAATCCTGCATATTTAGGCTAGTTTAGTTCTTCTCTCAAACTGAAAACACTCTATTCCACCTTGTGATGTCATGTGGTGATACAGGAAGTGCTCCACTGTGTTTTTACCTTCATCTTACACCAGGGGTCATCAAACTAAGGCCCGCCTCCCAGAATCCTGCACCTTGTCTAAACCAGGACTAAACCAGAACTGAACCAGGACTACACCAAGACTAAACCAGGACTAAACCAGGTCTAAACCAGGACTACACCAAGACTAAACCAGGACTAAACCAGGTCTAAACCAGGACTAAACCAGGACTAAACCAGAACTGAACCAGGACTACACCAGGGTTACACTAGGTTTAAACCAGGACTAAACCAGGACTAAACCAGGTCTAAACCAGGACTAAACCAGGACTAAACCAGGACTAAACCAGGTCTAAACCAGGACTAAACCAGGTCTAAACCAGGACTAAACCAGGACTATAACCAGGACTAAACCAGGACTAAATCAGGACTAAACCAGGACTAAACCAGGTCTAAACCAGGTCTAAACCAGGACTAAACCAGGACTAAACCAGGACTAAACCAGGACTAAACCAGGACTACACCAGGACTATACCAGGACTATACCAGGACTAAACCAGGACTACACCAGGACTAAACCAGGACTATACCAGGACTAAACCAGGACTACACCAGGACTACACCAGGACTAAACCAGGACTAAACCAGGACTACACCAGGACTACACCAGAACTAAACCAGGACTACACCAAGTTTAAACCAGGTCTAAACCAGGTCTAAACCAGGACTACACCAAGTCTAAACCAGGTCTAAACCACGTCTAAACCAGGTCTAAACCAGGACTAAACCAGGAATACACCAGGACTAAACCAGGTCTAAACCAGGACTACACCAGGTCTAAACCAAGACTAAACCAGGTCTAAACCAGGACTAAACCATTAGTATTTTGTTGATTTTTTCAATAAAAAAAAAGTATATTTTTTTATGTCGTATTTATATTTGTCTGTACTGTGGTCCAAAGCAAGAAAAATATCTGATGAAGGCTTTTTTCACCGAAACGTCCGTCCATTCATCCATCCATTCATTTTCTTCCGCTTATGCAAGGACGGGTCGCAGGGGCAGCAGTTTAAGCAGGGACTCCCAGACTTCCTTCATCCCAGACACTTCCTCCACCTCCAGCTCCTCCAGGGCGACTCTGAGGCGTTCCCAGGCCAGCCCAGAGACAAAGTCCCTCCAGCATGTCCTGGATCTTCCCCGGGGCCTCCTCCTGGTGGGACATGCCCGGAACATCCACCTTCTCCTCCTAGACCTGGTTTAGAGCTTGTGTTGTCCTGGTTTAGTCCTGGTTTAGTCCTGGTTTAGTCCTGGTTTAGTCCTGGTTTAGTCCTGGTTCAGTTCTGGTTTAGTTCTGGTTTAGTCCTGGTTTAGTTCTGGCTTAGTCCTGGTTCAGTTCTGGTTTAGTCCTAGTTTAGTCCTGGTTTAGTCTTGGTGTAGGCCCAGTCCTGGTTCAGTTCTAGTTTAGTCCTGGTTTAGTCCTGGTTCAGTTTTCCTTCAGTTCTGGTTTAGTCATGGTTCAGTCCTGGTTTAGACCTGGTTTAGTCCTGATGTAGTCCTGGTTTAGACCTGGTTTAGACCTGGTTCAGTCCTTGCTTAGTCCTGGTTCAGTTCTGGTTTAGTCTTAGTTTAGTCCTGGTTTAGACCTGGTTTAGTCTTGGTGTAGGCCCAGTCCTGGTTCAGTTCTAGTTTAGTCCTGGTTTAGACCTGGTTTAGTCCTGGTTCAGTTTTCCTTCAGTTCTGGTTTAGTCATGGTTCAGTCCTGGTTTAGTCCTGGTTTAGTCCTGGCGTAGACCTGGTTCAGTCCTGGTTTAGACCTGGTTTAGTCCTGATGTAGTCCTGGTTTAGACCTGGTTTAGTCCTGATGTAGTCCTGGTTTAGACCTGGTTTAGACCTGGTTCAGTCCTTGCTTAGTCCTGGTTCAGTTCAGGTTTAGTTCTCGTTTAGTCCTGGTTCAGTTTTCGTTCAGTTCTGGTTTAGTCGTGGTTTAGTCCTGGTTTAGTTCTGGTTTAGTTCTGGTTTAGTTTTTAGTTTTTGATGAGGTAACAGCTTTATAATATGACTTAAAGTTCACAAGAGTCAATTTTGCGTCATATAAAACCTATTATATAAAAATATAAAACGGGGAAATCTGTACACTGGACTCGCTCAAACACCTTGTAGTAAAGAAACAATACATATTATCTGATGAAATCAAATAAATATATTAAATAAGTTGCTTTGGGGGCCTCTCGTCTCCTATTGCCCTGATTGGCTGCTCTCTTGCAACATCTCTCTGTTCCCAGAAGCTTTTGAACACGGCTCAAATCTTCCCATAAATGCTTTCTTCCTCAGACCCAACCCTTTTATTTTAATTACAAAAGCTTTTGAATTTTTGCGCAGGTAAAAATGCAACTTGTTCTGCACCGACGAGCTGAATGAAAGTGAACCCCAGTGTTAGAGTTTACACATATTTATAGTGTTTGTTTACTTCACTACAGCTGCTTTATTACTCAGAAACACAGTGAAAAAACATGTATGTGTATTGTGAACGGGCTCGCCTCTCCACAGATTTGACCTACTTGTCTCCATGGATACGTTTAATGCCATACTGTGGAGCTTTAGTTCAGTCATTATTTGAAGGGTACAATGTTTAGAGAATTTAAGCTCATAAAAAACACAGATGTTACTCACCAGATTAGAGCAAAAAAAAAGATGCTACTGATATTAAACCTGCTGATACTTTGCAGCTGCTGATGTCAATGTTCTCTGGGTGTGTGATGCTAACTGTAGGCACTGCTCTGTCTGAGGCTCTTTTAGGCTACGTTTACATATAGCCGGATATGTTGAGAAATGAATATTTCCCTCTCTTCGTTTTCCTAAATAACATCGTGCACATAGCATCGTTTTCAAAAAGTTTTCGTTTACATCAACACGCATAAATACTCAAAATACTTGAAAAACTTGCATTACTGAGTGGGCTCGCCTCTCCACAGATCTGTTAAAGAAGTATCAAAAGCACTGACCTCTGAGCCTCATTTGTCTCTGGTCATGGAAATGAAACATCAGCTGTGTGTACAAATGTAAACACATGAAAAGTGTTTCACCAGAAGAAATGCGACTGCTGATCATCACAAAAGTGAAACACTGGTCGCACTTTTGGCACATCAGCTTCTAAAACTCCGTTTATCTCACTTTTCATGCAAACCATGTAAACCATAGTTTTCCAGAATCTCCAACTCTAGCCAGAGTTTTTTGAAAGATTCATTTTCAGAGGTGAATTTTGTGTGTTTGTGTGTGAAAGATGGGAACAAACAAAGGGAACTGTTTCAGTTTAAAAAAAAAAATACCTGTATACGTGTAAATGTGACTTTAGACTTTAATCTGAGCTTTATTTGAACACAATCTGACCATAAAGAAGAGACTATATAGCAGGTGAGCTGATATGTACATTAAGTATTTCTAAAAGGAGGGTCTCTTTAAAGTCAGTACCTAATTATTTCTGTACCTCACATCTTTAACTAGGCTGCATGCTCCAGTTGAACCACTCCTTAGGCTTGTGTACATAATGTGTCTCACTTTCGTGCTCGTACTGTTGACCACATACACCGAGGGGCAATTTCAAATCGTTTTTGTTGCTGATGTAGTGTTCGTCCACATTAATCTGATGGAAAACGGCTCCAGAGACGGAACGAGCTCATACAAATTCATCTGAGAATTCATCTGAGTCCACACTGGCTCTGTGTGGACGCCTGAAAACACTGAAACACTGACAGAGGAGCTCGAGTTGTGTCCTTATTGGACCACGTCACTGTGACTTGCTCCTTCCTGATTTGCTGGGCTTGTGTCATTGGTCATGTGACGCTACTGCGGAAAACAGTTTAAACAAACCAGAGACAAACGGGAAACAGCGGAGCTACAACTACTTGTTAACAGAAAAGACTGTTTTCAGGCTTCTCATCTTCCTCGGCTGGAAATCGGGTGCTGCAGCTTCAGACATGGTCAGTGTTGGGGAGTAACAGATTACATGTACTGGAGTTATGTAATCAGAGTACAAATTATGAGTAACTGTATTCAGTTACAGTTACTGTTTCATTGAGTGGTGATTGGATTACAGTTACTTTGTTGAAATAAATGGATTACACAGAAGTATTTTCCTATTTTCAAATTTCAGGCTGTATCCTCAGGTCTAAACTAGATCTAAACCAGGTCTAAACCAGGTCTAAACCAGGTCTAAACCACAACTAAACCAGGTCTAAACCAGGACTAAACCAGGTCTAAACCAGGTCTAAACCACAACTAAACCAGGACTAAACCAGGTCTAAACCAGGCCTAAACCAGGTCTAAACCACAACTAAACCAGGTCTAAACCAGGCCTAAACCAGGTCTAAACCAGGTCTAAACCAGGCCTAAACCAGGTCTAAACCAGGACTAAACCAGGACTAAACCAGGTCTAAACCAGGTCTAAACAAGGACAAAACTAGGTCTGAATCAGGACTAAACCAGGACTAAACCAGGTCTAAATCAGGACTAAATCAGGACTAAACCAGGTCTAAAACAGGACTAAAACAGGACTAAACCAGGTCTAAACCAGGACTAAACCAGGTCTAAATCAGGACTAAATCAGGACTAAACCAGGTCTAAAACAGGACTAAAACAGGACTAAACCAGGTCTAAAACAGGACTAAAACAGGTCTAAAACAGGACTAAAACAGGTCTAAACCAGGTCTAAAACAGGACTAAAACAGGTCTAAAACAGGTCTAAATCAGGACTAAAACAGGTCTAAAACAGGTCTAAATCAGGACTAAATCAGGACTAAAACAGGACTAAAACAGGACTAAAACAGGACTAAACCAGGACTAAAACAGGTCTAAACCATGCTGTGGACGTGTCTCCTCCTTTTCTATAAATAATATTTTTAATACGGTTCAGTAAAGTCTGGGGTTTTTATTTTCTTTTAGCAGACAAAACTTTTTATGTGAAAGTAATCCAAAGTATTCAGATTACGTTACTCACTTTAAGTAATTTAATGGATTATGTTACAAACTACATTTTGGAGTATGTAATCTGTAATCTGTAGGGGATTACATTTTAAAAGTCACCTTCCCAACACTGGACATGTTGCTCCACTTCCTTTTACCGATGACGTGACACCAGCCTCGTCATGTGACCAGCGTTTCAGGGAGTTTCATATTAATGTGTGGATAGGAAAGGCTTTGATTGTGGCCACAGAAACGACGTGTCTGGATGCAAATAATTTCTGATACAGTGATAAGGTGATTTGTTTCAGTGTAAACGTAACTTAAAACAGACCTGGGCATTGTACAGCTCCTGGGCCACATACAGTGACTCTGACTCTGTTTGAGCTCATTTGGAATTACAAAATAAACATATTCTATAATTTTACCTCATGCATGGACTAAAGCGGCATCGCTTTTATTTTAGAGGTGCTTTTTTTATGTCATTTTTTTGTAAGGCAACCTATTTTTTTCATTGCTTAGTCATAACAAACTCTTACCAGTCTCACCAGCTCATCTAAACAATGCAATTTACTGCTTTTTATAAAGAAATACTATTAATATTATGCAGAATTGAGTTAATTGAGGAAATACTTAGTTTCTCCTGTGGCCCCATGGAAAAAAATATTACCAGCCTCTGCTCTAAAGTAGCATTACAGTCACTGTTGGGCAAGTTACTTTGAAACTGTAATGCGTTATTTATTACTTATTACTGTCATTTCAAAGTAATTCGTTACATTACAATATTACTGCATTTAAAATGTAAGGCATTACATTACTATTGCATTACTTTAAGTTACTCTCACCAAAATAACTTTTGCGCTGTATATGGACTGAACCAGGACTAAACCAGGTCTAAACCAGGACTAAACCAGGTCTAAACCAGGACTAAACCAGGACTAAACCAGGACTAAACCAGAACTGAACTAGGACTAAAACAGGACTCACTGTAGGGACGGGCTCGAAGGTGACGCAGGAGAAAGGAGCGGCTCTGCTCCGCACCTCACGGAGGTAAGAGCGGCTGTCACCCTGCTGCTCGGGCTCGCGGCCCTGATTTCAGCAACTATTTGCAGGTACAAGACCCGGTGCAAGAGTCTGTTACAGCGCGTAACTTCTACCTTCCTTCAACGTGTCCAGAAGTCCAACTTTTTGTGTGATGGTTTGCATCTTCCTCTGTCTTTTGGGTGCGAGTGCAGGAGCCTTTGTCGGTGCAGAACGTTTCGTCGACGTTGTGGGTTTTCGTCGGGGAGAAAACTTGCAACCGTACAGCACTTCAGAATCACACTGCTAGAGACTGAACATGTATTTAAATTTGGAAGCTGAACACATCTGTACTGTACAGGAGACAGGAGTCCCTTGGCCAGTCAGGACGCAGCGGGAGGAACGCAATACGCATTCATACAATGTAAAAAAAAACAGGGCATGCAAAATTGCACAAAAAAAATAAAATAAATAAAAATCTGCGAGACAGCGAAAAGTGAACTGCGATAGAGGGAGGGACGAGTGTAAACCAGGTCTAAACCAGAACTGACCCAGGTCTAAACCAGGTCTAAACCAGGTCTAAACAGCGTGGAGTTCTTTGTCAGTCCTTCCTTTTTACCTGAAGGTCTATGAGGAGCATCTCCGGCGTTTCACCGCTGCTGATATCGAGGTGATTTTAGCGAATTTGTATGAAGAAAAACCCACCACTTCAATCCAGGTTAAAAAAACATTGTAACGCGCGTTACTCACATTTGTACCGAGTAAAATATTACTATTTTTTCCCCTGTGATGCCTTACATTACTGCGTTACAGCAAAAAGTAATGCATTACTGTAATTCGTTACTTTTATAACGCGTTTCTCCCAACACTGATTACAGTCACAAGAAGCCTAAACAAAACTCCTGAAAATGTGTTGTTTCAATCTATTTTGTAGTTTTTCTTCTTTCTTAAACATTTTTTTGGCTGTGTTTGTTCATGTGTGCATCGCGTCACCATGGCAACTGATGAATATTCCTCCATACACATACGTTCAGAGCACCCCCAGCGTGACGTTAATGCAAATTATCAATACAATTACGCTACAGACAAAGCAATATCTCCATCTCCATGAAAATTAACCGCATTTTTCCACCATCTTGAGCCGGAGTCTGAGGTTACGGCTCCACACAGAAGCTGCTGTTGAAGACTGTATAAAAAATGAATGGTGTGTGATTGTGTGAAGAGGAGGAGGACTGCGCTGGGAGAAAACACAGAGAGAGAGAGAGAAAGATGCCTCGTGGGCCCAGGTTTAATATCTCCACACTCTGTTTTCTGACGCTGAAGGCGAATCTGCACTTAAACCACTGCACCGTTACACAGACACAAATGCTTTTCAACAATCCAGTGAAATCTAATATGAGCTGTCTGTAGCTCTGGGCCACATCTACTGGTTTTTATGTTTGATATCAGATGATGAGATGAAGTAGAAATGAGTAAAATAGTCAGATAAGTTAACTGGAAAACTGAATCACACATTTAAGGGGGGATTGTGTAACGATTCTGGTGGAGGCATCAAAGCCAAGTTAAAAGACTGATCCATTTAGAGCACATGTGTCAAGGCAAGGCAAGGCAAGTTTATTTGTACAGCACAATTCGTACACAAAGTAATTCAAAGTGCTTTACAGAATAAGAAATACATTAAAATCATAATAAAAACTAATAAAAACATAAATAATCATGAAGATTAAAATTTAAAAAAGAGAGACATAAATTGGAGAGAAGAGTGCGGAATGAAAACCTTTCAGTTATTTGCACAGTTAAACAGAAATGTTTTGAGTCTGGATTTAAACAGCGTCACAGAAGAGTCTGTCTCACATGTTCAGACTGTTCCAGGTTTTAGCTGCATGAACCTGAAACTCTGAGCTCCTCAGAGTGTGAGATGTTCATATGACACTAACATGTCACAGATGGACTTTGGTGCTCGGCCATGGAGACACTTGTACAAACAGAGCTGCTTTAAAGTCTCTGAGCCACAGGAGCCAGAGCAGAGACCTGAGACCAGGACTTATGTGCTCGTACTTCCTAGTTCGAGTCAGGACCCGAGCTGCAGCGTTCTGGATGTTCTGGATGTTCTGGATGTTCTGCAGCGTCTCACAGCTCGTTTTGAGAGACCAGTGAGCAGAACATTACAGTAGAGGCCAAGGCTCGCGGGCCACATCCGTCCCTCCAAGCCATTTTCTGTGGCCCACAAGGGGTTAAAAGGTATAATTAATTATGTTGTGACTCTGTGCCGCTACTACATCTCCCACAATGCACCGCAGTTGTTTCCCGTGAAGTGACTGCATCTCGCCACTAGAGAGGCCAAGAAAACATCATCAAATTTCCCCAAAAATATCCAAGAAAAGAAAAATGTATGCAGAAGGGACGGCTATTTCATGAATGTTACTGAAGGAGTCATGTGAATGTTTTAACTTAAACCTTTAAATCAAATCCAATCCACTTTATTTCTACAGCACATTTCATAAACAAAACAGTTTCCCAAGTGCTGCACAAAACAGATAAAACATGTCCAATAGAAATATAAAGTAAAGCTCTACTTAACTCTTCTAGTCCTCATTAAGACAATAAAACTAGTCAAATCAAATAAGAGCAAGAATACCAGTAAATATGAAAAAGGTAAAAAAAACAACAACATACAAATAAACAAAATAAATAAATATGAAATGAAAAATCAAATACAGACTTTTACAGTTTTGTAACATACAGATATCACAGTTACAGTTGCAGTTTGAACTTTACATCCGGCGCTTTTTTTTTGAGACCCATTTTTTAAAAGTCACAAACTTTCGAGACCCAAGTCAATATACATTATTCGTAAATCACAAAATAAAGGTGGATTTGATCATTACTGAACATTAATGAGGACAGGTCCGCTATTTTGTCCATAACTCAACTCCTGTTACTAATATGGCCCTGACTCCAAATTCACTCCTATAACTGCTAACCTCAGCGAGCTTCATTTGACTGGAGATAAATGCTATGCCTGACGTGACACTCTCTTAGTCAACTTCTTTATACAGTCCATGGTCCCTGCACAGATATATTAAGTCAGAGGTTCTTAACCTTTTGGACCCTGAGGTCAGATTTCTCCAGTGCAGAAAGGCAATTAAAAGGTTTTATCCATAAGTCGCCTATTTGGACATTAAATGCAGCCCATTTCTTTTTCTTTTCAACATTCAATTGAACCAGCAATATTGGAACAAAATAGCTAATAAAATAATTATACTTGTTCTGTTGTTTATGCTATAGTTCTATCTGAAGTAAGTAAATAAGTAAGTTTTTATTTATATAGTGCTTTTCACAGACATATGTCACAAAGACACTTCACAGAGCATTTATAGATTCATCATTCTTTTTCTCCACACCCGGTGATGGTAAGATACTATTGTAGTCGCAGCTGCCCTGGGACAGACTGACGGAAGCACGGCTGCCATGCCAATCGGCGCCATCGGCCCCTCCAACCACCATCATCACTCACACACACACCACTTCCATATTTCATACTAGGCAATGTGGGTGAAGTGTCTTGCCTAAGGACACATTGACAGTTTTTGTGACTGGCGCCCCCCTGTGGCTCCTGATTTTCTCAGTGGTCTCCCATCCAAGAACTGACCAGGCCCCAGCTCTGAGCTTTCTGAGATCTGAGGGGATCAGGCTTTTACAAACCGGTATGACCACCTGAAGAACTGTTCATATGAGACGTTAACAGTCTGTTGTTCTCTGTTCTATTGTTTTTACTAGAACTTGACTTTCAAGATGAAATGTCAGTTTCCTGGTCTCAGATTTTATAAAATAAATTTCCCCCAAAAAGACTTATATATGTTTTTTTTTTACCTCTGCCAAGGAGGTTATGTTTTTGCCGGCGTTTGTCTGTTTGTTTGTTTGTTTGTTTGTTTGTCTGTTAGCAACATAACTCAAAAAGCTTATGGACTGATTTTGATGAAATTTTCAGGATTTGTTGGAAATGTGAAAAGGAAAAACTGATTTCATTTTGGGGGTGATCCGGAAGAAATCCTGGATTCTAGATCACTTTGAAATTTTAGTTAACATTGTGGTAAATGGGGCCAAAAATGTTGTTTCTCAATATCTCGGTTAATTATTGACCAAACCCCATGAAATTTGACTCAGGGATGGACAATGGGATCCTCTTTCATATTCCAAAGGCTGATCCGGATCTGATCCAGAAGACTGAGTTTATCGCAATTTATATAAAAAATGAGAGAATAAACACGGTACTTTTCATTCCAGTTAAAAATGCAGTAGAGTAAGAAAATGCTCTCAAATGCAGTAAAGGTAAAACATATCCACTGTATTTAGTAAATACACATAAATTGTACTTACAGTAAGTAACAATAACTGAAATACCGTGATATCGTATCATCAAAGTTCTCACAATTATATCGTCAGACCATCACAATCTATCGAATTACAAGTGTCTTTGCTTCAATGAAGAGTTAAAGTGCAGCAACAGCTAAAAAAAGACAGAGGGAACTACATAGACCATGATCCTTTGCTCCGTTTCAGTGCAGACTACAAGAAGAAATAACAGTTCTAAACACTTTTAAGTCTTAGTTCTTTGGATTAGAAGAGGAAAAAGTAGCATATTAACCATTTTGTTTGCAGCCTCCACAAAATATCGTAATAAATATCGTACCGTGAGATGAATATCGTGAAAATATAATGAGAGATTTGGATATTTTTACATCTCTAATCACGAGCTTTCCCACGTTATCGCAATAAATATCGTCCCGTGAGGTTCATACCGTGACAATATCGTATCGTGAGACTTGGATATCGTCACACCCGAGTAAGCACTACTTTTTATTTTATTTTGTACTTCACATAAACACACACACACACACACAGAGAGAGTCTATCATCCAATAAACAAGAGCTGAGCAGACAAGGAGCGCATGGGATATAACTTTCCATATTTGTCTATTCAGAAGAGAGATAGAGAGATAGTGAGACGGAGAAATAGAGTGATAGATAGATATCCGCCTCCCGTTTCAACTTGCAAATCACACATGTTGCAGCCTGAGGGCAAAAGACAAATCGTATAGCAACCTTCCTGCTCAAACATCACATGTATAATACAAAAAGGGCACAGTACTTTTACCCTGACAACCAGAGCTGAACCGCCTATGCACACAAACCATCATTTCTTAGACCTTTAAGTTGACTTATAAATGACAAAAAATACTAGTACATGGTCTGGTTTCCTCCAAAAAAGTGTATTTGTACAAAAAATAAACCCCCACACACTTCTTCATCTATTTAGAAAACATTTTATCTGTTGAAATCTTGTACAAAAGAACCATGGGAGTCACGATATGAAGCTTTGGGATGACAGTTGCTTCACTTTTACCCGTGAAAAAGCTGTTCCAAATCTGTGCTCGTGATCAAAACGTATGCATGTGAATACTGGGGATGTGCCAGAGGGTTTGGGAAAGTTATAATAAGTTACACGTGGTTTGAAAATCAGGTATTCCAGGTTTAAGGGGCTAATATTGCACCATTTCTGATTTATGATATAATGTTTGTCATCAAAAACAGACCTGGAGTTGTGTTTTGTTTCATTCACACAGACAAATTCTGTATATTTAGGCTTAGTTTAGTTCTTCTCTCAAACAGAAAACACTCTGTTCCACCTTGTGATGTCATGTGGTAATCCAGAAAGTGTTTTTAAACTTCATACACCTTCACTAGAATCATTTGGATCATTTCAGCCCTGGAATCGCCAATCTCTACTGAATTAAAGATAAAAGATAACTGCTTTAACTAGAGGTGTAACGGTACATGTATTCGTGCTGCACCGTTTCGTTACGGGACGTTTGGTTTGGTGCAGGTCTGTGCATGAGTGAGTTCGCACAATTTGTGTGGCTTTACATTCCGCCACTACATGTGCAGCTACACAGAAGGCTCGGCTCTTTAATATTCACGAGGGGAACTCACCTGTTATTGGGGTGTCAGTGTTTCCCGCACCGCTTTATAGTTAGGGCGGCCGCCTTGACAACAATTGCCCCCCGCCTTGACTACGTCTCTACAAACCACGTGACTG
The DNA here is from genome assembly GCF_026225935.1 of Boleophthalmus pectinirostris. Classification (NCBI taxonomy): domain Eukaryota; kingdom Metazoa; phylum Chordata; class Actinopteri; order Gobiiformes; family Gobiidae; genus Boleophthalmus; species Boleophthalmus pectinirostris. Next base: position 6,826,430 of record NW_026571404.1, on the reverse strand, counting down.
TAGTTTTGTGAATTCTCGCAAAACTACGGTCGTCACACCCCCGTCCTCACTTTTGCCTTTCACCGGCACAGAATCTTTTATTAACTTATTAGTATTACCAAGCAGAACTTTACATTTATTTTATTTTCTCGTTTCTATAATGTAACAAATTGTTGAAGAAAATGTTTATCTATTTTGTTCCCATACTGTTCTGAAAATGAACCGAACTGTGACCTCAAAACCGAGGTACATGCCAAACCATGATTCTTGTGAACCGTTACACCCCCAGTTTTAACTCAAAACTACCACTTCATGACATCACAAGGTGAAACAGCATTTTGAGCATTGGAGATGTAGACAGACTAATAATAAAGGATTACTCAAAACACATGTGAATGAAACAAAACACCACTCCAGGTCTGTTTTTGAGGAGGTAACAATGTTCTAACATGACTTAAAGGTGTGTTGTTTAACTGTTAATAACTTTTCTGGAGGATCCGTCAAATGCTTTTCTCCATGGAGATGTTATTGCGTCGTCTGGAATGTTTCACAGTGTGGCATTAAACCATTCTGTCTTCAAGGAGACCAAAGCTTACAGGTCAGATCTGTGGAGCGATGACCCCACTCGTTGTCAGAATCCCTGTTTTTTTTTTTTTTTAGCATTTTTGAGCTATAAAATCACCTGTAATTGAATAAATGTGAAGTAGAGCTGTTTAAAGTCGCACTGTGGAACATTCCAATGACATATCCATAGCAACACGCAGGTGAAGGATTACATGGGGCAGTTTTACAGCTCAAAACAGTCAATTTTGTGTAATATAATTTAATTTATCACTGAAAAACCTCGTAATATTCCCAGTTTTCACCTCTGCAGCGCCCAAAACTATTTCCCATATACCTGCGTAAACACGGCAACGACATGCAGCTATATAAAGGATTTTAGCAGTCGTGAATAATTCATGGTTCGAAGACTTAAGGAGGGGCTTCGTATCGAGCGGCGGAGCGTTTGTGTGCGGCCAAGGTCCCGTACACGCGCCCGCTCGCACTTCTGAATGCTAACAAGGCTGCGCACGCGAGCCGCACTCCCACTGCTGAAAGAAACGGGCTTTTCTAGTGGGGAAAGTGATGTTTAGATCATGGGGGCCAAGGCGATGGGGGTAAAGCATGTTTAATTTACTTCTTGTTTACCATATGCTCAAAGTGCAAAAGTCTGCGCAGAGTCGACCTTGAGAATAATTACACACGACTGGATTTGATGAAGAGGAAATGGAGGAAAACGGTGGAAAAATCTTTAACGAGGTTTGTGATTTGTGTTTTGAAACTACAGAGACAGACCGTCAAGGCAACTCCTGATATTTTCTACTCAGAAGGTTTAGTTAAAGGATCCATATTACACGATTTTCTGATGTTATAAAGTTGTTTCCTCATCACAAACAGACATGGGGTTGTGTTTTTGCTGCGTCCACACATGTTAAAAACACAAATCCTGCAAATTTAGGGTGAATTCTTCTCTCAAACAGAAAACGGGTGGTACTACTGGCGGTTCTCCACTGTGTTTTTGAACTCCATACACACACCTTCACTAGAATAATTTGGATAATTTCAGACCTGGAATTGTCTCTTCTGAAGAAAAGGTAAAAAGATGTTAACTTGAAAACTACGACTACATTACATCACAATGTGGAACAGAGCATTTTGAGCTTAAGAGTAAACAGGATGTAAATAGACTGATAATAAAGGAATACAGTTCTGGGTTTTTGAAGAGATAATAACTTGTAATATCAATTTTGTGTATGTAGAACGTTTAATAAAGACATATTATGCATTTTTCTGTTTTTTGGTAACATATATATATAATTATTTTACAATTCATCATACAATTCATTTAGGCCAGGGGTCTCCAACCTTTTTCCTCCAGTGAGCTTTACAAAGCAAAAATACCAGAAAGCCATTCATTTTAGCGCTCATAAGAAATTGAGTATATAAAAGAGCCACGGCCTTAGATAGGGTACAGTTAAATGCTTATAAAACAAACAAACAAACAAAAACATTTATTACTGAACAAAGTTAGGTATCAAATTGATACATTTACAATGATAATAGCCATTTTATTAATCAGAATGTTGGTTTCAGCACAATACATAAAATTCAGAAATATCTCGGCGAGCTACTTGGACGGGGTTGGAAAGCGACTCATAGCTCCTGAGCTCCAGGTTGGAGACTCAATACAGATCTAAAATGCTTATTTACCGTATTTTTCAGACTATAAGGCGCACCTGATTATAAAGTGCAATTTAAATAATGTTGAATTCTCTCGTCTATTTTCATACATAAGGTGCACCAGATTATAAGAAGCATTAAGTGAAACAAACAGACGACACTTGAGTCTGATCCTTAGCCCAGACGTCCACGATCCATCGGCAGATCGTGGCGTAATTCGCCCGGCGTTGCCTCCCTGTCTTGGTGAATGTGGATTATGAATGTGAATGTGGGTGGATCATTTAAGTTTGTTTTTTTTATTTCCTCAAATATAGGACGACTCAAATATACATTGAGTAATAATGTGTTTAATGCAGCTTTGCGCACATTTGTTTACGTTTTACAGAAACAAAACTTAAAATCACATGGCTCATTTGCATAAACTATAAGCGCTGAATAAAACCTGCTTGCTCAGTCTTACTCCACAAGACTCCTGACTAATGCTTCGACAATCCATCAAGCGGTGCGGTTTCGTAGTTTACCAAAGTCGCACTAAAACTTTTTGAGAGATTTTTGAGCACCGTGTACCACATAAAATCAGTTCGAGGTCAGTAAACACAACCAGAAATAATATATAAGGTGCACCGGATTATAAGGCGAACTATCGATTATTGAGAAAATTAAAGGATTCTAAGTGTGTCTTATAGTCCAAAAAATACTGTATTTATTTAAGCAAAGGCGGAACAGTGCATATTAATGAACATTTAGACAACTTAATTATGCCAGATTATGGTTAAAAGTTCATTAAAGAGCACATACTATACTTCTATACTTCTTGTTTTTGTTTCACTAACTCCCTTTTAAGCAAACTTTTGGTCACCTTGGCAAAAGTTTTTCACATTTGGAAAACGTACTTCATGAACTTCACCTCCAAGTCCAGTGAAGCATTCAGGCTCTGCTGTCAGCAACGCGAATGAACAATGAGAAAGTAAACAAACGAGGCCCTGATCCCTGTGGATGCTCCGCTAATAGAATCACAGGGTTCATTGTTCCACAGGAGTCCAGTGATGCTTTATGGACTTCAAAAACGTGCACGAGAAGTTCAGAGTTTTACCTATGATGTCACAAAATGCAAACACAGAAGATTGCTTTGGATAAATGTGTTAATGAAATAAGTGTGAATGAATCAAAATACAACTGCAGGTTTGTTTTTGAAGACAATAAAACACGGTTGAAGCCTCCACAAAGTAAATGATGTATGATTTAATAGAAATAGAACCCATATGTGTTTACCCCGGAGTCTACGCATTCATCTTCAGTAAAAAGAAGTGAGCAAATACTCAGTATGTGTTGTTTTTACATTTGCAGATGATGCACTTCTTTAATATTAAAAAAGTGAAGTTGCTTTTAGCACTGAGCCAGGCCCACTATTTGTCCTTGGTAAATCTTTACCTCCAGGCAAAGTCTGCTGAGTTTGCAACGCAACTTGGCACCCTCTGCAAGCATATATAGCCTTTATTTTGATTTTATCTCCCGTACTCACAGTGAGCTTCACGCGGCCGTATCAATACTGTAAACGACAAAGAATATAACTCTAGTCATTAAAACTCATGTCATGCTAAAGTGACTTTCTTGAGCTGTTAACCATATTATAAGATTGTCCTCTCATCACTGATCAAAAACACGCCTGGAGTTTTATTTTCCTTCATTTACACTTGGTTCATTACATTTTTTATGTTGTTGTCTTTCTCTGTGCCCTCAGGAAACACTGTTTCACTTTCCCCACTTTTTATAGTGTAATAATCTGAGTAGAGGCATGGAGTTCTGTCTATGACGCAACTAAACAGGTAAAATGCAAACGGAGCATCTTTGAGTGCTCAGAGAAGACGACAGTGCTTTATTTAATTTATTAAAGCAGGCATGTCCAAACTATGGCCCGTGTGCCAAATGCGGCCCTCAGACAATTTTTTCTTGGCCCTCAGGTGTCCAGGTGAAGTCAATGAAAATTTACTTTTTATTGCAAGTTTTTTTGAAAATCTACTTTGATAATGCCAATATTTAATAATTAGTGTGTGGTTTTGAGGATCTTAGCATGAATAAAGACTGATGTATCATTCTAACGTGTTAAACATGCGTATATTTTGATTATTCACTGTACTGAGCACCAGTCTACGGCCCCTGATCATCCCTCTTCTTCATCTTTGTGTAGATATGTGGCCCTAGATGAAAAAAGTTTGGACACCCCTGGATTAATGAAACAAGAGTGAATGAAGCAAAAATACAACTCCACGTATCTTTTTGATGACGGGACAATGATATCAGAAAAATCAATTTAGTTTAATTTGTGTTTTAAGTCCATGAAGCTTCACTGACTGGACTCTTTCTGTGCATTTTTGCCTTATTAATGAAACAGACAGAGAAACAGTACAAGTTAAATTTCCAGAACCTCAATCCACTACTGATAATGTGGACTTGTGTTGTGTCTATGTTTGTATTGGCTTCCTTCAGTGTAAAGTCTTTCACACAAATTGATCGAATCTCGTAGAAATCGTCTGGCTCGGTTGGTTAAAGTGGCAGGTAAAAATGTCAGCAGGACGTCTACAACAGAAGGGTGATTTGCAAGAACCAAAAAATAATAGCCTGACCACGGCTCTGTGTTTAGAGTTAACCTCAATTCCTTCTGAGCTCGGACTTCTTTTTATTTTGAAGGATGAATGCTCTTATAGCTTGGATCAGTCATGGTGAAATACAGTTACATCTCCTGATCTTTTTTTTGTTTTTTAATTTTTAAGGGAATGTACAGTATGTCTGGATTGTTGAGCTAAGCTTAAGCTGCGGTTTAGTGTATTATTATTAAATTGTATTGTATGTCTAACAATTTCCCTCTGGGACAGTAATAAAGTTGAAAGTTGAACCTGCACAGTTTTAGATGAATTACAATTGTATTTTGAATTGAAGTACTTCTTAAAGGTTGTATAGAGGATATTTTAAGGGAGGATAAATAATTTTTTAAATGTTGTGCATGTGTGACACCACCTTCCTCCTCCACAGCTCCTCAGTAGAAACATCTCGTCCCGTCTCTTTACTCTAGAAATCACGTTTGTTTACAGCCAGTTCAGAATTACTGTTGAAGTTTCCTGTCTAGAAATAATTTAGCGACCGACTCGTCTTCAGTTTTTAGACCCTTCGTCTGCTTCAGTCGCGCCATCGCTGGAAGGAATCTCCAAGAATCACCTCAGTTTGTCTTCGCTCCTTTTCTCCTTCTCTTTTTCTTTCAGCGACCTCAAAAAACGGACTTTCTTTGGCGGCGAACCGGTCGTGGATTCTCGTCCGACATCGCGACAAAACTTTGTGCGAATTGCGACGAAGCTACAGTTTGAAAAAGCCTCTAAGAACCGCCCCGTACACCACGAAATCCCCGCGCGACGACGAGTCAGTTCCACTAGAAACGTAGGGAGTTTGATTGACGACCCAACAGCCAATAAAAAAAAGAGGGAGTCTCATTTTTTATTGGCTGATGTTTATCTGGCCTCAACACGTCCACAGCTGATGGATTTTCATTCTTTTTTTTTTTTGGTCATCATAATTACAAAGCTGCTGCGTCTCTGTAATGGTATTTTAAACTTTCATTGACAATTTGAAACTAAAAAAAAAATCCTCCATACAACCTTTAAGTTTGGACTCGCCCTCTTTTTTCAATTCAATGTGTTTTCTATGTTTACTACTTTCTACATTTGATAAACAGAAGACACCAAATATCAGCAAAGGAAAAAAAACAAAACAAAAAAAAGATTACATGAAAAATCTGCAAGTTCACCACATTTGGTAGCTATTAAATTGTTTTCTTCACTAAATATGTCTGCATATCTTGCGACAGTAGCTCAGTTGGTTGAGCGTTTGTCCACTGATCAGAAAATTATCAGTCCAAATCCCGCTTTCGACGTGAACATCATTGGTTGAGCGGTCAGATCCACTGGCCCAAAGGTTGGCGGTGCGATTCCAGCTCCCACAGATGAATGCTGATGTTGTTGCATCATTGGGCAAGACACTTAACTCACTTTGTCCCCAGTGTCTGCTTACATTGGTGTACAAATTCCTCGATGTAAAGAACTTAGAGTGCCTTGATATCTTGTGTATGTATATAAAATGTAAATAGTTGTAAGAAAAAAGAAACAAAACACTGAATTAGAGGGTGAGTCAGGGTATCAGGAAGTGCGTGGTTTTGCATGGTAGTCATCGAAACTCTGATCTTGCCTCTCTGAAAGTACCTGATTTTTACAGACTTTAAATGAAAAACAGAGCTTTAGTTGACTTTAAAGACTAGGTCGCGATCCTCAGGTGGGTCGTAAGAGGTTTTATTTTATTTTTTTTTGGGGGGGGGTCATGTACACTAGTGATCAAAAGTTTTGTGTTGACCAAAACGTATTCTAAACCTTTGATACATGAAAGTGTCCACCTGTGGCAGATATAACAGCTGAACACACTCGTGGTTCATTCTTTTTACAATAGAAATCAAATATTCTTCAGAAAGTTCTTCTCAAGTCAAGGGAAGAGATAGCCTGATTCATCTTCGCGGAAACCGTCTGACCTCACAGCATTACGTTTTCAAACTTTTTTTATTTAACCAGTCGCTGCTATTTGGTCGTGACGTATGTAATGCACCAAATCCCGTAGGAAGAAAGACAATAACGACTTTCCCCTTGATAAAATTCACCAAACATTCTCTTTGTTCCGGCTTTAAATCCTCGATCTCGGGAATCGTTGCCAACACAGAATGTCTGTCTTCGTCTACATCCATCTCGACTTTTTGTTTACTGTAAAAGGGACCCAGACAGGCGTTTGAGTTTGACATCATGACTTCACAGCTCTTCTCTGATTGGCTGGTGCGGTCTACAACTTCCGGGATTCTTGTAAACCGTCTAGTGTATTCCAATTCCTGATTCCTAGTAGCTGGAGAGAAATGAACTTGAGAGGAGGCACAATTCTTGAAGAAAAAAAAAAAAGCAACAGTGAATGACTAAACCTCTTTCAATCAGTCTTCATCTTAGCTTTGCAATTACTCACAGAGAAAAGCTTTGGCCTTTAAGAGAGTTTAGTGAAACAGAAGCATCAAACGTCTGTGAAAAAATCTGCTAAATACATGAAATCCCCAAGCAGCAGATAATACTTCTTCTTTGACAAACAAATATGTAATAGGAACAAAATATGCAAGCTGTGCGTCTACTGCAAACGTGCACTTCTATTTAAAATGTATTATTCCCTTTAAATGTCAGAGTGAGCTAAGAGCGCGGGACTGATCACAGAATTACACAAGGTTTGCTGTCAGGTACTTTTAAATGTGTGGGGGAAAAATGCCTATGTGGAAATCGAAAGGGACCTTGAGACTAGACCATTACAATACGGCGTAAAAAGAGCAGAAAAATGTGTATAAAAGCGTGGAGGATTTCTGTCATGGCTTATCAGTATTCAAGGTTCTACTAGTACACCTGATTTTTTTTTGTATTTGAGCAAAATGTGTCTGGCCCAAGTACACACAGACTGTAAAAGCAGCTCTGGAGGTCGAAATATATGTCTGCTGCGTACTGTCTGCATCTAGTTACGGAGCATTTTATTGTCAGGGTATCAGGAAGTGTTGTTGTAGTTGTTGTTCCTTGACATTGAAACTCTGATCTCACTTCTCAAAGTACCTGATTTTTACAGACTTTAAACGAAAAACAAAGCTTACTTCTGTTTTTTTAACCTCATGGGACTACTAATATTGGGTGACCACATTTTACGAATTTAAAAAGTCAATGCCAAAGCGAAAGGCACCAGCTGTTCGCCAAGAAACACCTTCCACTGCAAAGAGACCAAGACGTGATGTTGCTGTAAAGTCGAATAAAGTGCAGCTCAGTCTGTTTGTCTTCTGTACCTTTTGCTTAACAAACGGGATTTTGCTTTGTTGGCGCTCAACGTACAAAATGTTCGCTGTAAACTCGAAATGATTTCTGAGGCAGCCAAAGGTTTCCGTTTTCGTCCTTCCTCTGGATCAATCCTGTCCATCGCCTTCACCTTTCATTATTTTTCAATTCTGTTGGGAAGGGAAACGGTTTGAACAGAGGTTTGCAGTCACACAGACCTGATTCCCTTTTGCAGTTATGGAGTTTGCAAACTCCCAAAGCCCGTTGTCCGCTGTTAGGATCCAACAACCACACAATTACAATGTCCAAATCCCAAAACTAAAATATGACAATATCAGAACCAGAAACAAAAGTGATATGGTTCAAAAGACTTGAAAAGATCGACTTTGTCAATAGACGCATCCCACTGGAAAAACAATCGAGGCAGTTTGAAGTAAATGAACACCTTAGCATTTAGATTTTGTTCATTTTATTTTTATTTATAATTTTGTAACATGTCCTCTGTAATGGACATCAGGGACATTTTGGTGTTAAATCCATGTGAAGTTAACAACCTGAAAAAAACAACTTTTTCTCAGACAAGCTTCTACATTTGCCTCAAAATTTTTTAGAATCCCTCCCTGCAGCCACAAATTAGCTACTACTGAGTGGGGTTACCAGAAATCCCTATTTACCCGGGACAGTCCCAGTTTTGAGTCCTGTGTCCCTTATCCCAGCCAAAACCTGTGATTCGTCCCAATTTTACACAAGAAATGTCCCAGGTTCCCTATTTTTGATCAACTTGATCCCTGCCTACAGTAAAGAGAGGCATAAATTGTCATTTGTTTAGGTAAAATACAGAAAAGCTGCTTAAAAATGACCAAAACACAAAGAAAATGTGATTTTACTGCCTCACGTTAGTCATGAATGAGCCGAGTGCAAAACAGTTCTCCTTAATTACGTATTTATTTCACAGTTTTATTATCACGAACCACTACAAACTGGGAAAGTTCCAGTTTTTTATTTTGAAAATCTTGTCACCCTAGTTCCTTTTTTATTCTGGACATGATAATATCCTATAATCCCCGGCCCTATTCAGGCAGAAGAACCTAGTCCCCCCATTCCTGTCAGTCAAACTTAAATCACAGATTTTTACCTTGACTAAAAGAGCGGGTAACATAATGGGTGTGGCCTGGAGCTCACTGCAGCAACATTTTTGAGGAGACTGTTAGGAAGCTCGGCAGGAAGGAGGCCAGTGACCCAACCCATGTTCTTCACAGTCAGTTTGAGTTGATGTCAGCAGGTAGAAGGTTCAGGGTCCCGAACTGTAAACTGAACAGATTCAAACATTCTTTTGTGCCATTAGCTGTTAATCTGCTAAACTCAGATAGTGCAGTTAAAAAATAAATGTAAAAGGCTCAGGGAATGTGCAGTTACCGTATTTTCAAGGCTATTAGGCGCTCTGGATTATAAGGCGCACTGTCATTAAATGGTCTATTTTCGAACTTTTTTCACAAATAAACCGCACCGGACTTTAAAGGAAACACAACAGTGTGATGGGTGAGTGGTTTTGTTTGTTTGTTCGTTCACGGTGACTCTGGGCTTTGTTCAGTTGTGGCGTGTAGGGAGGGTGCTGTCTGGGACCAACGGATTGTCGGCGTGTTCGCAGTGACTCAGTTGTTCAGTCGTGTCTAGAAGCGGCACATTGCGCTCGCTTTTTCGGTTCGTTCCTCCGTTCCGTTCCTCGTCGGCGTGGAGTGATGAGTGTGTCTGTGGGTGTTTTTCTCTGTGCGGTCGCTGTCTGCTCCGTGTGTGTTTGCGTGTTCTTCGGGTGGTGCGGCTTTGCAGGTTACTGAAGTCGTGGTGGGACATTCGAGGGGATTCGTGTATAGGGCGCTCTGGATTGCGGGTCGCGCGGTCATTTTTTGATGCAGTTAGAGGTTTAAGAGTGCGTCTAATAGCCCGGAAAATACGGTATTAATAGAATACAAGAATGTAAAGGGCTTACCTGTAAAGAATAATTTAAAGGTCCTGTTGGTGCATCACTCGTGGTCATACTTGGTCTCATATCTGTTTTTGTTCTACGGTGCTTTGTGTTGTGTTGTCCTGTTTTTTGATGATGAAGCATGTTACCCCCCGTCCCAAGACAAATTTCTCCCATGAGAGACAATAAAAGATTAATCTTATCTTATCTTAATAAGAGTCTATCTCAAAACACTTAAAAGATAGACTGGTTAAGGCAGTGTCCACTATAATAATAAGCAGCAATAATGTGTCCTTACCACAATTATGCAGACGACACTCAGATCTATGACACTCAGATCTACGTCTCTCTGGCAGCAGGAGACTATGGACCAGTGGACTCACTTGGTCACTGCATCCAACAGATCAGTGTGTGGACGCAAAACAACTTTCTCCAGCTAAACTCTGACAAGACTGAAGTGTTTGGTCCACAGAAACAATGGGACAGTGTCAGCATCACCTCCAGTCTCTCTCTCTAAAACCTTCAAATCAGGCAAGAAATCTAGGGGTAATAATGGACTCAGACTTGAACTTTAACAGCCACATCAAATCAATAACATCTGCAGCCTTTTACCATCTAAAAAACATAGCAAAAATCAAAGGTTTACTGTCTAAATCAGACTTGGAGAAACTTATCCATGCGTTTGTCTCCAGTAGGTTAGATACTGTAATGTTCTGCTCACTGGTCTCTCCAAACGAGCTGTGAGACGCTGCAGAACATCCAGAACATCCAGAACATCCAGAACATCCAGAACATCCAGAACTCCAGAACAGAACTCCAGGGTCCTGACTCGAACTAGGAAGTACGAGCACATAAGTCCTGGTCTCAGGTCTCTGCACTGGCTCCTGTGCCTCAGAGACTTTAAAGCAGCTCTGCTTGTACAAGTGTCTCTCCATGGCCGAGCACCAAAGTCCATCTGTGACATGTTAGTGTCATATGAACATCTCACACTCTGAGGAGCTCAGGGACCGGCCTCCTGCTGGTGCCCAGAGTCACGACTAAACAAGGGGAGTCAGAGTTTCAGGTTCATGCAGCTAAAACCTGGAACAGTCTGAACATGTGAGACAGACTCTTCTGTGACGCTGTTTAAATCCAGACTCAAAACATTTCTGTTTAACTGTGCACATAACTGAAAGGTTTTCATTCCGCACTCTTCTCTCCAATTTATGTCTCTCTTTTTTAATTTTAATCTTCATGATTATTTATGTTTTGATTTGTTTTTATTATGATTTTAATGTATTTCTTATTCTGTAAAGCACTTTGAATTACTTTGTGTACGAATTGTGCTATACAAATAAACTTGCCTTGCCTATAATGGACACAAAAGAATGGGCCGAGGAGGATCAGGAGGATATATACACTCTACGACCGGGACAAGGCACGTTTTGCTCAAATACATGTAAAAAAAAATGGAGTAAAGAACCTTTAATGTACATGCTGGTGTTACGTGTGACAAGTGGCGTTAATAATAATAAAAAAGTGCGTTTACGCCGACGTGAGGGCTCAACAGCAGCATCACAGTCGGTTAAAAATACATTGTAATTTCAGAGCGTGCGTATGACACCTCTGCCTCCTCACAGGTGTTGATTGGCTCTCACCGGGACCGCTTAGTGACACATCTCAGCTTTTTAATTGTATTTATTTTACATTTTTTTAATGAATCGCTGTTGATTTTGCACAGAGAAGAAGAGCTGTTAAATCAATGTCTGATTAAAGAAATGTTTAAATAATGAAGTGTGGCTCGAGGTGAAATCAGCCGATGAAAAAGCTCTGATTGAACCTCAAATTAACAAATGACAGGAGAGACACTTGGTCCCAGGTCCGTCTCTGTGGGATTCTTAATTAATAATTGCATTTTAGGGCAGACATTTGGGGATTTTACACAGGCTTCAAGACATTCTTTTTCAATTTTTGGTGAGAAGTCATTTTAGTCCTATTGTAAAATGTGTCAAACAATATGGACATTACTAACCCACTCGCTGCCGTGACTCAAATACGAAAGCATGAGCGCTTTTCCGGCTCCATCGACTTGACTTTGCATTGAAAGAACATCTTAAAATAGAGGAAACAGGGAAGGCATTCAGTACACGAAAGAAGGAATATATAGAACAGAATGCGAGAAGACGAAACACGAGCAACAAAACACAAAGCAGAACAGGAACAACTCAAATCTGCCGTTTCTGACGCTGTTAAAGAGAGAAGCACATTATGGACTGAGACGGAGCAAACGTCACTGGGACAGAGGAAAACAAACACCGTCGCTGGATTAAAGAGGCAATCGAAATACGGAAACGTGCCTATGGGACTATAAACTGGGATGAGGGGGCTTTTTTACTCTCACGCACCTTGTTGTGCCCTTTTTGTTTGAGGAGGTTTGTAACTCACGTAAAAAATAAGCACTCCACATCCATTTATCCATTTATTTTAAAGAACAAAAAAATAACATCATTCTCTGTGGTTGACTTTCTTTTGCAATATAGTGTGGTCACAAAATAGTATCTTCTCCTCTCACTGATGGCACTGGCTTCCCGCCTGCTGCTACAGGTGGCAAGAAATACCTGACTGCAGGAAGAGGGGAAGGGAGCGGAGATCAGGATGACCTACAGTCAAAATGCTCCACCAACTGAGCGGCAGTAGCTCAGTTGGTGGAGCATTCGCCCACTGATCTGAAGGTTGGTGGTTTGATTCCAGCGCTTGACAGAAACATCACAGGTTGAGTGGTCAGATCCACTGACCCACAGGTTGGCTGATGTGATTCCAGCTCCCACACATGAATGCTGTCGTTGTGTCCTTGGGCAAGACACTTAACCCACCTTGCCCACAGTGTCTGTGTACACTGGTGTGTGAATGGGTGAATGGGTGATTGGTCCCTTGTTGTAAAGCGCTTTGAGTGCCTTGAAGGTGGAAAAGTGCTATAGAAAAATGTGACCATTTACCATTAATAAAGAAAAATGCATTTTAAAACTATATAAAATTCATCAAATTGATAATTTCTTAAATAAATATAAACTGGCTCCAACACACCTGGGATACTGTCCTGAGGAAGTCAGACTGCAGGTGGGGCTGTTGTCCTGCCTCCACCTGTAGGAAAACAACACCAAAACTTGTTTAAATCAGCTGACTGGACACGACACAGAAACATCATCCCTCTGAGGAAGACCACAGGGAGCAGTCGAAACTGTCAGGTATGAAAACAAACTCTTGATCTGAAAAAAAGAACCTAATAACACAAGGGAGTAGGTTTGGTCTCAGCTTTGGTGGGGACATTATCAGCTATAATATCGTTTACTTTTCATGTGATGCAAAATTTAAAACCTTGGTTACAAATTTAAAAATCAACGCTAAAGTGAAAGGCACCAGCTGTTCGCCAAGAAACACTTTCCGCTGCAAAGTGACCAAGACGAGATGTTGCTGAAAAGTCGAACAAGAAAATGCGAGCTCAGCCTGTTTGTCTTCTGCACCTCTCGATTAACGGGATTTTGCTTTGATGGAGCTTCACATACAAAATGTTCACTGCAAACTCGGGATGATTTCTTAGGTTTCCTTTTTTGTCCTTCCTGTGGATCAATCCTGCCCATCGCCTTCATCCTTTCACTATTTTTCAATTCCGTTGGGAAGGGAAACAGTTTGAACGGAGGTTTGCAGTCACACACATCTGATTCACTTTTGCATTTATGGAGTTCGCAAACAAATTTCTCGAGCTGTTTTCCGCTGTTAGGATCCAACAACCACACAATTACGATGTCCAAATCCCAAAACTAAAATATGACAATATCAGAACCAGAATCAAAAGTGATATGGTTCAAAAGACTTGAAAAGATCGGCTTTGTCAATAGACGCATCCCACTGGGAAATCAAACGAGGTGACTTTTTCGGAGGATCCTTCCCAGTATGCATTGCGTGATGACCGGAAGTCCAAAATTCGGGATGCATGTATTGCTAAACAAAGGAAAATTGTTCTGCACTTGGCCCATTTATGACAAATATGAGTCAGTAAAGTCACATTTTCTCAGCGTTTTGGTCATTTTTGAATAATATTGGGACATTTCTTGTATAAAACTGGGACAAATCAGTGGTTTTGTATAAATCTGCTGGGACAGGGGACACTGGACTCAAAACTGGGACTGTCCCGGGTAAATAGGGAAGGACGTCCGTTCACTGTTCACTAACGGGGCTCAGTCAAAGTCCATAGAAGCTGAATTGAATCTCTGTTTTCCACTGTCTCAATTATCCCCGATGTTCCTCCCCGTACTTTAGTGAACATGACACTTCGCTCGTCTCCACGTCGCTCGCCGAGGTTACCGCTGACGTGACGGGTGCCGGGGTGGCGCCCGAGTCCTCGCGCGAAGAGACGGAACAGCGAGAGCTCGTGTCACGGCCAATAATATGTTTTTTTTTTAAAGTCTTTTGTGATGAGCGCTGAAAATAACCCCACACGGTTGCCAAATATTGGGTCATTTCTGAGGGAAGAGCAGAGCCTGAATGCCACCGCGCCATCTGCTCACACTGCCACTGGCGGAACGGAGAGAAAGAAAGAGAGTGAAAGAATGAAAGAGGGATGGAGGAGAGAGAGAAAGAGAGGGGGAGGGAAGGGAGAGAGGGGAAAGTTGGAGGGTGGCGACAGAGGGAGAGAATGGAAGTTAAAGAGATTGGGATGAAGAGAAGAGGAGAGAAAGGAGAAAAATTGAGCGTAGAGAGAGAAAAAGAGGGATGGAGGAGAGATAGTTAGAAGTGGACATGAAGGAGAGAGGTAGCGAGAAAGAGAGGGATGGAGGGAAAAGAGAGAGGTGGAGTGGAGAAGAGAAACAGAGAGAGAATAAAACGAAGGGATGGAGTTGACAGAAAGAGAGAGGACAATGTGGGAGATAGAAGGTTGAGAAAGCGAGAGGTGGAGATGAGAATGTGAGAGAAGGATGAAGGGATGAGGGAGGGAGGGAGGGAGAGAGAGGGATGGAGGGAAAGGGGGTGGAAAGAGAAAAAGGGATGGAGGAAAGATAGATAGAAATGGAGATGAAGAGGAGATATGTAGAGAGAAAGAAAGGGATGGAGAAGATAGAGAATGAGAGAGGGATAGAGAGAAGAGGAAGCAGGGAGAGAGAAAGTGGGATAGAGGGAAAAGAGAGAGATGGAGTGGAGAAGAGAAACAGAGAGAAGATGGAGGGATGCAGTTGAGAGAAAGAGGACAATGGAGGAGAGAGAGTGTGGTTAAAGTAGAGAGCAGGAGATGTAGAGAGAGAGAAAGAGAGGGATGGAGGAAAAATAGAAATGGGGATGAGGAGGAGAGGAGAGAGTAAGGGATAGAGGAGACAGAGAATGAGAGAA
The DNA here is from genome assembly GCF_026225935.1 of Boleophthalmus pectinirostris. Classification (NCBI taxonomy): domain Eukaryota; kingdom Metazoa; phylum Chordata; class Actinopteri; order Gobiiformes; family Gobiidae; genus Boleophthalmus; species Boleophthalmus pectinirostris. The sequence goes on along the minus strand of NW_026571404.1, from coordinate 6,811,028 downwards.
GGACAGAGAGAGAGAAAGGTGGATGGAGGGGGGGAGAGAGAGGGAAAAGAGAGAGGTGGAGTGGAGAAGAGAAACAGAGAGAGAAGAAGATAGAGAAGATAGAAGGAGAGAGAGAGGGGGGAAAAGGGATGGAAGGAGGAGACAGAGAGTGGCTGAGGGGAAAGACCGGGAGATAAAGAGAAAGAGCGGGATGGAGGAGACAGAGAATGAGAGAGGGATAGAGAGAGAGGAGGATGGGGGGAGAAAACGTACGGGATAACGGGAAAAGAGAGAAGTGGAATGGAGAGAAAGAGACAAGGGCACAGTGGAGGAGATAGAAGGTGAGAAAGAGAGAGGTGGAGAAGAGAATGTGAGAGAAAGATGAAGGGATGAAGAGAGAGAGAGAGAAGAGAGAGGATGGTGGAGAGAGAGGGATAGAGAGAGACAGAGTAAGAGAGGAGAATGGAGGGAGTGAGTGAGAGACAGGGATGGATGGAGGAAAGAGCAAAAGGGGTGCAGGGGAAAGAGAGAAATGGAGAGGGGTGGAGAAGAGAAGCAGAGAGAGGAGAATGGAGGGAGAGAGCGAGAGAGATAGGGATGAAGTAGAAAGAGAGAAAGAGAGAAACACAGAGCTGGAGAAGAGAAAGTGAGAGGAGGACAGAGGCATGAGGAGGAGAGAGAAAGAGAGGGATGGAGGAGTGAGAGTTAGACAAGGGGATGAAGAGGAGAGAGACAGAGAGAAAGAGAGAGATGGAGAAGAAATTCTGAGAGAAGAATGAAGGGATGAGGAGAAACAGAGGAAGGGAGGCAATGGAGAAGAGAGACGGATAGAGAGAGGAGGATGTAGGGAGTGAGAGAGAGAGAGAAAGAGAGAGACGGGGAGAGGAAAAGGAGGATGGATGGAGGGGAGAAGGGAAGGAAAGGGGGTGGAAAGATCGAGAGTAGAGAGAGAGAAAGAGAGGTAGGAATGGAGGAGAGATGGATAGAAATTGGGGATAAAGAGGAGAGAGACAGCGAGAAAGCGAGGGACAGAGAAGACGGAGAATGAGAGAGGGATAAAGAGAGAGAAAAGGATGGAGGGGAGAGAAAGAGAAAGGAACACAGAGAGGAAAATGGAGGAGATAGAAGATGAGAAAGAGGACGTGAGAGAAGGATGAAGGGATGAGGAGAGAGAGAGAGACAGAGAGGGGTGGAGGAAAGAGAGGGATAGAGAGAGATAGAGTGAAAGTCGAGGTTGAAGGGACTGAAAGAGAGGGATGGATGGAGAAAAGAGCAAAAGGGGTGCAGGGGAAAGAGAGAAATGGAGAGAGGAGAATGGAGGGAGAGAGCGAGAGAGACAGGGATGAAGTAGAAAGAGAGAAACAGAGAGCGAGGGAGCTGGAGAAGAGAAAGTGAGAGGAGGATAGAGGCATTAGGAGGAGAGAGAAAGAGAGGGATGGAGGAGTGAGAGTTAGACAAGGGGATGAAGAGGAGAGAGACAGAGAGAAAGAGAGAGATGGAGAGGAAATTCTGAGAGAAGAATGAAGGGATGAGGAGAACCAGAGAGGAAGAGAGGCAATGGAGAAGAGAGACGGATAGAGAGAGACAGAACAAGAGAGGAGGATGGAGGGAGTGAGAGAGACGGAGGAGAGGAAAAGGAGTATGGATGGAGGGGAGAGAGAGAAAGAGGGATAGAGAGAGGGGACAATGGAGAAGATAAAAGATGAGAAAGAGAGAGGTAGAGGCGAGAATGTGAGAGAAGGATGACGTGATGAGGGGAGAGAGAGAGAGAGAAAGAGAGGGGTGGAGGAGAGAGAGAGGGATAAAGAGAGACAGAACGAGAGAGAGATAGAGGGAAGAGAAAGGAGGATGGAGAGAGTGAGAGGAGGGAAGTGGGGTGGAAAGATCGAGGGTAGAGAGAGAAAGAGAGGGATGGAGGAGATCGACGGTGAGAAAGAGGTGGAGAAGAGAGTGAGAGAGGAGGATGGAGGGAGTGAAAGAGAAAAAGGGGCGCAGGGGAGAGAGAAGAATGGAGAGGAGAGGGGTGGAGAAGAGAAATAAAGAGAGGAGGATAGAGGGAGAGAGCGAGAGAGATAGGGATGAAGTAGAAAGAGAGAAAGAGAGAAACACAGAGCTGGAGAAGAGAAAGTGAGAGGAGGATAGAGGCATGAGGAGGAGAGAGAAAGAGAGGGATGGAGGAGTGAGAGTTAGACAAGGGGATGAAGAGGAGAGAGACAGAGAGAAAGAGAGAGATGGAGAAGAAATTCTGAGAGAAGAATGAAGGGATGAGGAGAAACAGAGGAAGGGAGGCAATGGAGAAGAGAGACGGATAGAGAGAGGAGGATGTAGGGAGTGAGAGAGAGAGAGAAAGAGAGAGACGGGGAGAGGAAAAGGAGGATGGATGGAGGGGAGAAGGGAAGGAAAGGGGGTGGAAAGATCGAGAGTAGAGAGAGAGAAAGAGAGGTAGGAATGGAGGAGAGATGGATAGAAATTGGGGATAAAGAGGAGAGAGACAGCGAGAAAGCGAGGGATAGAGAAGACAGGAGAATGAGAGAGGGATAAAGAGAGAGAAAAGGATGGAGGGGAGAGAAAGAGAAAGGAACACAGAGAGGAAAATGGAGGAGATAGAAGATGAGAAAGAGGACGTGAGAGAAGGATGAAGGGATGAGAGGAGAGAGAGAGAGAGAGACGGAGAGGGGTGGAGGAAAGAGAGGGATAGAGAGAGATAGAGTGAAAGTCGAGCTTGAAGGGACTGAGAAAGAGGGATGGATGGAGAAAAGAGAGAAACGGAGAGAGGAGAATGGAGGGAGAGAGCGAGAGAGACAGGGATGAAGTAGACAGAGAGAAACAGAGAGTGAGGGAGCTGGAAAACAGAAAGTGAGAGGAGGATGAAGGCATGAGGAGGAGAGAGAAAGAGAGGGAGAGAGGAGCGAGAGCGTGAGAGGACTGTGGGGAGAGGAGGGATGGACGGAAAGGAGAGGAGAGAGAGAATATTCTGGCTCTGCTGCTGTGTAAATGAGACAGGTGATGGTCGAGCCACAGACGCTGTCCAAACTCCTCAGTGACTCTGACAGTGAAAGACCGAAAGAAAACAGCTGATTTTCTCTTCTCATTTTCTCTTCTAAAATCTCAAATCTCTTCTGCATTTGACCCGTTCTTCAAACCCGTCAGGAGCAGCGTGACCCGTCCCCATCTCCAGATCCGAGTTATTTTTGGTGTGGAAGATTTGACCTGTTGATACTTCGCAGTGACATCAGGCTGGAGGAAGGGGGAGGGGCTTCTGTTTGTATTTCTGTACGGAGAAACCAAAGAGCCCAAAGATGGATCCATTTTGGCGCGCACCTGCTGTTGGGTGAACTGGGTCGGGACCGATCACATCGCGGCACTGAGGTTTGTGCAGAAGGCAAAGGTGAAGCGGACAAACGAACTAGAGATGCGCGGATGGGCTATTTTTTCATCCGCAACCGCGACACAAAACTCATCATCCGCCCGCTGTCCATTTTGCACCGAAGGTTTTCAAAACCGCACCCGCCCGCCATCCGCCGATTGATTTTAGATTTTAGAACAATCATACAGCAAACAAACTAAGGAGCCTCGATAAAAATGCAAACTCTATAGCTCATTCATTCCAAAATTCGCTCAGCGTGTATGTTCGCATTCTTAAATGTCCGTAACAACCCCAGACTTACCTGGTTTTCTTTATTTTTGAACCTTCTTGCCTTCGTGTTGGATGTTGTTACATTCTGAACATTCTGCCATTGCCCGATGTTATTTCAAAGTCATAGCCTCACTCCATCGGTCTTTCTTTAAGTTTTAAATACCCCGAGTGGCAGTCTACGCTATAATGTCTGCGTGTTTTAAAATATAACTGATATTGAAACAAAACAGACAGATCATCTCATCCAGATGAACCTTTATTGAAATCAGGCAATGCCCTCTTTATATTCCAATTGAAATAGACAAGAAAAAATATGCATAACTAAATAAATATGGCCCTATAGCCACTTATGTGTTGGCAAACAGCTGAAATAAATTAGAAATAATAAAATAAACTGCATATAACATGTGCCTCGTAAACCTTAGGCATCAATAACCCGACACAACCTGAACCTTCAGAACATAAAAACGAGGTCAAATGGGCTGATTAAGGATATGACACTTTTTTTTTTTTTTTTTTAGTAGTTAAACCGCCACCCGCCCGAATTTAATTAAAATATAATTTTTCGTCACGTCATCCGCCCGACCCGCATCTCTAAAACGAACCAAAACAAACACAACGATGCCGACAGACGAGCTTCAGCCTGTTTTAGCATCAATACAGATGATTTAGTTTGTGGAAAACGTGCAGAAGGTCAGAGCGTTGTGCATTTGTGGGCAGGGAAGATGTCTGTGCTTTTCTCTCTGAACTAAATGTAATGTGTTGTGACGTAGTCAGGCTGGTGCCACCTAGAGTCTCCGCTCAATTTCATTTCTCTCCAGTGACTAGGTCAGGAATCAAAATACACTGGATGGTTTGCAAGAACCGCAGAAGTTGTAAACCGCGCATCAGCCAATCAGTGAAGAGCTGTGAAGACATGACGTCAAACTCAAGCACCTGTCTGGGTCCATTTTGTGGAATAACACAACAGTAAACAAAGCGTTGAGATGGATGTAGACGAACACAGACATTCTGTGTTTGCAATGATTCCTGAGCTTGAGGATTTAAAGGTGGAACAAAGAGAATGTTTGGTGAATTTTATCAAGGGGAAAGACCTTATTGCCCTTCTTCCTACAGGATTTGGCGCATTACATACCATTTATGACCAAATAGCAGCGACTGGTTAAATTAAAAAAGTACTCCGCCTACCGTTGAGCGAATGAATCCTAATGCTGCAAGGTCAGACGGTTTCCACAATGTGAAACCATCTGAACAAGTAACAAGTAACATTTTAACCCTCACGCACGAAAATTTTTGGGTCTGATTGACACACCCCAAGAGAGCGGGAAGGAAAAAACGAATTTCTTTGGGTCAATGTGACCCCGAGAAGAGCATTTAAAGTGTATTGATTTTATTGTATGTTTTGACCAGTTAAACACTGACATGTGCCTAGGTTAGATGATTGAATAGTTTGGATTTAATATTTGATTTTATCGTCATTTTCATTAAATCGTATTTTATTTTGTTTCCATGTGTAGAAAACATTGTAACTTTGTTTAGAAAGGCGCTGTATAAATAAAACATCACTATATTATAACAGGCAATAGACACTGTAATGTATTCTGATTCCTGACCTAGTCACTGGAGAGAAATGAAATAGAGCGGACGCACTAGATGGCATCAGCCTGGCTACAAATCGATGGCATTTAAACTGTAACAGCGTTTGGGGGTCACGCACATGCACAGTAACGCGAGGTAGCTCAAACTGACGCCAGATTCGAGGATTAGATTTCAGGACTGTCCAGAATTTTACGGGACGTCCGGTCAACCTAACACTTTCATTGAGAGCCGTCTCAGGTTGATAATGTTTAGAACTCAGTTGAGAGTGACACACAGATCAGTCTGGTGTGAGCCAGGTTAAGGAAACCCACAGAACTCCAGACAAACTCCAACAAACTCTGGATCTACACACTCCACTCAGCCGCAATCAAACTTTGAATGATTTTTACAAGTCTGGCCCCTCCTCTTCCTCTTCCTCTGCGTCTCGGGCCAAACTCAGAATCATCCAGTCAGATTTGTTTATTTCAGTGACTCAAGGGCAACACACATTGGTCGTTAATTACTTAAAAGGTGCGACTTTTCTGATGGTTTGTTACCTACTCGTCTCCATGGAGATAAAACTTACTTAGACTTTAACAAACTTTACTGATTCACAAGGGAAATTACTTCGACACAGTAGCTCAGACTTCATATATTATAATAACAAAGAAAAATAATAAATAAGCAAAAATAGCAAGAGACTGGTGTCAAACAGAGCATGATTATATAAATGTAGAAGTAAGAAATAAAATAAAATCTAGAAATATAGAGATTATTATTGTTATTGTTTTTCCCTTGAATGTTCCACAGCATAAAGACCGCTCCAAAATCGCTGTCTTCACGTTCCACTAACATGAAAAAGCCAGAGGGAAATTATTCTGACTAAACAGTTTCTCACAATAACAAAAAAATAATAATTCTCCTTAATGATCTGAGGTTTATTATTTTTCCATCAGACTCTTTCATAAGCCCTCTCGAGGAAAACCAATTACATATGAGGTTTTAACGACTCCAGATGCAATTTAATCGAGATAAATTCAAAGCAAACATTTGTTTTTTTTTTAAAAGAATTGTTGAGCTGTTTCTTCTCGCCGTCTCATGAGCGGCGCGGTGGAGTGTTTGCGACGGCTTCATCTAAGACAAATTACAATATTTTTTCCGCGAAGAATGCAGAAATTTAATTAGAGGGGGCCTAATTGACTGCGCACTCCTAAAACGTCTGTCCAACAGTTAGATAAAGATGTAATTATGGGCTTGCTTATCACAGAGGCGTTAAATGAAGCCGTAATAGACAGTTTAGGCTTCCATGTCGCACATTAAGATCAGATAAAGTGCGTTGAAAAGGTTAGTGGTGAGTGGTGAGGGGTTAACTTTATCCACACACACACAGATGATGACATTAAGTCGAGTCTAACAGCGTCAGCCTCCTCCGTCACTTAATAATGAGTCTTGTTAGTGGGGAACACGAGCACTGGGGAGTACTGTAGGTCTACACTGCAAAAAGCGACATCGAGGTGACTTAAAATGACTTAAACTAAGAATATTTGACTTTATTTGAGTCGATTCAACTTGGCAAGTCAAAGTATCTACCCATGGAGCAAGTGTGTTTTCTTAACTCAAGCAACAAGAGATTTAGTTTCTTATTTTAATCGCAAAGAGTTGTTACTACGAAAAGTTTTGTTCCACTGACAGATAATTTTGCTTGTCAAGTGCAATTTACCGTATTTTTCAGACTATAAGTGGCACTTTTTCATGGTTTGGGTGTTTCCTGCGACTTACACTCTGGTGCGACCTATATATTAAAATGTTCAGACTGACAGCCACGAGAGGCTCTAGGCTTGTGCGCATGTCTCCTCTAGAAAAAGCCGCTATCCTGCTGCAAGTAGTGAAATATGCAGAAGAAAACGGTAATCGAGCAGCAGAAAGAAAGTTTGGAGTGAGCGAGAAACTTGTGAGGTACTGGTGAAAAGTGGGGATGAAGAACACAGCTTCATGACAACTGGACAGGTGCAGCATGTAAGTTTCCTGAAAGTCACTGGATGGATGGACAAAGCCTGGACTTCAGTGACACCGAAACCATCCTGTCGGGATTCAGAAAGGCCAGAATAATTCTAAGTGGAACTGATGCTGAGTCTGACGACAGCGACACAGAAGAGGAAGCAGCGCTCTGTATACCTCCAGAGTTGCTCAGAAATGACACCGAGGATGAAGAATTGAATGGATTTAGTGTTTTGGAGTGAGATGGAGAGTTTGGTAAACTTGTTCTGTTCTGTTGTTTATGTTATAGTTTATCTGAAGAACTGTTCATATGTGACATTTATATACCAGACGCCTATTCAGCCTGTTGCTGTTACTATAATTTGCCTTTAATGAAATGTCGGTTCCTGGTCTCTGATTTTATAAAATATATTTCCCCAAAAAAATGCGACTTATACTCCGGAGCGACTTATAGTCTGAAAATTACGTTACTCAAATTTTAATAAACTCAATGACGATGCAGATTATATTCTTTGAAAACCGCCACACTTTCTTTACCTATCATACAAAGTGCATGGTCCTTAAAAAATAATTGGTTGTCCACTGAAAACTCTGCACTTTCTGTCAACTTTCCATACTTTAACACTCGCCATTTTGCTGTCTTTAACTGTACTACAGTAATACTATAATATAAATACTTACTACATATAAATATAATTATTTAATTGACAAAATCAACTAAATACAAGATGCAGACGTGTTGCCAAAAGTAGTTTAAAAAATAGGCCATGACAACTTTTGAGGATTGCCTCATAGGGCCAGTTCAGGTGGGGAGGGCCGGTCAAAGGGGTGTGGTGGGCCGGAGTTGGCCCACGGGCCTTAGTTTGATGACCCCTGCTATAGAGGGACAGAGCAGCACGTTTTCCAACAACTCCACTCAAACAGTGAAAGATACAGGACTACATTCATACTATAATACTCCCTACAACTGAACAACAACTCACCCTTATGTAACAGATAATACTCCCTACAACTGTACAACAACTCACCCTTATGTAACAGATAATACTCCCTACAACTGTACAACACTCACCCTTATGTAACAGATAATACTCCTACAACTGTACAACTCACCTTATGTAACAGATAATACTCCCTACAACTGTACAACTCACCCTTATGTCACAGATAATACTCCCTACAACTGTACAACAACTCACCTTATGTAACAGATAATACTCCTACAACTGTACAACAACTCACCCTTATGTAACAGATAATACTCCCTACAACTGTACAACAACTCACCCTTATGTAACAGATAATACTCCCTACAACTGTACAACAACTCACCCTTATGTAACAGATAATACTCCTACAAACTGTACAACACTCACCCTTATGTAACAGATAATACTCCCTACAACTGTACAACAACTCACCCTTATGTAACAGATAATACTCCCTACAACTGTACAACTCACCCTTATGTCACAGATAATACTCCCTACAACTGTACAACAACTCACCCTTATGTCACAGATAATACTCCCTACAACTGTACAACAACTCACCCTTATGTAACAGATAATACTCCCTACAACTGTACAACAACTCACCCTTATGTAACAGATAATACTCCCTACAACTGTACAACTCACCCTTATGTAACAGATAATACTCCCTACAACTGTACAACTCACCCTTATGTCACAGATAATACTCCCTACAACTGTACAACAATCACCTTATGTAACAGATAATACTCCCTACAACTGTACACAACTCACCCTTATGTAACAGATAATACTCCCTACAACTGTACAACAACTCACCCTTATGTAACAGATAATACTCCCTACAACTGTACAACAACTCACCCTTATGTAACAGATAATACTCCCTACAACTGTACAACAACTCACCCTTATGTAACAGATAATACTCCCTACAACTGTACAACAACTCACCCTTATGTAACAGATAATACTCCCTACAACTGTACAACTCACCCTTATGTCACAGATAATACTCCCTACAACTGTACAACTCACCCTTATGTCACAGATAATACTCCCTACAACTGTACAACAACTCACCCTTATGTAACAGATAATACTCCCTACAACTGTACAACAACTCACCCTTATGTAACAGATAATACTCCCTACAACTGTACAACAACTCACCCTTATGTAACAGATAATACTCCCTACAACTGTACAACAACTCACCCTTATGTAACAGATAATACTCCCTACAACTGTACAACAACTCACCCTTATGTAACAGATAATACTCCCTACAACTGTACAACTCACCCTTATGTACAGATAATACCCTACAACTGTACAACAACTCACCCTTATGTAACAGATAATACTCCCTACAACTGTACAACAACTCACCCTTATGTAACAGATAATACTCCCTACAACTGTATAACAACTCACCCTTATGTAACAGATAATACTCCCTACAATGTATAACTCACATTATATAACAGATAATACTCCCTACAACTGTGCAACTCACCCTTATGTAACAGATAATACTCCCTACGACTGTACAACAACTCACCCTTATGTAACAGATAATACTCCCTACAACTGTACAACAACTCACCCTTATGTAACAGATAATACTCCCTACAACTGTACAACTCACCCTTATGTAACAGATAATACTCCCTACAACTGTATAACAACTCACCCTTATGTAACAGATAATACTCCCTACAACTGTACAACAACTCACCCTTATGTAACAGATAATACTCCCTACAACTGTACAACAACTCACCCTTATGTAACAGATAATACTCCCTACAACTGTACAACAATCACCCTTATGTAACAGATAATACTCCCTACAACTGTACAACAACTCACCCTTATGTAACAGATAATACTCCCTACAACTGTACAACACATGTAACAATCTCCCTACAACTGTACAACAACTCACCCTTATGTAACAGATAATACTCCCTACAACTGTACAACTCACCCTTATGTAACAGATAACCCTGTGTCCTGTCAATCATTGTTCCTTCTTCGCCCTGTTTCTCCTTACGACCTCTTGTGAAAACATTTTTATAAATATGCCTGATTTGACACCAGACTTTTTCTATTTCTGCAATTTATTTAGAATTTATTATACAATTCCTCTTTGTTATTATAATCTGCTGTGAGCTGTGTCCAAATAATTTCCCTTGTGGATCAATAAAGTTTGTCTAAGTCTAAGATCTGCGCTAGGTTATAAAGACAGAAAATCTTACATAAAAATAATGAGAATTTTATACTGGTGTAGTCTAAATTATTTTTAACTTGAAGGTGCAACTTTTCAGGTTGAGGCACTTTGGGGTTTTGTTGTTCCACAGTATGGCATTAAACTTACCTATCAAACTTTTTTTCAATTACATGTGTTTTTATCGCTCGAATAACATGCATTCTTACTTGAGGTTGACTTGCCTCGCCACAGATCTGACTCATAACTTGCCCTGGTGGTATTAGCTGCTGTATTCATGCAGTAGATCTCACATTGAGTTCTATATCTATGAAGTGTTTATAATCAGAAACCTTTCGAGTACCTGAAATTGCAGAGGCCACTGGAAAACACATATTTTTATACATTTTGGAACACAAAGTTGTAAATCTCTAGCCTGATTCATCAACCGGTTTTATTTTGTGGAAACCGTCTGACCTCGCAGTATTAGGATTTGTTCGCTCGACAGTAGGTGGGTACTTTTTTATTTAACCAGTCGCTGGTAATCAAATCTGTAAAGCGTCTTTGGAGACAGAAAATGTCTGTGAAAAGAGCTATATAAATAAAGACTTACTTACTTACAGACGCTCAGAGCATCGACCATTTTGACTCACTGCACTCTTTGGCAAAGTTTGGGCAAATCAAAATGGATGGAGTGTATGTGTTTGGTGGAAAACAAAGTTCCAATTGGACGTTATGCCAGAAATATGCTCAGAAAGCTGGTTTTCTCTCGCCTGATTCATCAGCAGGTTTCACTTTGTAGAAACCATCTGACTTCGCAGTGTTAGAATTCGTTCGCTTGACGGTAGGCGGGTACTTTTTTCATTTAACCAATCGCTGCTATTTGGTTGTGACGTATGTAATGTATATTAAGCTTTTCCCAAAACCCATAGGAAGAAGGACAATAACGTCTTTCCCCTTGATAAAATTCACCAAACATTCTCTTTATTCCGGCTTTAAATCCTCAATCTTGGGAATCTTGGACAACACAGAATGTATGACTCTTTGCTGATTGGCTGGTGCCCGAACTCACATTTCCGGGTTTTTTGCGAACCGTCTATTGTATTCTGATTCCTGACCTAGTCGCTGGAGAGAAATTAAATTGAGCGGAGGCACTAGGCCCGACTACAATTCCACAGACCAAGATGCATCATTTTCTATTTATTTGAGAAATAACTGCACTTAGAGCGTCTTTTTCAGTTGTTACGAACACAGACGCTCAGAGCAGTCGACCATTTTGACTCACTTCACTCTTTGGCAAAGTTTGGCCCAATCAAAATGGACAGAGCGCATGAGTTTGGCGGAACAAGAAAGTTCCAATTGGACACTCGTTACGCCAGAAATATGCTCAGAAAGCTGTATTTCTCAGCCTTTCAAGAAAAAAAGTAAGTACGTTTCTTTCTTTTATGGTCTAGTGGCACCATCTGCTTGTGTTTTTTTATTTATTTTTATGTGTTTTTATTGGTTTTATTGATTTAATTTATTCATTGGTTTATTTATTTCTATTCTTTGATTTTGTTTTTATTTTATTTTACTGGTTTTATTATTTTAAGACTAGTATTTATTTTAGTGGTTTATTTTATTGTTACTGAATATGTATTTGTGCAGAGCTTTGGAAACTGTTGAAATAAAGTGGATTGGATTGGATTGTGTCCCCATTTAATGCTATACTGTGGAACATTCCAAAAGCAATAACATTTCTACTGAGAAATGCAAAGACTCTACACTCTAAAAGTTCCATAGCGCACCTTTATAATAAATAATGAAACGGGGCAAATTAATTATAACAATGTTGTTGTTGTTGAAGCGATAGCGTGGACGACTAAGACACTGTTGTGATGTATTTCTTCGCCGTCTGAAATTAATCATTAAACCCTCCATTAATGAAGTGAACATCTGGAGTTTGCACTGACACAAAACAAAGTAAGTTTAGAGCGTCGGCCCTGAGCGCTGAAGGGAAACACCACACACGCTTTACTCGCCACCGATTGATAAAAACTGTCACCGAGAACCGAGTCAGGACGACAAACATATGGAACTTTAATGGACCGTGGTTCAGTGCAGACAGGAGCGGGCAGGTGCAGACAGGAGCGGGTAGAGGCGGACAGGAGCGGGCAGGTGCAGACAGGAGCAGGTAGGAGGAGACAGAGGCAGACAATTGTGAACAAGAGTGAGCAGGAGTAGAGAGGAGTGGACAGGAGCTGACAGGAGCAGGCAGGAGCAGGAGCAGAGAGGAGATGACTGGAGCAGGCAGGAGCGAACAGGAGCAGGCAGGTGCAGACAGGAGAAGGAAGAAACAGACAGGAGCAGGCAGGTGCAGACAGGAGAAGGAAGAAACAGACAGGAGCAGGCAGGTGCAGACAAGAGAAGGAAAGAACAGACAGGAGATGACAGGAGCAGGAAGGAGCTGACAGGAGCAGGCAGGTTCAAACAGAAGAAGCAAGGAACAGACAGGAGCAGAGAGGAGATGACAGGAGCAGAGAGGAGGGGACAGGAGCTGACAGGTGCAGACAGGAGAAGGAAGGAACGGACAGGAGCAGAGAGGAGATGACAGGAGCAGAGAGGAGTGGGACAGGAGCTGACAGGTGCAGACAGGAGAAGGAAGGAACGGACAGGAGCAGAGAGGAGATGACAGGAGCAGAGAGGAGTGGGCAGGAGCTGACAGGAGCAGGCAGGAGCGAACAGGAGCAGGCAGGTGCAAACAGAAGAAGGAAGGAGCAGAGAGGAGTGGACAGGAGCAGGCAGGAGCTGACAGGAGCAGACAGGAGCAGGCAGGTGCAGACAGGAAAAGGGAGGAACAGACAGGAGCAGGCAGAAGCTGACAGGAGCAAGCAGGTGCAGACAGGAGAAAGACGAAACAGACAGGAGCAGAGAGGAGTGGACAGGAGCTGACAGGAGCAGGTAGGAGCCAACAGAAGGCAGGAGCAGGCAGGTGCAAATAGAAGGGAGAAGGAGTAGACAGGAGCAGGCAGGTGCAGACAGGAGCAGAGAGGAGTGGACAGGAGCAGGCAGGTGCAGACAGGAGCAGACAGGACACAGGCTGCACTGGGCATCTCATATCACAAAATCCAGGAGAAACAGAGCAGAAACAAATTTGGTGAAGCAAACAGGGGAATATATGGTCTGATTTAACAAAGGCCAAACACAGATCTGCTGCTCCGGAGTCGCCCGTCACTTCAGTTTAACTCTGACAACCAACAAAACAACGCAAAAGTAACGAGGACTCAATTGTATTTCCAGTTCATGAGCAAATCGCAGCAAATAAGACACACGCACACGTCAAAATCTGCACTAAACCAGAACCAAAACCAGAACTAAACCCGGACAAGACCACGACAAGAAGAGGACAGAGGACCACAGCGCCCTGACAATCCAATCTAATTTGTTTTTATAGCACTTTTAAAACAGCCAAAGCTTACCGAAGCGCTGAACAACATTTACAGTGAAAGAAAACATACAAAACACACAATATACGCAGAATTATGCCAAATGCCGAGGAGAGAAAAGCTGCGTTTTGAGCGAGGATTTAAAGGAGTTGAGATGGAGTTCAAATAAATAGGAAGGTGCCGCGCCATTAAGACTCTTCAAAAACAATCATTAATATTTAAAAATCGATTCTAAAATGTGCAGGGAGCCAATTCAAGGATTTAAGAATAGGAGTGATTTGGTCCCTCTTTCCGCTTCTTTCCGGTTAACTCTTTCCCCCCTGGACGCCTACTAGGAACAACCCATACATATGTTACTAGGGCTACACCCATAGAGCATAACTGCATAAAAGAAAACAGACTTCCACGAGTGATTTCAGGGCAATTTTGGTTCATAATCGAAGTATAAAGCCCGGATAGTTTTTCGGATATCGCAGGACTCCACACAGACGCATCAGCGGCATTCTCATCTTCATAAGTTTCACTCTGTGTAAGTTCGTCGCTATCGCTGTTTTCCACTTTATAATCACCCTCATCATCACTTTGAAATCTATAAAAGTCACTTTCTCTAAACTTATCCATAAAATACGTCCGCTCCTCATTATTTCTAAAACTGTGCGCCGCAGCGCGATCTTTCCATTACACGTGTTTCGTGTTGTGTTTTTTCCGGAAGCTCCATCGTCACTACTTCGATTAAATTCGGAAAAAATCGGCGAAAACATATCCTTGAATCCTATTGGTCAGTCTAGTGTGGGTTGTAGTGGCCCCCACCTGTCACAGTCTCTGTTTAAATGTGAAAAACCGAGCCGTTTCTAAAGGTCGTCAAATCACGTCTTTAGTGATACAGCGGAGGAGTCAAAAGTCGTCATTAAGGGAACAGGGGGGTCGTCAAATGTCATCTTCATGGGGGAAAGAGTTAAAAGGCGAACTGCTGCTGCATTCTGGACCTTCTGTAGGTGGCTGAGTTGGGTCTGGTCAATGCAGCAGACAAAAAGTTACAATAATCGAGAGTCGTAATGTCACAAATGCATGAATGGTCTTTTCGAAAAGCAGACTTGGAATGTATGATTGCTATGCGTTTGCCCTCGCCTGGATTTTTTTTCTTAATTTTCCTTCTAAAACTCCAAATTTTACCTCCTAATGAAGTGTTATACGCCCTTTTTTTTTCCAGTACAACCTGTTATTTCACAATCTGCTGCAGTAGTTGTGACATATGGCTGTAATAAAAGCTACAGGTCCAGAAAAAAAAAAAAAAATATTAAATTAAATTCACACTCTTTCGTACAAAACACACAAAAAAATTATAAATAAATTAAAAATAATAATTAATTTAGAGGCCTTACCTACAAAAGTGCAAAATGTCAAGTCTGTAAGTAAACTAAAAAATAAGTGGGAAAAAAAAAAAAAGAAAAAAATAAAATTCAAACTCTTTCATACAAAACACAGAAAAAATTCATAAATAAATAAAAAATAATATTTCATTTAGAGCCTTAGCTGGAAAAGTGCAAAATGTCAAGTCTGTAAGTAAACTAAAAATAAGTTTGGGAAAAAAAAAAAAAAAAGTGCAGTGATTTTCCTGGTGTCAGTCATGGAAACAGCTGGTGTCAGGTCCAGGACACAGAGCCACATCACTTTCTCTGCACTTCCATGGTGTTTATTACATTTGGATTTGTACATTTTGACTGAAATAAACATTTCAAATTAAAACAGCGCAGACTAAGACGCGTCATTTTCCATTTATTTGAGAAATAACTGCATTTAGAGCGGCTTTTTTCAATTGTTACGAACACAGACGCTCAGAGCAGTCGACCGTTTTGACTCACTACACTCTTTGGCAAAATGGACGGAGAGCATGAGTTTGGCCGAAAAAAAGTTCCTACTGAACACTTGTTATGCCAGAAATATGTTCAGAAAGCTGCGCAAATGCATGAATGGCCTTTTCAAAGTGCAGATGTGGAGTGTACGGTTTGATTTTGCTTAAAACCCTTAACCGATAAAAACTTGATTTAAGAACAGAGCTGACGAGGCTCGATCTGGTCTGGGAAGAGGAACTTCACTGTGGCACTTCACTCAGCTTGTCTAATGTGAATGTGACGTGGTGTGAGTGAACAGATATTGTCACCAAAACACCAAAACATACCTGCGTTGTGTTTGATTTCATTCACACACACAGAGAAAGTTACTCTTTATTATTAGTCTGTCTACATCTCCAAAACTTAAAATGCTTTGTTCTACCTAAATGTCATGAACGGTGTTGGGAGTAACGCGCTATAAAAGTAACTCATTACTGTAATGTGTTGCTTTTTGCTGTAACACAGTAATGTTCGGCATTACAGAGAAAAAAAATGTAATATTTTACTTGGTACAAATGACAACGCACATCGCAATGCTTTTTTAACCTGGACTGAAGTGGTGGGTTTTTCTTCATATAAATTTGCTAAAATCACCGCGATATCAGCAGCAGTGAAAACGCCGGAGACGCTGTGTAGACCGTCGGGTGATCGCGCTTTGCAGACACCCTGCTCCACGGGCTCCAGGTTCTCTCCTAGATTCCAAGTTCTAGTACAAGATTAGTCCTGGTTTGGTCCTGTTTTAGACCTGGGTCAGTCCTGGTTTAGTCCTTGTTCAGTCCATATACGGTGCAAAAGTTCAGCATCTTCACAGTTATTTTGGTGAGAGTAACTTAAAAGTAATACAATAGTAATGTAATGCCTTACATTTTAAACACAATAATATTATAATGTAACAAATGACTTTGAAATGACAGTAACAAGTCATAAATAACACATTACAGTTTTAAAGTAACTTGCCCAACAGTGGTCATGAAGCTGTAGTTTTAAAGTTAACAGCTCCTTTTACCTTTTGTTCAGTAGAAATGGTAATTCCAAGGCTGAAATAACCAAAATGATTCTAATGAAGGTTTGTGGAGTTTGAAAACACAGTGGAGCATTTCCTGTATTACCACAACATCACAAGGATCATAAGGTGGAACAAAACATAAATCCAGGGGGGTATTCTACGAAGCGAGCTAAAGTGAAAGTTTGGCTTATTTGAGCAGTCCCGGCTTGTCAAAGAATCAGTTCCACTAAAGTGACTGACCAGAAGTGACCTGAGTTACCACAGGAACAAACACCCAGAAACAAACGTGATCGGGACCAGACCGTCACGATTATTTTAGCTCTGTCTCCAGGAAGATCTGAAGGAACAGTTTAGTCAAAAGTTTCAGCATGTGCATCACACACCTGTGTCAGAAACACTGTCTGTGTGATACAGGTGAAAAAGTGACTTTTACAGTTCACGTGTTGCTTCAGACTTTTACACTCCACATGCTCCTACTGCAGTGATGCGGTCGCTGTATTGAACCGTTGTGGTGAAGAGGAGCTGAGCCGAAAGGTGAAGCTCTGGATTTACCGGTCAGTCTTCGTTCCTCCCCTCACCTCTGGTCATGAGCTCTGGGTAAAGACCGAAAGGACGAGATCACGGATACAAGCGGCTGAAATGAGTTTCCTCAACAGGGTGTGTGGGTGCTCCCTTAGGCCGGGCGTACACTGTGCGATTTTTGACCCTTTTTGAGCCGATTTTTCGCTCGTGCGACTGTTTTGGGGATCGGGCCGAGTTTTGGCTTCATCGTGTGTCGTGCTTCGTGTAGTTTACATGGGGTAAAGAGAAACAGATTAATGACTCACGACCAGCTCCCGATCGACAGTCGTAGGTCGCAAGAAAATCAAACTTGTTTGAAATCCAGTCGCCTCTCGTGAGGATTTCGCTCTGTTGAAGTTGTTCCACGAGCCGATTTGCCAGAATCTGGCAGACTGCTCATGCGCGGACGCAGAAGTGGCTCAGCATTGTGTCTCCGCACATCTGTGGTTTTCTACTTCCGGAACAACAACTTTGACAACTCCGGTCGTTATGTGAACGTACAGTGTGAGCAGGCAAGTCGCATCCGAGCATCGGTTCGT
This sequence comes from Boleophthalmus pectinirostris, assembly GCF_026225935.1. NCBI lineage: Eukaryota > Metazoa > Chordata > Actinopteri > Gobiiformes > Gobiidae > Boleophthalmus > Boleophthalmus pectinirostris. The sequence goes on along the minus strand of NW_026571404.1, from coordinate 6,793,206 downwards.
TCAGTGTGAGAACATGATTCGTGAGCTGTGAACTGTTAAACCCTGTGATTTGGTCGTACAGTTTAAGCTGGGGCTGAGTGACACGACCGAAAATATCGCACAGTGTACACCCGGCATTAGAGAGAGGAGGAGGGAGCTCGATCACACAGGAGGAGCTCGGAGCAGAGTCGCTGCTCCTCCATGGTGACAGGAGCAGCTGAGGTGGCTCGGACATCTGTTCCGGACGCTTCTGGGCATGTCCCACCGGGAGGAGGCCTCAGCTGGCCTGGGAACGCCTTGAGGTCCCCTCGGAGGAGATGGAGGAAGTGTCTGGGGTGAAAGAAGTCTGGGAGTCCCTGCTTAGCCTGCTGCCTCTGCGACCTGGACCCGGATAAGATGAAGAAAATGGATGGATGGATAGATGAACGCTCCTACACACGGGACACACGCTGCTCTCATCACAAAGGCACAAACCATATAAAAGCCTATGGCCGTTACTTCATTCAAATGATGTTGCACATGTGTTTGTTGTGAGGGGCACTGCAGCTTTTCCACACAGACACACACTGGTTTGGACTCTGAGGATGAACTGTGGGTTCTGTCTCTCTCTCTTCATTCCCTCGTCTCTCGCTCAGCATCAAATTGCAAACACCTCAGCGTGGATTTGATCGTTTCTCGTTCGAGTTCTGTTACGGCTTCACTTTTACTCACAGCAGAACTTACTGACTGACTGACTGACTGACTTAGCACGTACTACTGCGCAGGATAAGCCTGGATTTGTTAAGCCACTTTGATGAAATCCGCCCCGGGTCTGTTTTTGATGAGGAAACAACATCATAACACAGATCAGAAAACATGGTGATATGGGCCCTTCTCCGGTAGAATAGAGAAATACCCAGCTGTGTTTTCACGTTGTCCGGAGAGTTTGGATTACAACCGACCCCGTATTAAATCCACACTCTGCCCTTTAGTGCGATGATCTTTTATTTCTTGTTGTGTTTGCGTTCGTCTCTTGTCCGCACACAGGAGCAGGAGCCGAGGAAGAAGAGGAAGAGGAGGACGAGGAGGAGGAGGAGGGTAAATATTTGAGTTGTAGGTTTGAGAGACGCTGTTTATGGAGGATTAGGTGAAGGAGACCAAACAGAGGCGGTGTCAGCGCTGGCCTTTATCTCCCGCTCCCTCCAGACCATCCATCAGAGAGGACGACTACCTCTACCTCTCTCTCTCTCTATCCCTCGCTCCGTCTCTCTCCATCTTTACTTTCGTCTAAATGTTTTTACTATTTATTAATTGTGGCGTTTAACTGTAATTTCATGTGTGCATTGAATGTCCTTGGAATATTAAAGGTTGTATGGAGGATTTTTTGTTTTGTTTTTTTTGTTTCAAGTTGTCAATGATAGATTATAGAGATGCAGTAGCCTTGTAATTATGATGACCAAAAAAAAGAGAATAAAAATTCATCAACTCTGGACAGAGGTAATTTAGCGCACGCCATCTGAGTGGGTCTGTTTGTGAAGACTCCCAAACAGATCAGTGAGTTTTAAACAGAGTAAAGTCAAGGTCTATAATGTTAGAATGTTAATCTATGGAATAAAAGGAGGAGATGTTAGTAATTTTGTTATAGGTGTAGTTTTAGTCCATTGTGGGTTGTATTATCATTATATTAAAGGACCCATATTATGACAAAGTATACACTTGTGAGCTTTAAGCCATGTTATAATGTTGCCTCATCAAAAAAGATACCTGGAGTTCTCAGATGAAGAAAAAGAAGTAGAGCGCTTCACTGGGTCATAAAAAAAGTTAAAAGAAAAAAAATTGTACTACAGGTGCTCTACGAGGGTTAAACTTGTAATCTTAATAGAAAATGAAGTCATGTGATGTTGTCATGTGATTGACAATTGAATTTAATGGCACCTGTTTGTTCTAACATTATGCCCTGATGAAGACCAAGCCAGGCTGGCGCCACCTAGTGCCTGCGCTCAATTTCATTTCTCTCCAGTGACTAGATCAGGAATCGGAATACACTAGACGGTTTGCAAGAACCCTGGAAGTGCGAGTCCGGGCACCAGCCAATCAGCGAAGAGCCATACATTCTGTGTTGGCAATGATTCTTGAGATCAAGGATTTAAAGCCGAAACAAAGAGAATGTTTGGTGAATTTTATCAAGGGGAAAGACATTATTACTCTTCTTCCTACGGGATTTGGGAAAAGCTTAATATACCAGTTAGCCCCGTTAGTGGCGCATTACGTACGTCACGACCAAATAGCAGCGATTGGTTAAATGAAAAAAAGTACACGCCTACCGTCGAGCAAACGAATTCTAATGCTGGACATCAATTCTAGCTGGAATTCAGACAGTTTCTATGAAGTGAAACTGGCTGATGAATCAGGCTAACGAAGACCATCTTGCTGGTTGAAATGTGTTGGCGTCCCTTCATGTAATAAAGGACATTTAATATATTCAGTCAGGGGGCCTCGGGTTTGTACCTTGCCCACTTGTACATACTACTGTACATACATAGTTCTGTTTTGTTTCATTCACACATGTTTACGTAATCCTTTATTATTAGTCTGTCTACATCTCCAAAGCTCAAAATGCTCTGTTCAACCTTGTGATGTCATGAAGTGGCATTTTTTAAGTCCACAGCCACCTTTTACCTTTAATTCAATAGAGATCATCCAAACTATTCTAGTGAAGGTGCATGAAGTGTATGAACACAGTGAAGCACTTCCTGTAGTACTACATGACATCACAAGGTGGAACAGAGTGTGTTCTGTCTGAGAGAAGAACTCAGCCTAAATATGCAGGATTTGTGTGTGTGAATGAAACAAAACACAACTACATGTATGTTTCTGATGAGTAAACATTATAACATAGATCATAAATAGTGTAATATGGGCCCTTTAAGTTCAATTGTGAAGCGCTTTTTCCTGTAAGCCTGTGTTTATATCAGTGCAGTTTCTCAATATAAGCAGAAGTCTAGCCATTATTATTGCTGCTGTCAGTGGTTAAGTACAGTCATTTATAAATATTATTACCATAATGATAGTACAAGAACTTTACAGCTGAACTCATAACCTACTAACTACTATTATATACTACTGCTATTACAGCTTTTATCACAACTATCAATACAGTCATTTGAACACAATATTCAATGCAAGAATCCATTGTGGGAAGTTAACGAACACTTCTTGTGACCAAAAGTGTACGAAATCACCCAAGTAAGCATAGTTAAAGGTGCTATATTACACTAAATTGACTCTTGTGAGGTTTCAGTGATATTACAATGTTGTCACTTTATCAAAAACATACCTGGAGTTGTGTTTTGTTTCATTCACATGTTTGAGTGACCATTTCTTATTAGTCTTTCTACATCTTCAAAGCTCAAAATGCTCTGTTCAGCCTTGTGATGTCATGAAGTGGTAGTTTTCATGCTACCTTTTACCTTTAATTCAGTAAAGGTTAGCAATTCCAGGGCTGAAATTATCAAAATTCTAATCAAAGTGTATGGAGTTTAAAAACAGAGACTAAAAATTTCTGAGTTAAACATGTGTGAATGAAACAAAATGCAACTCCAGGTATGTTTATGATGAAGAAACATCATTATAACAAATCAAAAATAGTGTAATATGGGCCCTTTAAATGATGGGCTATTTGGCCTTCTCTCTTTTTGTCCTTATTCAGTATCCATACACACTGGCCTGCGATACTAAACAGGTAGACATATAATTCGGTGTAGTCATATCTGGCCTTTGTTTCGCACAAACACTGGGTGACAGATCTAGAGTATCACTTCATTACTGCAGACGATACAAGTGGAACCTGGCCAAAGGTGCTGTCCAAATGCCAAGGTATTAGCAGCTGTTTGTGAGCGCATGAGAAATACCGTAGAGCTGCACAAAAAAGTCTATTTGTCCAATGGGAGGCGGGCACATGGGAGGGCAGGCAGGGCTCAGCGGGCACCCGTCCAGCGGGGCAGCAGCAGATGAGGGAGCAACTGTCTGGTCCGAGCTGCCAGCATTGTGGAGAGTGAGGCATATGCCAGCCCCTCCCCCTTTGTTAGAAACACATACAGCAATCTATCACGCAGCTCAAGTCCCGCAGTGGACAGCAGGGGACAGGACACACAGGTGGGAGCATATGTCCACTGTCCATCATTCAATCAGCTCTGAGACAGGTGTATAAGGTAAAGAATTTAAAGGAGATGTTGTATGTAAAATCGAACTAAATTCAATGGCGCTGTTTCTATTATTAAACTGCTAGATTAATATTGTGGTTAACAATAAACAAAATGTGCAATAATGATCAGTGTGATGGTTTATTTTTAAATACCTGGAAAAGTCTGACCAGTGACTTTATTTATTTA
>NW_026571404.1:6686785-6783946 GCF_026225935.1 Boleophthalmus pectinirostris | reverse complement strand
AAGAGGAAGCGACGCTCTGTTTACCTCCAGAGTTGCTCAGAAATGACACCGAGGATGAAGAATTGAATGGATTTAGTGTTTTGGAGTGAGATGGAGAGTTTGGTAAACTTGTTCTGTTCTGTTGTTTATGTTACAGTTATCTGAAGAACTGTTCATATGTGACGTTTATATACCAGACGCCTATTCAGCCTGTTGCTGTTACTATAATTTGCCTTTAATGAAATGTCGGTTCCTGGTCTCTGATTTTATAAAATATATTTCCCCCAAAAAATGCGACTTATACTCCGGAGCGACTTATAGTCTGAAAATTACGTTACTCAAATTTTAATAAACTCAATGACGATGCAGATTATATTCTTTGAAAACCGCCACACTTTCTTTACCTATCATACAAAGTGCATGGTCCTTAAAAATAATTGGTTGTCCACTGAAAACTCTGCACTTTCTGTCAACTTTCCATACTTTAACACTCGCCATTTTGCTGTCTTTAACTGTACTACAGTAATACTATAATATAAATACTTACTACATATAAATATAATTCTTTAATTGACAAAATCAACTAAATACAAGATGCAGACGTGTTGCCAAAAGTAGTTTAAAAAATAGGCCATGACAACTTTTGAGGATTGCCTCATAGGGCCAGTTGAGGTGGGGAGGGCCGGTCAAAGGGGTGTGGTGGGCCGGAGTTGGCCCACGGGCCTTAGTTTGATGACCCCTGCTATAGAGGGACAGAGCAGCACGTTTTCCAACAACTCCGCTCAAACAGTGAAAGATACAGGACTACATTCATACTATAATACTCCCTACAACTGAACAACAACTCACCCTTATGTAACAGATAATACTCCCTACAACTGTACAACAACTCACCCTTATGTAACAGATAATACTCCCTACAACTGTACAACAACTCACCCTTATGTAACAAGATAATACTCCCTACAACTGTACAACAACTCACCCTTATGTAACAGATAATACTCCCTACAACTGTACAACTCACCCTTATGTAACAGATAATACTCCCTACAACTGTACAACAACTCACCCTTATGTCACAGATAATACTCCCTACAACTGTACAACAACTCACCCTTATGTAACAGATAATACTCCCTACAACTGTACAACAACTCACCCTTATGTAACAGATAATACTCCCTACAACTGTACAACAACTCACCCTTATGTCACAGATAATACTCCCTACAACTGTACAACAACTCACCCTTATGTAACAGATAATACTCCCTACAACTGTACAACAACTCACCCTTATGTAACAGATAATACTCCCTACAACTGTACAACAACTCACCCTTATGTAACAGATAATACTCCCTACAATTGTACAACAACTCACCCTTATGTCACAGATAATACTCCCTACAACTGTACAACTCACCCTTATGTCACAGATAATACTCCCTACAACTGTACAACAACTCACCCTTATGTAACAGATAATACTCCCTACAACTGTACAACAACTCACCCTTATGTAACAGATAATACTCCCTACAACTGTACAACAACTCACCCTTATGTAACAGATAATACTCCCTACAACTGTACAACAACTCACCCTTATGTAACAGATAATACTCCCTACAACTGTACAACAACTCACCCTTATGTCACAGATAATACTCCCTACAACTGTACAACTCACCCTTATGTCACAGATAATACTCCCTACAACTGTACAACAACTCACCCTTATGTAACAGATAATACTCCCTACAACTGTACAACAACTCACCCTTATGTAACAGATAATACTCCCTACAATTGTACAACAATTCACCCTTATGTAACAGATAACCCTGTGTCCTGTCAATCATTGCTCCTTCTTCGCCCTGTTTCTCCTTACGACCTCTTGTGAAAACATTTTTATAAATATGCCTGATTTGACACCAGACTTTTTCTATTTCTGCAATTTATTTAGAATTTATTATACAATTCCTCTTTGTTATTATAATCTGCTGTGAGCTGTGTCCAAATAATTTCCCTTGTGGATCAATAAAGTTTGTCTAAGTCTAAGATCTGCGCTAGGTTATAAAGACAGAAAATCTTACATAAAAATAATGAGAATTTTATACTGGTGTAGTCTAAATTATTTTTAACTTGAAGGTGCAACTTTTCAGGTTGAGGCACTTTGGGGTTTTGTTGTTCCACAGTATGGCATTAAACTTACCTATCAAACTTTTTTTCAATTACATGTGTTTTTATCGCTCAAATAACATGCATTCTTACTTGAGGTAGACTTGCCTCGCCACAGATCTGACTCATAACTTGCCCTGGTGGTATTAGCTGCTGTATTCATGCAGTAGTAGATCTCACATTGAGTTCTATATCTATGAAGTGTTTATAATCAGAAACCTTTCGAGTACCTGAAATTGCAGAGGCCACTGGAAAACACATATTTTTATACATTTTGGAACACAAAGTTGTAAATCTCTAGCCTGATTCATCAACCGGTTTTATTTTGTGGAAACCGTCTGACCTCGCAGTATTAGGATTTGTTCGCTCGACAGTAGGTGGGTACTTTTTTATTTAACCAGTCGCTGGTATTTGGTCATGACATGTAATGTGCCACTAACAGGGCTAACTGGTAAATTAATCTTTTCCCAAATCTGTAAAGCGTCTTTGGAGACAGAAAATGTCTGTGAAAAGAGCTATATAAATAAAGACTTACTTACTTACAGACGCTCAGAGCATCGACCATTTTGACTCACTGCACTCTTTGGCAAAGTTTGGGCAAATCAAAATGGATGGAGTGTATGTGTTTGGTGGAAAACAAAGTTCCAATTGGACGTTATGCCAGAAATATGCTCAGAAAGCTGGTTTTCTCTCGCCTGATTCATCAGCAGGTTTCACTTTGTAGAAACCATCTGACTTCGCAGTGTTAGAATTCGTTCGCTTGACGGTAGGCGGGTACTTTTTTCATTTAACCAATCGCTGCTATTTGGTTGTGACGTATGTAATGTGCCACTAACGGGATTAACTGGTATATTAAGCTTTTCCCAAAACCCATAGGAAGAAGGACAATAACGTCTTTCCCCTTGATAAAATTCACCAAACATTCTCTTTATTCCGGCTTTAAATCCTCAATCTTGGGAATCTTGGACAACACAGAATGTATGACTCTTTGCTGATTGGCTGGTGCCCGAACTCACATTTCCGGGTTTTTTGCGAACCGTCTATTGTATTCTGATTCCTGACCTAGTCGCTGGAGAGAAATGAAATTGAGCGGAGGCACTAGGCCCGACTACAATTACACAGACCAAGATGCATCATTTTCCATTTATTTGAGAAATAACTGCACTTAGAGCGTCTTTTTCAGTTGTTACGAACACAGACGCTCAGAGCAGTCGACCATTTTGACTCACTTCACTCTTTGGCAAAGTTTGGCCCAATCAAAATGGACAGAGCGCATGAGTTTGGCGGAACAAGAAAGTTCCAATTGGACACTCGTTACGCCAGAAATATGCTCAGAAAGCTGTATTTCTCAGCCTTTCAAGAAAAAAAGTAAGTACGTTTCTTTCTTTTATGGTCTAGTGGCACCATCTGCTTGTGTTTTTTTATTTATTTTTATGTGTTTTTATTGGTTTTATTGATTTAATTTATTCATTGGTTTATTTATTTCTATTCTATGATTTTGTTTTTATTTTACTGGTTTTATTATTTTAAGACTAGTATTATTTTAGTGGTTTATTTTATTGTTACTAATATGTATTTGTGCAGAGCTTTGGAAACTGTTGAAATAAAGTGGATTGGATTGGATTGTGTCCCCATTTAATGCTATACTGTGGAACATTCCAAAAGCAATAACATTTCTACTGAGAAATGCAAAGACTCTACACTCTAAAAGTTCCACAGCGCACCTTTATAATAAATAATGAAACGGGGCAAATTAATTATAACAATGTTGTTGTTGTTGAAGCGATAGCGTGGACGACTAAGACATTGTTGTGATGTATTTCTTCGCCGTCTGAAATTAATCATTAAACCCTCCATTAATGAAGTGAACATCTGGAGTTTGCACTGACACAAAACAAAGTAAGTTTAGAGCGTCGGCCCTGAGCGCTGAAGGGAAACACCACACACGCTTTACTCGCCACCGATTGATAAAAACTGTCACCGAGAACCGAGTCAGGACGACAAACATATGGAACTTTAATGGACCGTGGTTCAGTGCAGACAGGAGCGGGTAGAGGCGGACAGGAGCGGGCAGGTGCAGACAGGAGCAGGTAGGAGGAGACAGAGGCAGACAATTGTGAACAAGAGTGAGCAGGAGTAGAGAGGAGTGGACAGGAGCTGACAGGAGCAGGCAGGAGCTGACAGGAGCAGAGAGGAGATGACTGGAGCAGGCAGGAGTAGTCAGGAGCAGGAAGGAGCGAACAGGAGCAGGCAGGTGCAGACAAGAGAAGGAAGGAACAGACAGGAGATGGCAGGAGCAGGAAGTAGCTGACAGGAGCAGGCAGGAGCTGACAGGAGCAGGAAGGAGCGAACAGGAGCAGGCAGGTGCAAACACAAGAAGGAAGGAGCAGACAGGAGTGGACAGGAGCTGACAGGAGCTGACAGGAGAAGGCAGGAACAGGCAGGAGTAAACGGGAGCAGGCAGGTGCAGACAGGAGAGGGAAGGAGCAGAGAGGAGTGGACAGGAGCTGACAGGAGCAGGAAGGAGCGAACAGGAGCAGGCAGGTGCAGACAGGAGAAGGAAAGAACAGACAGGAGATGACAGGAGCAGGCAGGTTCAAACAGAAGAAGCAAGGAACAGACAGGAGCAGAGAGGAGGGGACAGGAGCTGACAGGTGCAGACAGGAGAAGGAAGGAACGGACAGGAGCAGAGAGGAGATGACAGGAGCAGAGAGGAGTGGGCAGGAGCTGACAGGAGCAGGCAGGAGTGAACAGGAGCAGGCAGGTGCAAACAGAAGAAGGAAGGAGCAGAGAGGAGTGGACAGGAGCTGACAGGAGCAGACAGGAGCAGGCAGGTGCAGACAGGAGAAGGAACAGACAGGAGCAGAGAGGAGTGAACAGGAGCAGGCAGGTGCAGACAGGAAAAGGGAGGAACAGACAGGATCAGAGAGGAATGGACAGGAGCTGACAGGAGCAGGCAGAAGCTGACAGGAGCAAGCAGGTGCAGACAGGAGAAAGACGAAACAGACAGGAGCAGAGAGGAGTGGACAGGAGTAGGCAGGTGCAGACAGGAGAAAGAAGGAACAGACAGGAGCAGAGAGGAATTCACAGGAGCTGACAGGAGCAGGTAGGAGCCAACAGAAGGCAGGAGCAGGCAGGTGCAAATAGAAGGGAGAAGGAGTAGACAGGAGCAGGCAGGTGCAGACAGGAGCAGAGAGGAGTGGACAGGAGCAGGCAGGTGCAGACAGGAGCAGAGAGGAGTGGACAGGAGCAGGCAGGTGCAGACAGGAGCAGACAGGACACAGGCTGCACTGGGCATCTCATATCACAAAATCCAGGAGAAACAGAGCAGAAACAAATTTGGTGAAGCAAACAGGGGAATATATGGTCTGATTTAACAAAGGCCAAACACAGATCTGCTGCTCCGGAGTCGCCCGTCACTTCAGTTTAACTCTGACAACCAACAAAACAACGCAAAAGTAACGAGGACTCAATTGTATTTCCAGTTCATGAGCAAATCGCAGCAAATAAGACACACGCACACGTCAAAATCTGCACTAAACCAGAACCAAAACCAGAACTAAACCCGGACAAGACCACGACAAGAAGAGGACCGAGGACCACAGCGCCCTGACAATCCAATCTAATTTGTTTTTATAGCACTTTTAAAGCAGCCAAAGCTTACCGAAGCGCTGAACAACATTTACAGTGAAAGAAAACATACAAAACACACAATATACGCAGAATTATGCCAAATGCCGAGGAGAGAAAAGCTGCGTTTTGAGCGAGGATTTAAAGGAGTTGAGATGGAGTTCAAATAAATAGGAAGGTGCCGCGCCATTAAGACTCTTCAAAAACAATCATTAATATTTAAAAATCGATTCTAAAATGTGCAGGGAGCCAATTCAAGGATTTAAGAATAGGAGTGATTTGGTCCCTCTTTCCGCTTCTTTCCGGTTAACTCTTTCCCCCCTGGACGCCTACTAGGAACAACCCATACATATGTTACTAGGGCTACACCCATAGAGCATAACTGCATAAAAGAAAACAGACTTCCACGAGTGATTTCAGGGCAATTTTGGTTCATAATCGAGTATAAAGCCCGGATAGTTTTGGATATCGCAGGACTCCACACAGACGCATCAGCGGCATTCTCATCTTCATAAGTTTCACTCTGTGTAAGTTCGTCGCTATCGCTGTTTTCCACTTTATAATCACCCTCATCATCACTTTGAAATCTATAAAAGTCACTTTCTCTAAACTTATCCATAAAATACGTCCGCTCCTCATTATTTCTAAAACTGTGCGCCGCAGCACCGCGATCTTTCCATTACACGTGTTTCGTGTTGTGTTTTTTCCGGAAGCTCCATCGTCACTACTTCGATTAAATTCGGAAAAAATCGGCGAAAACATATCCTTGAATCCTATTGGTCAGTCTAGTGTGGGTTGTAGTGGCCCCCACCTGTCACAGTCTCTGTTTAAATGTGAAAAACCGAGCCGTTTCTAAAGGTCGTCAAATCACGTCTTTACTGATACAGCGGAGGTGTCAAAAGTCGTCATTAAGGAAACAGGGGGTCGTCAAATGTCGTCTTCATGGGGGAAAGAGTTAAAAGGCGAACTGCTGCTGCCTTCTGGACCTTCTGTAGGCGGCTGAGTTGGGTCTGGTCAATGCAGCTGACAAAAAGTTACAATAATCGAGAGTCGTAATGTCACAAATGCATGAATGGTCTTTTCGAAAAGCAGACTTGGAATGTATGATTGCTGTGCGTTTGCCCTCGCCTGGATTTTTTTTCTTAATTTTCCTTCTAAAACTCCAAATTTTACCTCCTAATGAAGTGTTATACGCCCTTTTTTTTCCAGTACAACCTGTTATTTCACAATCTGCTGCAGTAGTTGTGACATATGGCTGTAATAAATGCTACAGGTCCAGAAAAAAAAAAAAAAAAATTAAATTAAATTCACACTCTTTCGTACAAAACACACAAAAAAATTATAAATTAATTAAAAATAATAATTAATTTAGAGGCCTTAGCTGGAAAAGTGCAAAATGTCAAGTCTGTAAGTAAACTAAAAATAAGTAAAAAAAAAAAAAAAGAAAAAGAAAATAAAATTCAACACTCTTTCATACAAAACACACAAAAATTAATAAATAAATAAAAAATAATTATTAATTTAGAGGCTAAGCTACAAAAGTGCAAAATGTCAAGTCTGTAAGTAAACTAAAAATAAGTTTGGAAAAAAAAAAAAAAAAGTGCAATGATTTTCCTGGTGTCAGTCATGGAAACAGCTGGTGTCAGGTCCAGGACACAGAGCCACATCACTTCCTGCACTTCCATGGTGTTTATTACGTTTGGATTTGTACATTTTGACTGAAATAAACATTTCAAATTAAAACAGCGCAGACTAAGACGCGTCATTCTCCATTTATTTGAGAAATAACTGCATTTAGAGCGGCTTTTTCAATTGTTACGAACACAGACGCTCAGAGCAGTCGACCGTTTTGACTCACTACACTCTTTGGCAAAGTTTGGGCCGATCAAAATGGACGGAGAGCATGAGTTTGGCTGAAAATAAAGTTCCTACTGAACACTTGTTATGCCAGAAATATGCTCAGAAAGCTGCGCAAATGCAAAGTGCAGATGTGGAGTGTACGGTTTGATTTTGCTTAAAACCCTTAACCGATAAAAACTTGATTTAAGAACAGAGCTGACGAGGCTCGATCTGGTCTGGGAAGTTGGAGCCCGGTTAATAGTTGGATGGGAGATCACTGGGAAGACCTGGTGCTGGATAGAGGAACGTCACTGTGGCACTTCACTCAGCTTGTCTAATGTGAATGTGACGTGGTGTGAGTGAACAGATATTGTCACCAAAACACCAAAACATACCTGCGTTGTGTTTGATTTCATTCACACACACAGAGAAAGTTACTCTTTATTATTAGTCTGTCTACATCTCCAAAACTTAAAATGCTTTGTTCTACCTAAATGTCATGAACGGTGTTGGGAGTAACGCGCTATAAAAGTAACTCATTACTGTAATGTGTTGCTTTTTGCTGTAACACAGTAATGTTCGGCATTACAGAGAAAAAAAATGTAATATTTTACTTGGTACAAATGACAACGCACATCGCAATGCTTTTTTAACCTGGACTGAAGTGGTGGGTTTTTCTTCATACAAATTTGCTAAAATCACCGCGATATCAGTGAAAACGCCGGAGACGCTGTGTAGACCGTCGGGTGATCGCGCTTTGCAGACACCCTGCTCCACGGGCTCCAGGTTCTCTCCTAGATTCCAAGTTCTAGTACAAGATTAGTCCTGGTTTGGTCCTGTTTTAGACCTGGGTCAGTCCTGGTTTAGTCCTTGTTCAGTCCATATACGGTGCAAAAGTTCAGCATCTTCACAGTTATTTTGGTGAGAGTAACTTAAAAGTAATACAATAGTAATGTAATGCCTTACATTTTAAACACAATAATATTATAATGTAACAAATGACTTTGAAATGACAGTAACAAGTCATAAATAACACATTACAGTTTTAAAGTAACTTGCCCAACAGTGGTCATGAAGCTGTAGTTTTAAAGTTAACAGCTCCTTTTACCTTTTGTTCAGTAGAAATGGTAATTCCAAGGCTGAAATAACCAAAATGATTCTAATGAAGGTTTGTGGAGTTTGAAAACACAGTGGAGCATTTCCTGTATTACCACAACATCACAAGGATCATAAGGTGGAACAAAACATAAATCCAGGGGGGTATTCTACGAAGCGAGCTAAAGTGAAAGTTTGGCTTATTTGAGCAGTCCCGGCTTGTCAAAGAATCAGTTCCACTAAAGTGACTGACCAGAAGTGACCTGAGTTACCACAGGAACAAACACCCAGAAACAAACGTGATCGGGACCAGACCGTCACGATTATTTTAGCTCTGTCTCCAGGAAGATCTGAAGGAACAGTTTAGTCAAAAGTTTCAGCACGTGCATCACACACCTGTGTCAGAAACACTGTCTGTGTGATACAGGTGAAAAAGTGACTTTTACAGTTCACGTGTTGCTTCAGACTTTTACACTCCACATGCTCCTACTGCAGTGATGCGGTCGCTGTATTGAACCGTTGTGGTGAAGAGGGAGCTGAGCCGAAAAGTGAAGTTCTGGATTTACCGGTCAGTCTTCGTTCCTCCCCTCACCTCTGGTCATGAGCTCTGGGTAAAGACCGAAAGGACGAGATCACGGATACAAGCGGCTGAAATGAGTTTCCTCAACAGGGTGTGTGGGTGCTCCCTTAGGCCGGGCGTACACTGTGCGATTTTTGACCCTTTTTGAGCCGATTTTTCGCTCGTGCGACTGTTTTGGGGATCGGGCCGAGTTTTGGCTTCATCGTGTGTCGTGCTTCGTGTAGTTTACATGGGGTAAAGAGAACAGATTAATGACTCACGACCAGCTCCCGATCGACATTCGTAGGTCGCAAGAAAATCAAACTTGTTTGAAATCCAGTCGCCTCTCGTGAGGATTTCGCTCTGTTGAAGTTGTTCCACGAGCCGATTTGCCAGAATCTGGCAGACTGCTCATGCGCGGACGCAGAAGTGGCTCAGCATTGTGTCTCCGCACATCTGTGGTTTTCTACTTCCGGAACAACAACTTTGACAACTCCGGTCGTTATGTGAACGTACAGTGTGAGCAGGCAAGTCGCATCCGAGCATCGGTTCGTTCAGTGTGAGAACATGATTCGTGAGCTGTGAACTGTTAAACCCTGTGATTTGGTCGTACAGTTTAAGCTGGGGCTGAGTGACACGACCGAAAATATCGCACAGTGTACACCCGGCATTAGAGAGAGGAGGAGGGAGCTCGATCACACAGGAGGAGCTCGGAGCAGAGTCGCTGCTCCTCCATGGTGACAGGAGCAGCTGAGGTGGCTCGGACATCTGTTCCGGACGCTTCTGGGCATGTCCCACCGGGAGGAGGCCTCAGCTGGCCTGGGAACGCCTTGAGGTCCCCTCGGAGGAGATGGAGGAAGTGTCTGGGGTGAAAGAAGTCTGGGAGTCCCTGCTTAGCCTGCTGCCTCTGCGACCTGGACCCGGATAAGATGAAGAAAATGGATGGATGGATAGATGAACGCTCCTACACACGGGACACACGCTGCTCTCATCACAAAGGCACAAACCATATAAAAGCCTATGGCCGTTACTTCATTCAAATGATGTTGCACATGTGTTTGTTGTGAGGGGCACTGCAGCTTTTCCACACAGACACACACTGGTTTGGACTCTGAGGATGAACTGTGGGTTCTGTCTCTCTCTCTTCATTCCCTCGTCTCTCGCTCAGCATCAAATTGCAAACACCTCAGCGTGGATTTGATCGTTTCTCGTTAGGTACATGTGAAGAGTTCTGTTACAGCTTCACTTTTACTCACAGCAGAACTTACTGACTGACTGACTTAGCACGTACTACTGCGCAGGATAAGCCTGGATTTGTTAAGCCACTTTGATGAAATCCGCCCCGGGTCTGTTTTTGATGAGGAAACAACATCATAACACAGATCAGAAAACATCGTGATATGGGCCCTTCTCCGGTAGAATAGAGAAATACCCAGCTGTGTTTTCACGTTGTCCGGAGAGTTTGGATTACAACCGACCCCGTATTAAATCCACACTCTGCCCTTTAGTGCGATGATCTTTTATTTCTTGTTGTGTTTGCGTTCGTCTCTTGTCCGCACACAGGAGCAGGAGCCGAGGAAGAAGAGGAAGAGGAGGAAGAGGAGGACGAGGAGGAGGAGGGTAAATATTTGAGTTGTAGGTTTGAGAGACGCTGTTTATGGAGGATTAGGTGAAGGAGACCAAACAGAGGCGGTGTCAGCGCTGGCCTTTATCTCACGCTCCCTCCAGACCATCCATCAGAGAGGACGACTACCTCTACCTCTCTCTCTCTCTCTCTCTATCCCTCGCTCCGTCTCTCTCCATCTTTACTTTCGTCTAAATGTTTTACTATTTATTAATTGTGGCGTTTAACTGTAATTTCATGTGTGCATTGAATGTCCTTGGAATATTAAAGGTTGTATGGAGGATTTTTTTTTTTTGTTTTTTTTTGTTTCAAGTTGTCAATGATAGATTATAGATGCAGTAGCCTTGTAATTATAATGACCAAAAAAAGAGAATAAAAATTCATCAACTCTGGACGTGGTGGGGCTAAACATTTGCCAATAGATAACGACACTGCCTCGTTATCTGTGAGCTGACAGGCTGTCAATCAAACTCCCTACGTTTCTAGCGTAACTGACTTGCCTGCGCCGCCGGTACGTGGTTTACGTACGACTGTCACGCAGTCCACAGACGCAAGACGCACAGACGCTGTTTACTCCACCAACGCAACAGTTCTTAGCGGCTTTTTTTTGACCTATATCTTCCTCGCAGTTCGCACAAAGTTTGTTGTCAATGGCGACAAGAATCCAGGAGCAGTTCGCCGCAAAAGAAAGTCCGTTTTTGAGGTCGCTGAAAGAAGAAGACAAGGGGAAAAGCAGCGAAGCCAAACTAAGGTGATTCTTGAAGATTCATTCCAGCGATGGCGCGACTGAAGCAGACGCAGGGTCTAAAGACTGACGCACTGGTCCACAAATTACTCCTGGACAGGAAACTTCTGCTTATTATGAAAACGTACTTTATTTCCAAGAGCTAGACAAACGTTTTTTTCAGGACACGAAAGCGATATCCTATGTCTGAAAACGTAATTTTCAAGGCAAAGAAAGAGTCCGCTTGCTGCTGCGTGTTGTAGCTAGTTCAGTCGCACTGAATCTCCGCGCACCTTCTCTGCACCCCTTTCCTGCTCCTCTCCCCGCTGCCCGATCCGCTCTTCCCCCTGCTCTCTCACTCCTCACTTCTCGTCCGCGAACGAAATGTCCGCACACCCCCTCCCCCCGCTCCTCACTTCTCCGTCTTGCCTAACCAACACTGTAGTTAGTTGTTTACAAGTCATGTGCAGCACCGGCTGTAAACAAACCTGTTTCTGGCGTAAGGAGGAGGAGGGAGGAGGCGTTTCTACGTAGGAGCTGTAGGGGAGGGGGGGTGGGTTTCACACATGCGCAACATTTGAAAAAGGACAAACAGTCGCTGGATTTCTCGTTCCATGGAAAATCCTCTATACAACCTTTAAAGTCTCTTTCTCTCTCTCTATTCCGCTCTTTTTCAATGCCTCTCTCATTCATCCTATCTCACTTTCTTTCTTTCTCTCTCTGTCTCTATTCCTCTCATTCTATGGCTCTCTCTCTTATCTCTGCTTATCTCTCTGTTTCTCTCTTTGTCGCATCTTTCTCATCTCTATCCCTCTTTCTCTACCTTTCATTCCCCTTTCTTTCTTTCAGTCTCTCTCTAAAATCTCTCTCTCTCTCTTCGCCTCTCCTTTCTTTATTTCTTTCACTCTCTGACTCTCTCTCTCTTTGTCTCCTTTCTCTCTCTCTGTCTGCCTCTTTCTATCTTTCTCTCTCCACCCATCCTCTCTTGCTCTTTCATTCATCTTTCTCTCCTTCTTCCTCACATCTCGCTCATCTTGATCCCTCTGTTTTTTCTCTCTGTTTTTCTAACTTTCCTCTTTTTTATTTCCTTCTCTCTTTCTTTCTTTTTGTCTCTCTCTCTCTCTCTCTCCCTCCATGCCTCTCCCCTCTTTTTCTACGTCTCTATCTGTCTCTCTCTCCGTGCCACCTCTCTTTTTCTGTCCCCTCACTCTATCTGCCTCTTTGTTCTTCACTCTCTGTGACTCTCTCTTTCTTTCTCTCTGTCTTTCTGTTTCCCTACCTATCATTCCTCTTTCTTTTTCTTTCTTTCAATCTCTCTCTCTTGTCTCTATCTCTCTCCCTCTCTCCTTTCTTTCTTTCTTTCACTCTCTATGATTCTCTCTCTCTTTCTCTATGCTCAGCTCTCTGTCTCTCTCCATGCCTATCTCTCTCTTTCTCTTCTCTTTCTATCTGTCTGTCTATTTCTTCCTATTTCTCCCTCCCTCCATTCTTTTTTCTCTCTTTCTCTCTCCACCCTCAGTCTCTTTCGCATTCCTCTTTCTTTTGATCTCTCTCTCTCCCTCTCTCTTTTCTTTCACTCTCTGTGACTCTCTCTCTATTGCTACCTTTCATTCCTCCTGTCTTCCTTCCTTCCTGTCTTTCTTTCTTTCTTTCTTTCTTTCTTTCAATCTGTCTCTAAAATGTCTCTCCCTCTCTCATGTCTTTCTTTCTTTCACTCTCCGTGACTCTCTCTCTCTCTCTCCATGCCCATCTCTCTCTTTCTCTGCATCTTTCTTCCTATTTCTCCCTCCCTCTTTCATTCTCTTTCTATCTTTCTTTTTTCACCCACCCTCTCCTGCTCTTTCATTAATCTCTCTCATCTCTATCCCCTTTTCTCTCCGTTTCTCTACCTTTCATTCCTCTTTTTTCTCTCTCTCTCTCTAAAACGTCCCCATCTCTCTCCCTCTATCCTTTCTTTCTTTCACTCTGCGACTTTTTCTCTCTCTGTTTCTCTACCTTTCATTCCTCTTTTTGTCTGTCAACCACTCTCTAAAATCTTTTTATCTCTCTCCTTTCTTTCTTTCTTTTCTTTCTTTCACTCTCTGTGACTTTCTCTCTCTCTGTTTCTCTAACTTTCATTCCTCTTTTTGTCTTTTGACCTCTAAAATCTCTCTATCTCTCTTCCTTTCTTTCTTTCACTCTGAGTCTCTTTGTTTCTCTACCTTTCCTTACCTTTCCATTCCTCTTATTTATGTCTTTATCTCTCTAACTCTCTTTCTTTCTGTCTTTCTTTCACTCTCTGTGATTCTCTCTTACTCTCTTTCTGTTTCTCTAGCTTTTATTCCTCTTTCTTTCTTTTCTTTCTTTCACTCTCTCTGCCTCTCCTCTCCACTCTTCCTCTCCCTCCCGTCTTCCTCGAGTGTAAACAGGTTATAAATAAACGCGGTGTTGGTCTTAGTGTTGTTGTTACCATGGCGCCCGCTGGTGGGTCACTGCACAAAGTCCAAATCAAGACTTTTGTGCTTAAATTAAAACTGAAGTGTTTACCGCTTTGTTCCACACTTCACATAATTGTGTTTGGAAATTACACTGGAGGTTGTGGGTTTGATTTCTGGACTGGTCTTTCTATACGGAGTTTTATTTAAATCCTGGTTTAGAACTGTTTTAGTCCTGGTTTAGTCCTGGTCTTGGCTTAGTTTTGGTTTAGTCATGCTTTAGTTCTGGTTAAGTCTTGGTTTAGTCTTGGTTTAGACCTGTTTTAGTCCTGGTTTAGTCCGGGTTAAGTCTTGGTTTAGTCTTGGTTTAGTCCTGGTTTAGTCCTGGTTTAGTCTTGGTTTAGTTTTGGTTTAGACCTGTTTTAGTCTTGGTTTAGTCCGGGTTAAGTCTTGGTTTAGTCTTGGTTTAGACCTGTTTTAGTCCTGGTTTAGTCCTGGTTTAGTTTAGTCTTGGTTTAGTCTTGGTTTAGTCCTGGTTTAGTCCTGGTTTAGTCCTGATTAAGTCTTGGTTTAGACCTGTTTAAATCCTATTTTAGAACTGTTTTAGTCCCGGTTTATTCCGAGTTAAGTCTTGGTTTAGTCTTTATTTTGTCCTGGTTTAGTTCTGATTTAGTCCGGGTTAAGTCTTGGTTTTAAGTCTTGTTTTTTTTGGTTTTTTTTAGTCTTGGAATTGTTTAATATGGAAATCGACTCCAAATTCGTTCCTATAACCGCTAGCCTCATGAGCCTCATTTGACTGGAGACATGGGGGACGTCACACTCCCTTAGTCCAGTTTTTCAACAAAAATCTGCATTAGAACAATATGAATTTTAATTGTTCCCATCTGTATTAAAGGCAAAATCAACTTTTCAGAGCTTTCTACCTTCTAAGAGTGATGCGTGGGCCTTGTATTTGTTGCCGAAGTGGTTTTTAGATTGATTCAGCGTTTGTTTGTTTTTTTTACAAATTGCAGCGTATTTCTGTCACCCTCCCACGTGACAATGAACTAAAGCTGCTACAACAATGACGCGGCAGATACACCTATGACGAGTTTGACGTAGCAGAAAGTGCCTCCACGCCGCCTCCACCCGCATTGACTGACAATTCCCACATGAACACCTCAACAAAAGCGACAGCATGAGCTCATTGTTCTACACTGCAGTGTTCACGATATAATAAGTTTATCTACTAGTGTTTATTAATACTTTACCAATCAGTAATGTTCAGCTGATGTCGACGCGGTGCTTGAGCTTCGTGCTCCTCCAAGTCCTCGTCCGATTCCGGGTCCAACACATGCGGCCAGTGTTGGGGAGTAACAGATTACATGTACCGGAGTTATGTAATCAGAGTACAAATTATGAGTAACTGTATTCAGTTACAGTTACTGTTTCAGTGAGTGGTAATTGGATTACAGTTACTTGGTTGAAATAAATGGATTACACTGTGGTGTTTTCCTGTTTTTACATTTTGGGCTATATCCCCCTTTTATATATTTTTTTCCCCATAATTCCATTCATTGTCGGACACTAAACCAGGTCTAAAACCAGGTCTAAACCAGGTCTAAACCAGGACTAAACCAGGACTAAAACCAAAACTAAATCCAGGACTAAAACCAGGTCTAAAACCAGGTCTAAACCAGGACTAAAACCAGAACTAAATCTAGGACTAAAACCAGGTCTAAAACCAGGTCTAAACCAGGACTAAACCAGGACTAAAACCAGAACTAAATCCAGGACTAAAACCAGGTCTAAAACCAGGTCTAAACCAGGACTAAACCAGGACTAAACCAGGACTAAAACCAGGTCTAAAACCAGGTCTAAAACCAGGTCTAAACCAGGTCTAAAACCAGGTCTAAACCAGGTCTAAACCAGGTCTAAACCAGGTCTAAAACCAGGTCTAAACCAGGTCTAAACCAGGTCTAAACCAGTCTAAACCAGGTCTAAACCAGGTCTAAACCAAAACCAGGTTAAACTAAAACCAGGTCTAAAACCAGGTCTAAACCAGGTCTAAAACAGTATTTAACAGGACTAAACCATGCTGTGTGGACCGTGTCTCCTCCTCCGGTTAAATAAAGACTGAGCCTTTCATTTTCTTTTAGCAGACAAAATATCTTATGTGAAGACGTCCGAGTCTTTGCTGCTCTACAACAAATCAAGTAATCCAAAGTATTCAGATTACATGACTCACTTTAAATAATTTAATGGATTACGTTACAAACTACATTTTGGTGTATGTAATCTGTAATCTGTAGAATACATTCTACTGAACATTTTACTGAACGCTGAACGCTCTGTATCAGCATGATGAATAAAAGTTTATTCCTGCCACTATCAGGGTGCACGTCTGTCTCCCCCTCCCTCCCTGAGATGGCGGAGGAAGGGCGGCTCACTCAGAGCCTACGTCACGTTTGGAGGGCGGAGCCTGTGCTTTCTCAGGACGGGGGGGTGAGCAATAGTCGGTCTTTCATAGTTCCTGGTTTGTGACAGTCTCCAAGAAATCAGTAAGATTTCATAACTATTGTGTAATGGATGTTCCAAAACCCAAATTGTGCTTGTTTATGTGCAGAAGATACAATGTGAAAAGAGTTATTTTGCATGAGATGGGCTCTTTAAATATTCTTGGTTTATAGAATGTTGTTATGTCTCTGAAACATTCCAGTACCAGTGTTATAATAATTATATCACGGGCCAAATTTGGACCCCGGGCCTGAGTTTGACACGTCTGATTTAGAATATTAAAGGTGGATTGCTCAACTTTTCAGGTGTAGAATCCATCACCTGCTTGTCTTCATGGAAATTAGAATCTAGAATGTTCCACAGTAGAGAGTAAACCTATTTATCTCAAGGGATACAAGTACAGTATAGTCTACATTACAGGTCAGATCTGTGGAGAGGCAATCCTGTATTTACCGAGAACATTATAGCATTTTTGAGCAATACAAACCCTTATAATGTGTTAAATGAATACCATGGAACATTCCAGTGACGAACCCTCCTCCAGGAAAGTCGTACAATGGACCTTTAAACGTCAAAGGTGAGTGATTCCCGGGCCAATTAAAACAGCATCTGTACACTGACACTGTAACTCATAAAACACAAGAGGCGTTTAATACGTGTGCATGCTCTGACCTGTTTTACACAGCCCATCATTAACTTAGGCCCGGGTCAATAGATCATAAGTTCATCATGAGGTTTGAGAATAATTAGTGCAGGTGGAGGTTAACAGCATGTTTTAAAGCGTGTACACTTCATTAAAGCCGTCTCGTTAGCGGGGAAGTTATTAAGACGTCCAAGGACACATAAGGGCGCGCATGTTTGGAGAAGAACATTTACAAGCTCTAGTCAAAACAGATCGGAATTTGGATTTTCAGTCGGGAAGGTCGGATGATCATGAAAAAAAAAATCAAATTACATGTTATTTACGACCACGTTTTAGAAGACATAGTTTAGAATAATATCAGATGGAGTTAGAGGCTTTCCTGAAGTCGGATCTAAAATGTTTCCCTGTATTTAACAGAGACTGTATATATAAATGGACAATAGATAACCTGTGCGCATCCTGCTCCATCGACTGTGGCTCCAATTCATTTTGTATTGAAAAAACATCGCCCCTCTCCCTGTAACTGCTGCTGTCAGGTTCCTCATTTTGGCTTTAAAATGTTCGTATTAACCTGCTCTACATGGTTTCAAATTCGCCCCTATAATAAGCTCTTCTCATGAGCTTCATTGGAGCCAAACGCTATGGATGATGTCACACTTCTTTATACAGTTACATGGTATTTAAACTAAATTTGCCTTCCCCCCAGTGCACATATACTGTATTGTTTAAGCAGCAGCCATTTTCTTCCGCTTACCAGGGGCTGGGTCGTGGGGGCAGCAGTCTAAGCAGGGACTCCAAAGACTTCTTTCAACCTAGATACTTCCTCCAGTTCCTCCAGGGGGACCTTAAGGCGCTCCCAGGCCAGCCAAGAGACACAGTCCCTCCAGACAGACATGACTGGAACACCACTTCAGGAGAGCGTCCATCTGGAACAGATGCCCGAGCCACCTCAGATGCTCCTCTCGATGTGTAGGAGCAGTGGCTCTACTCCAAGCTCCTCCCGTGTGACTGAGCTCCTCACCCTATCTCTAAGGGAGCACCCAACCACCATCCATTTTCTTCCACTTATCCCAGTCACCCTGTGGTGGAAACTCATTTCAACAGCTTGTATCCACGATCTTGTCCTTTCAGTCATTACCCAAAGCTCATGACCATTGATTACTGTTATTATCTGAGAATCAGGAAGTGCACGTTTAGAATACTAGTTGTTGTTAGCTATGAGCAAGCTGTTTTCTACGTTTTGAGTAATAAGCACCTTTCATCCTTTGGAACCAATATTACTTAATTAAAGGTATTTTTCTGGTGTGAGGACCAAAGAATCGTGCATTCTTACTGTAAACAGGCTTGTCTTTCCGCAGATATGACTTGTCACTTGCTTGTCTCCATGGATAAGTTTAGTAGGAGCTTGAATTGCACCACCAGCCTGTGAGTCACTGGATGTCATTTATGTGGAGAGCGGGATTCAAATCACCAACCTTCAAATCAGTGGACAAATGCTCTACCAACTGAGCTTCAATTGCCCATCACATAGAGAAGGAATCTGTGTATCATTCGTTCATTCATTTTTCAGTATAAAACCAAAAATAATAAAACAGAAAAAACAACCAGTTTTTGATTTTGTGTTTAAAACGGATAACAGCCGTTTCACGTTTTCATGGCTGCGATGGAGGACTTTTGCGCTGCATACGGACTGAACCAGACCGGGACTGAGACCAAGACCAGGACTGAGACAGAGACAGAGACTGAGACTGGGAACAGGACCAGGATTTAGACTGGAACTGAGGCCAGGACTGAAGCCGGGACCAGACCAGGACCAGACCATGATTGAGACCGGGACTGAGACTGGGACCAGACCGGGACTGAAAACTGTTTTGTCCTGGTTTCGTTTTGTGCTACAGCCTGGTTGAGCTTACAAAGAAATAAAAAATTAAAAAAATAGGCCAATGAAATTTAAGACCTTTGTGAAAAAATAAGACTTGGACAACACAATTTAACTTGACTTTTTAAGACCTTAATTTAGGAACATGAAATTTAAGACCTTTTTAAGACTTTTAAGACCCCACGGCTACCCTGGAAGAAAATAGATGCTTTTTCATTTTCTTATTTTTGGTTTTATATTAAAAAACGAATGAACGATGATCCACGGATTAGAAGTTTTCAACCATTTTCATTTGGACACCGTTTTTTCCTATCAACACATTTTGGCTCTGGTCCAGAATCCCTTTTTCAGTCCAGTCAGAGCTACACAACCTCCATGAAGCAGATGGCAAACCCTTCACTAGTAAAGTTACACAGTGAATCTTTAAACTAAATGAACTAGACTCACATAAAGCTGACTAAGAACAAACTTCCACTTTGCAGTTTTAAGCAGCTGTGGCACAACAGGAGCCGGCGATGTGCTTGAATACAAAACACCGCTTCTCTCTCGGAGGATGAAGTCTTTTAAAACAGACGATTTTTCACTGGAGCTGCTATCGACTGCAGGTCTCCTCCTCACATGATCAATACCCGTGTGAATCTCCTCTCTCCAGTCGCGCAGTAATGGGCCTTGTATACAGCCCGACGCTCATTGGCTTTGGCTGTGAAAGAATAACAAGGTTGTTAGTTACAAAGGTTCCATTGATTAATATGGGTCGCGCTGTATCGGCCGCTGAGTAATTCTGGGTAATGGAACATGCGGCGCACACGGGATCAATGGGGTTTACGGTGAAAAATGATCACAATGAAATGAAGAAGAGGGAAAGCGCACAGAGTCAGTGACATGTTTAGCTCTACAGACAGAAGAGAAGTCTCAGGTTTAATACCGCTGTCGTCTACAAGTCAGAATTATCATATCACATTTTAGTTTTCTGAATGTTGTGTGAAAAATTTTACATGATTTTGCGATTATTTCTGATCAAACAATCGAGAAATCCTTAGTTTTCTTCCATTTCTGTTGTTTCACGTTACAGTCTGTGAGCTTGGTTGTGAAATTTACTTTTCAGAATCATCAATTCAGTAGTTAAGGGAGGATTTATTTATTAAGCTTGGCTGATTTAAGGTTGGTCTGGATTTTTGGAATTGCTTCAGAGTATTTCAGACTGGTTTCAGTAATTTGCTTTTATTTCTTCTTATTATTACTAGAACAAATACCAAAGATAATAAATAAGAAAAAAAAATTGCATTCCATGTTACTTGACACTAAGTGAGTAAAAAAACATCCATCCATTTTCTTCTGCTTATCCAGGGTCGGGTCACGGGAGCAGCAGTCTAAGCAGGGACTCCAAAGACTTCTTTCACCCCAGACACTTCATCCAGCTCCTCCAGAGGGACCCCAAGGCGTTCCTAGGCCAGCCCAGAGACATAGTCCCTGCAGCGTGTCCTGGGTCTTTCCCGGGGTCTCCTTCCGGTGGGACATGCATGGAACACCTCCCGAGAGAGGCGTCCAGGAAGCATCCCAAACAGATGCCCGAGCCACCTCACCTGCTCCTCTTGACGTGGAGGAGCAGTGGCTCTACTCCAAGCTTTGCCATGGCCTGGTTTTCTTTCTTCAAATATTATTGCTAATTTTATGAAAATGACTATAATAATAATAATATTGAAGTTAGTACTGTTCTCTCACAGTAGAGCTAAGTTAAGTTGCATTATGTAACTTTTCTGCTGGAGGGCCCGCCACCTGCTTGTCTTCATGGAGATGTTATTGTTTTCTCTGGAATATCCCAGTGTGGCATTAAGCATATTAATCTTTAATTTACTAAAAAATAACTTATTGACCTAAAAACTTGCAATCTTACTGTGAGTAGCGTCGCCTCTCCACAGATCTGACAAGCAACTTGGCCCTCTGGTGTCACCTGCTGTATTCATGTAGAGAACACGTGTAATGCCATACTGTGAAATATTCCAGACAATCTGGAGAGAAGCAGGTGACGGACCCTCCACCTAAAAAGCTCTACTGTGAGAGAACAGAACTTACCTCAGTATTATTATTTTGGTCAATTTCACAAAATTAACAATAATATTCGAAGAAAGAAGCAGTCCATGGTAAAACCTTGTAAGTTATATTTATATATCTTAAAAAACCTTGAAAACCATGCGTTCATTTACTGTAAACCCAAATAAGTTACCAGAACTCTAAATAATGAAGGCAATCAATTCCCTCAATTATTTTAAGTTGATGAATTTAAGTCTTCTTTCAGTTTGCCTCGATCAAATTATGTTGTGTGATTGCAATTTATTTGTTATGATAGATTTTAGAACTTATTTGGTGAAGCACTTTGGAACTGTATTGTGTTTAACATGTACAATATCAATTAAGTTTATTTTTAAATCATCCATATTTGAAACAATAGAAATCACAAGACTTTATCATTCTTAGTGTTTAATTACATAATGTTGTACCTCATCTATGTTTTTGAGTTACGCTCACATATACACACAAAAGTTAAAATTACTCAAAAAGAAAAACATGTTACAACATCTATTTAATTACTTTGAACGTTCGTGTTGACAGTGAACAGTGCCACATGTTGCCTCCATGGAGACCAGCACTCTGCCAGGAAAGTTACGCAGTGCACCTTTTAAATATCACATTACCATGATCTTACCTCTATAACATTTTGTTCAGTCCAATCCGTGTTATTTATAATCCCATTTGCTCGTGTTTACTCCCAGAGCCTGCGCACGGACACCTCCATCACTCACGCATTTCCACATTCACCTGATCTCCGGTTTTGGGCTCGCGCAGACCTCACCATATGCTCCCGTTACACTTGTTTTTCTGTCAGACGGGGGTTATTTACACAGCGCTGGAGCAGAGACGGCCCAGGTGGAGGCAGAGCACGGCGCGGCACACAGGACAATAGCAAATGTCCCTATTAGATTATCTGCAGTCTCCCGTTGTACAAATGTGTGTGGGTGGCTGGGTGTCACAAAGCAGAAGCATTTTTATACCGGGGGAAGATATGTGGCTGTTTATTTCCAGAAAGTAAGAGGGATTTCGCTTGTGAATGGATGTAAGATGTAAACAGTGGCCATATACTATCGCGGGGCAAAGGGGGGAGTGCGGAAGCCGAGAGGGGTCACAACAGACGCAAACGCCGCAACAAATGCAAATGCGACGACACGACAAAAAGCCACAACAAACCAAAAAAATCCACAACGGAAATGACCGCGGGACTCTATTTCAATGCAAACGCCGCAACAAATACAAACGCAAATACCACAACACATTAAAAAGCCACAACACATTAAAATGCCACAACACATCAAAAAGCCACAACACATTAAAAAGCCACAACACATTAAAAAGCCACAACACATCAAAAAGCCACAACACATTAAAAAGCCACAACACATCAAAAAGCCACAACGGAAATGACTGCGGGACTCTATTTTAATGCAAACGCTGCAACAAATACAAACGCCACAACACAAACGCAAATGCCGCAACACATTAAAAAGCCACAATACATTAAAAAGCCACAACACATCAAAAAGCCACAACACATTAAAATGCCACAATACATCAAAAAGCCACAACACATTAAAAAGCCACAACACATTAAAAAGCCACAACACATTCAAAAAGCCACAACACATTAAAAAGCCACAACACATTAAAAAGCCACAACACATCAAAAAGCCACAACACATCAAAAACCACAACACATTAAAAAGCCACAACACATTAAAAAGCCACAACACACAAAATGCCACAACACATCAAAAAGCCACAACACATTAAAAAGCCACAACACATCAAAAAGCCACAACACATCAAAAAACCACAACACATTAAAAAGCCACAACACATTAAAAAGCCACAACACATTAAAAAGCCACAACACATCAAAAAGCCACAACACATCAAAAAGCCAGAACGGAAATGACTGCGGGACTCTATTTTAATGCAAACGCTGCAACAAATACAAACGCCACAACACAAACGCAAATGCCGCAACACATTAAAAAGCCACAACACATCAAAAAGCCACAACGGAAGTGACCGCAGGAAGAACTACAATGTGAAACGAATAATGATGAAACAATAAATGACTTTTACTTACGTTTACAACTTCTCCATTCCTTTACTTTTCACATTGTAGTTCTTCTTCTTCACTTGCCGCTTGATTGGTCTGTCGGAAAATAGAGTCCCGCGGTCACTTCCGTTGTGGCTTTTTGATGTGTTGTGGCTTTTTAATGTGTTGTGGCTTTTTAATGTGTTGTGGCTTTTTAAAGTGTTGCGGCATTTGCATTTGTGTTGTGGCGTTTGTATTTGTGTTGTGGCGTTTGTATTTGTTGCAGCGTTTGCATTAAAATCGAGTCCCGCGGTCATTTCCATTGTGGCTTTTTTTGGTGTGTTGTGGCTTTTTGTTGTGTTGTCGCATTTGTATTTGTTGCGCCGTTTGCGTTTGTTGTGACCCTCTCGGCTTCCGCACAGGAGCGTTAAAAGCCCATATGATGCTATTTTCTGGTCTATGGTATAACGTTGTTTCCTCATCAAACATACCTGGAGTTGCTGATGTTGTGGTAATACAGGAAGTGCTCCACGCTTTGTAAACTCCATACACCTTCACCGGTTTCACTTTATGGAAACTGTCTGCATTAGGATTTGTTCGCTCGACAGTAGGCGGGTACTTTTTTTTTTAATTTAACCAATAGCCGCTATTTGGTCGTGACGTATGTAATGTGCTGGAACACTCAGTGGTGTGAAAGTAACTGCGGGTGTTCCGGTTCTTCGTGGGATCTTGTCAAGATGTTTTATCATTTGTATCTGACGTACCGTTTCATTTGCAGATTCGACAAGAACAATGCCGACTCCAATTAAACTTGTATAACATGACTACAATTAATACATGGCTCCAGAATAAAGTAAATGAATGCTTGTGATTGTATATATGACTATAAGTTGTTTGGTGTCCTTTAATGACTATGATAAATAGACTATAAAAATATAAGTAAGAGGGTGCATGGACCTCGAACTCACGTCACTAGTAAATAAAACAAGTTCTGTTTCTACACCTCTACGCTACACCAACATATCAAACTGTTCTTCAGCACCTATATCTGTCATGTGCGTTACGGTCACATTGGAAGTATGTTAACTTGTGAAAGTTACGCTTAACATCAGACAAGTTAGCGCTGTTTTTAAAAGTGCGAATCTGAACTAAAGTCTGCAGAAGGTTGCATGATGATGTTTTAAAAGGCGACAACGCAAACTTCACTTCCATGTCTTGATGTGACACCTGTCAGGGCGTGTTGTCTCATGACACCCACTTTGGGCAGTTTACCACTGTTATGTAAAGCCTGATTGTGCTGTGTCCTTTTGAGGGCCTCGCGGGCCTGGCTAATGCTAATGACCAGTTAGAGCAGCTATAATGATCTGATATCATGTATAATAATGTTAAACGAACGCAAAGTCACAAAAGTGTTAAGTGTTAAGACACGTCATGGTCACTCAGTGCACTGCCACTTATGCTCAGACATCATTGTCATGTTATCTTGTGACATTACAATATAGTCATCCGCTCATATGCAATTACACGGCACTTTTTCGAGCACTACAGGCAGCGTAATGTGCACATGCATGACATCGTGGAAAGTCATCTATCAAGTGGCAATAAGTTCATAGTTCAAAGTGAACATAAAAGCACTCGGCTTCTGACGCTGATGTGACGAGAGTCGCGCTTTTAAAAACAGTGCTAACTTGTCCGATGTTAAGCGTGACTTTCTCAAGTTAACATGCCTTCAATGTGACTGTAACGCACATGACAGATATAGGTGCTGAACTGATCAGTATGTTAAAGTAGGATATGGGTAAACACCTCACACTTGTTATTTTCTTCACGGGTGGTGTGAGTTCGAGGTCCATGCACCCGGTTACTTATATTTTTATAGCCTATTTATCGTAAACACAAGTCAAGGCATTTTAAGAGCACAAAGTAGCATATTTACAGTGTTGTTAGTCTCCACAAAATATCGCAAAGATCGTAAATATCGTACCGTGAGATGTATATCATGAAACCTGGCTAAAAACTCACAAGAATCCATTTTGTGTTGTATAGAACTTTTAAGCCACTGACTTTGCAATAAGGAGGATTCTGGCTGAGTCTGAGCTGTGAGGAGTTTGCATCGATTTCATTGTTCTCCAAGTCTCCACATAGTTTTATTTTTTTACACACAAATGCCTGAAAATATTACATAAGTTGTGGGTAATGTATGAACTCTAAATCATGAATTCAATCTGTATTCCCTTCCTACTTTGTTTACATCTCCAGGGCTTTCACAGTCTTCAAACTTTAACTCTCAACCAATCTCCAACCGTTCCTATTGATACTTAGGAGCTGATGTGTTGCTTACTGAAGACATTGCTCTGTCTGAAGCTCTGTTACTCAAATTAGACTTTGCGTTAATCACAAGCGATCTAGCATAAGGTGGTCCAAATTTTTTTAAAGATTCTCTAGATTAGAACCCTGCATTTGGTTCCATATCTGGTCAAAGTATTCGGGTCCAAATTTTAAGTAAATTAACTAATATTCACAGATTGCTCAAGACACTTTAAAGGGACAGTCCAGAATTGTGGACATAGTGCCTCATTTCCTAGTGAGCCAGAGTGTTGGAGACGTGCAGAGGCACTTTTTTAAACCTCACGCTCTCTTTGGGGTCACATAGACCCGAAGATTTTTTTTTTTTCCTTCCCGCTCTCTTAGGGTGGGTCAATCAGACCCAAAAATTTATTTTCAAATTAATTCTCGCCAGGAGAGAAAATAAACCATCAATATCTCTCCCACAGCCGCTTTTGTCCAACTCTTACACCCACAGCTTTAATGACCTATGAGCCCAGCACAAACTCTGCTGGTGCTTCTTTAAGAGCGGCCGCCGATGCACTTTTCTTTGGGATTCGGACATCGTAATCGTGTGGTTGTTGTATGTCCTAACAGGGGGAAACTGCTCAAGAAATTTGTTTGCGAAACTCCATAAATGCAAAAGGGAATCAGATCTGTGTGACTGCCAAACCTCCGTTCAAACTGTTTCCCTTCCCAAAGGAATTGAATTTTTCGCTGTTAGGACATCCAACGACAACACAATTACAATGTCCGAATCCCAAAACTATATCAGAACCAGAAACAAAAGTGATATGGTTGAAAAGATCAGCTTTAACAATAGACTCGTCCCACTGTGAAAACAAACATCGCGCTCACGCTCACTTTTTCGGAAAATCCTTCCCAGTATGCACTGCGCAATGACCGGAAGTCCGAGATTCTTGATGTGTCTATTATCCGCTCACCTCTGCCCCCCCCCGCCCCGGTTTCTGCTGCTGCTGCTGCGTGGGCGTCTTTACTGCGGAGAAACAAATAGACTGTGATGTCTCAATATTAGCTCAGGAACCGGACCATAGATCATTTTAATGTCACCTCATGAACAGGAAGAAGCAGATCAATGGAGTGTGAGCGGGTCGGCCACCGCACTCTCTGTATTGTTCATTATAACGTGAGCAATACATTAAAGAGGTGAAACTGTACTGGATATTGAGTATGATTGAAATGACGCACAAATACGGTGTAATGTCGCAGGTCTTAATTGTGAAACATGCCCAGATGTGAATAGTGTGGTCATAGACATGCGCATACAGCGATAAATGGAAGAAAACATAAAAATCTGTATATCATTCGTTCATTTGTTTTTCAATAAAAAATCAAAAATAAGAAAATGAAAAAAAACTGTTTTCTTCATTATTTGTCTGCAAAACCAGAATTTGATTTTGTGTTTAAATGAAAAATGATTAAAAAACAAACAAACAAAAAAAACAAAACAAACTTAAACTTAAATTGCAATGCCGGACTTTTGTGCTGCATACGGACTGAACCATGACTAAACTAGGACTAAACCAGGTCCGGGACCAGACCGGGATCAGACTGGGACCAGACTGGGACTGAGACCAGGACCAGACCAAAAATAAGACCAGGACTGAGACCAGTACTGAGACCAGTACTGAGACCGGGACCAGACTGGGAACAGCACCAGGACAGAGACCGGAACCGGACCGGGACTGAGACTGGGACCGGACTGGGACTGAGATCGGGAACAGCACCAGGACTGAGACCGGGACCAGATTGGGATTGAGACCGGGACCAGACGGGGAATAGGACCAGGACTGAGACCGGGAACAGGACCAGGACTAAGACCAAGACCAATACACAGATTTATAAAGTCGCTGAAGCCTTTTTATTCGACCACAAGCGTTACAAAACTGTACTAAAACTCTTTACACAGCAGTATCCTTCAGTCAGGTGTGACACAATTTGAAGAGTGTGTTTTCCACAACAATGCAGTGGTACTGAGAACATCTTTTTAATAACTTACCTGGATGAATTCATGTTTGATAAATCATAAAAATTAATACACACAATACGAATGATACAATAAACTACTAATGCATTAACATGTGATTCAAACGTGACTTCTTATAACGTCTAAATGATGACGTGATGACTTTTCTGTTCAAAATGGCAGCTTTAAGCCTCTGTGGAACTATAATTAACACGCTGGATTAGTGACGTGTGTTGTGAGTCACACGTGGACTGCAGGGGTCTGTATAGAACAAATTAATATTAAATTGAGTATCGTTGCCTACTGAGGACATACAATAGAGCTCCGGACCCCACGTGACTCACGGTGGGCGGGCCGCCATTTTGGCAGTAAAAATGGATAGCGCCACCGCTGAATTTTTCAAGCCATCGGAGTACTCACTTTAATTCACAAGACATTGAGCTTCAGATCAAAATTAAATGGATTAAACATTGACCGTATAATGCCCGGGGGTGTTTTTAAAAAATATTTCCGCTGAAGAAGACATCCCAGATCCTACAGGTCTGGACAGTTCGCTCCGGCGGTCAAGAACTGCGGCTGGTTCCGAGGTGATGCAAAGCATCCGGACAGAAGCGTGAATAGTTTCTGAGCGTCCGACCTCCGCGCTCTTTGTTCCTGGGGAACGTTCTTGTCAGGCCAAGGCTCCTGACACCACTCCCCGCTGTAGCTCCTCTGAGCCCGGCCTGAACCGGAGCTTCTCCCGCTGGTTCAGGACTCTGGTTTGGATCTAGTCCGACTGTAGCATTTCTCACACTAGGCTAAAAGCAGGACATTTTTAAAGTTGAATCAATTGAATAAGATATTGCCTATTTGAATAAAATTATTTGGTTAATTATAAGCCTAAAATAACAAATGCTGTTTGCTACTTTGGAGCCACACGTTCGCACATTGGTTCTTGCTCTGATCTTTTGTGTATTACATTATCTGTATTGGAAAATTGTTGGCAAAATAATTCGGAAATGAATCGCCGCTGCGTCTGGAGAACAATCTGTTTATTGCGCTGGAGTCGTACAGCGCGAGTCAGCCGATCTGCCGATTACTGCCAAAATGGCGACACCTTGTGCCTGACGAGCCGGTATGACGTCAGCTCCCGGAGCTCTATAGCTATAAAAGTTGCTCTTTGATTTGACCACTGTTCAAAATTAAAGCAAAACAGACGATAGAAAATAAAAAAAAAACATTTAATTTTGCAAGTATTAATAACTAAAATCTGATTAATACCACTGTAAATGTGTCAACTTGTGCTCTAATGAATGGATAATGGTTTATGTTGAACAGGCATCTAACTGTACCCCATCTAAAGCTTGCCATAGCTCTTCTAGTTAAATTTTTTTTTCAATTTTCGTTTTATAAAAAGGTAGCTCATCAAAGGAAAAAGGTTGGAGACCTCTGCAGTAAAGTGTTTATACCTTGTTGACTTGTTTTGGCTGCTAGCTGCAAGCCGTCTTCAGAACTGTCATCGGTGTTGGTGGTGACGTTTTGTATATCAGCTGTTGTTTCTTCCTGTAAGCATGATCCACATTTTGGATCCACATTTTGGATCGGAAAACAACAAGTTCAAACGCTGGATCAGGGAGGCCACTGAAACAAGGAAACGAGGGACGGACACTCGAACAGCATTCACCGTGATGACGGAGCGTTCCTCCTTTCACACACCTGGGACACCCTCCTCCAGAGACACCGGGCGACGGGAGACGTGGTCAGTCTGAGCCACCTGCAGGTCCATCAGGCTGACCACGCCTACAGGAAGAAACAACAGCTGATATATGACACGTCAACACCAACACCAGGGACAGTTCTGAAGATGGCTTGCAGCTAGAAGCCAAAACATGTCAACAAGGTAAAAACACTTTACTGCAGAGGTCATTAAACTAAGCCCCATGCGCTGACTCCGGCCCCCCAGCCCCTCTGCCTCCCACCACTTGACCTGGACCTATGAGGCAATCCTCAAAAGTTGTCATGACTTTTTTTTTTTTTTTTTTGGCAAAATAATATAACATGTCTGCATCTTGTATTTGTTGATTTAAAAAAAAAAAAATACTATATAGTATTTATATTTAAATAATTATATGACATTTTTACATTTGCCCCCGAATTTGCTACCAAATTTTCATCACCTGACAAGCTCGAGATCAGTGACAGTCAGTGCACTTTGCAGAGTTCTTTAGTGCAGTTAAGGACAGCAAAATGGTGAGTGTTAAAGTATGAAAAGTTGACAGAGAGTGCCGAGTGTTCAACAAACAGTGAACGACCGATTATTTTTTTGTTCAGTGTAAGGACCGTGCAGTTTGTCTGATATGTAAAGAAAGTGAAGAATATAATCTGCATCGTAAGGGTTGTGCAATGCTGTTATGCAGGCTCCCCAACCCCGGCCCCCACCACTGTCAGGAGCAATGAAAAAAGTTCGGTGACCCCAGCTTTACTGTATTGTTTTTAAAAAAGAACCCAAGAAGTTTAAGTACATAAGAAGACAAAATGTACATCTTTGGTTTAAAATAAAACCATAAACCATACACGTATTGGACCTTCTCCTCCAGAAAAGTTACACAATACACCTTTAAACTGTCCTCATTTTCTGTACTCACCTGCTCCGCATTAAAGATTTACTACACTAACCGCCGTGACTTTTTCCAGCCCTGAGTAGCGTGGGAAAAGCAATATGTGGGGTCGAAAGTGTTGTGATATGATTAAAGTCTTCCTCGCTCCTCTTATTGTCCTACGAGCCCCTAACAGCCGGAGAGATGAGGCAAACCAGATTATCTCCTCTGCCATAATGTCGCCGCGGAGCCGAGTGGAGGGCCCGAAATGTTCCGCGCCGTTGTTGACGCTGATAATGACAGATATACAGCCCGGCGTACACTGCGGAGGGCTGTGACAATGGAGAAATTCTGCCATTATTCTTATTGTTTGCACTGAGACATAAAGACTTGCATAGTGCGGAGCAGATGACGCACTCCGGGTGAACCTTGGCTGGGTACTGCGTGTGCAATGTACAGTACAAGGTGCAAGGAACAATGAGAAATAATGGAGCTTTTAGTGCGGGAACGAGAGGAGCGCTCAGGCATATGTACGTTCTTGTAGGTAAGTGTTTCTTAACCTGGAGTATGTAGGTGTGTGGCAGGGGGGCGTGAGGACAGGCAATAGAAAGTTAAAGGAGACGTACTGTGCGAAGTCTACTTTTATGACCTTTTATGAGCTTTTGTCCATGTTATTGCCGGGTTTTACATACTTTCTATAGACCAGTAATTAGAGATGCGCGGATTGCGGTTACAACCGGCGGGGTCAGGCGGATGACGTGACGAAAAATTATATTTTAATTAAATTCGGGCGGGTGGCGGTTTAACTACTAAAAAAAAAAAAAAAGTTATTGTTAGTTACCTACATCTGAAATAGACGAGTCTCATTGTCTGTGCTTGTAGTATGAAGTGTAGGTCATATCCTTAATTAGCCCATTTGACCTCGTTTTTATGTTCTGAAGGTTCAGGTTGTGTCGGGTTATTGATGCCTAAGGTTTACGAGGCACATGTTATATGCAGTTTATTTTATTATTTCTAATTTATTTCAGCTGTTTGCCAACACATAAGTGGCTATAGGGCCATATTTATTTAGTTATGCTTTTTTTTTTTTTTGTTTCGATATCAGATATATTTTAAAACACGCAGACATTATAGCGTAGACTGCCACTCTGGGTATTTAAAACTTAAAGAAAGACCGATGGAGTGAGGCTATGACTTTGAAATAACATCGGGCAATGGCAGAATGTTCAGAATGTAACAACATCCAACACGAAGGCAAGAAGGTTCAAAAATAGCCTAGTTGAAAAACGTTGTCAATTAATTAGCTGCGCAAGAAAACCAGGTAAGTCCGGGGTTGTTACGGACAATTAAGAATGCGAACATACACGCTGAGCCAATTTTGGAATGAATGAGCTATAGAGTTTGCATTTTTATCGAGGCTCCTTAGTTTGTTTGCTGTATGATTGTTCTAAAATCGGATGGCGGGCGGGTGCGGTTTTGAAAACCTTCGGTGCAAAATGGACAGCGGGCGGATGATGAGTTTTATGTTGCGGTTGCGCATGAGAAAAAATAGCCCATCCGCGCATCTCTACCAGTAATACAGATAAGTGGCAGCTAAAAGTGTTTTTTTCCTAGATTTCCTTTACCTGTAACTGTAGAGCTGGAGACAAAGACATAATATCCATTCAGACTCGAGAAAAGTTACATAGTGCGCCTTTACAGGGACTAAACAGTGGTTTATCGCGGGGGTTATGTTCTAAAAATGACCCGCAATAGTAGTCAGCTTGATATTTTACAATTATTATATCTGTTTAAGGCTGTAAAACCCATCACCACACACCTCATACACTTTTCTCAGACAGGACAGTTACAACCCTTTTTGCATCCTTCTTAAAACTTATTGCTGCTGTCGTCCTGATGTTATTTTCCTTCTTTATGTAACGAACTGAAGATTAGTTTATTCCTTAATGGCGCTCTACAAACGTGTAACTTCTACCTTCCTTCATCGTGTCCAGAAGTCAAACTTTTTGTGTGATGTTACATGTTCATTGTGGGTTTTGTCGAGGTGAAAACTTGCAAACATACAAGCACTTCAGAATCACACTGCTAAAGATCCAACATTTATGTTTTATTTAAATCACATGATGGGATTTTAGCTAGTTTATAAGTGCAGCATGTGCAGCTCACAGGACACAAGAACTCCCCTGGTCCTCGTGCCGCTAAACCAGGACTAAACCAGGACTGAAATCAGTTCTAAACCAGATCTAAAACCAAGACTAAACAAAGACTTAACCAGGATTAAACCATGTCACGCATGTCGCGTTGCCTCCTGTGTTTCCTGCACCTCTAAATCAGAACTAAACCAGGAGTAAAACCAGGACTAAAACCAGTTCTAAACCAGGACTAAAGCAGGATTTAACCAGGGCTAAACTGTGTTGCGTGGACTGCGTCTCCTCGCATGTTTCCCACAACTCTAAACCAGGACTAAACCAAAGTTTAAACCAGGACTAAAACCACAACTAAAACCAGAACTAAACCAGGACTAAACCAGAAATAAACCAGAACTAAACCAGGACTAAACCAGAACTAAAACCAGGACTAAACCAGAACTAAACCAGAACTAAAACCAGGACTAAACCAGAACTAAACCAGGACTAAACCAAAGTTTAAACCAGGACTAAAACCACAACTAAAACCAGAACTAAACCAGGACTAAACCAGAACTAAACCAGAACTAAACCAGAACTAAACCAACTAAACAGAACTAAAACCAGGACTAAACCAGAACTAAAACCAGGACTAAACCAGGACTAAAACCAGGACTAAACCAGGACTAAAACCAGCACTAAACCAGGATTAAACAGGACTAAAAATCAGTTCTAAACCAGGTCTAAAACCACGATTAAACCAGGATTTAACCAGGATTAAATCGTGTTGCGTGGACTGCGTCTCCTCCCGTGTTTCCCGCACCTCTAAACCAGGACTAAACCCAGGACCAAACCAGGACTAAAACCAGGACTAAAATCAGTTCTAAACCGGAACTTAACCAGGATTAAACCATGTTGTGTGGACTGTGTCTCCTCCCGTGTTTCCTGTGCCTCTAAACCAGAAATAAAATCAGTTCTAAACCAGGTCAAAAACCAGGACTAAAACAGGATTTAACTAGGACTAAACTGTGTTGCACGGACCACGTCTCCTCCCATGTTTCCCGCAAATCTAAACCAGGACTAAACTAGAACTAAAATCAGTTCTAAACCAGGTCTAAAACCAGGACTAAATCAGATAATATTGTCCGACATAAAACCGGACCGTGGCACAAAAACGGTTGGGGACCAGTGGTAAATAGGATCTTTAATCTCTCATTTAGTTACATAGGCCCTTGCCCCCCGCCTGAAATTATGACGTCATCAGAGATCGTAACAATAAAACCAAATCCACAACCTTTAACAAAACAGTGTGAGTAATTACAGCTTGTTGAAAAGTGCCTCCATCAAAACCCGTTCCCGTAATGACAGACTGTAGACGGCTTTATATGTGACTGTATTATTATTCCGCACGGCGGGTGGAGGTGTCTGCTTCCTCCGCCTCCTACCGCGCGCTTCATATAGATCAAAAACACACCGCAATCAAATGCACCGCGCTTTCAAACTCATTTCTGTTAATTACGTTCGCTTATCGTCAACGCCTTTGCCTTACATACAAAACCCAGGGGGAAATTTACCGGTAAAAATGTGGAAAGGCGAGATTTAGCGCGTATTTGATGTCTCTTTTCAAATGAAATTGTACAAAAACGACATCGCGACCGGCTGTTTAAGCGGAGTTATAGTTTTCTTATTGAGTTCGAAACTGCGGCGCGTGCGTTCAAATGGGCAGAGACGGAGAGGAGATAATAAAAGGAAGAGGGATTGTCTGTCAGTCACTCTGATTGTAGTCTTGTCATCTTGTCGGGGCCAGAGACGTTCAAAGATAGACAAATAAAGCTCCATTGTGGGATTGTTCAAAGGTAAAAATACAGAAGGTGCAGTGAGTTGGAAAGTGCCTATGGATGATGATTAGAGGATAGTTACAGGACGACAGCGGCTTAATTGGTGTTCGGGTTCGTCCTCCGACCTGAACATTGACAGTACGAAACCCGCGACATAAACATCATTGGTAAAGCGATCAGATCCGCTGGCCCACAGGTTGACGGTGCGATTCCAGCTCCCACAGGTGTAAATGGAAAGAGCTTTGAGAGCCTTGAACCTCGGTTTTGAGGTGACGGTTTGGTTCATTTTCGGTACAGTACGGGAACAAAATGCAAAACCATTTTCTTGTTGTTTGTGTGTTTATTAAACCAACAATTTGTTTTAACGTTATACAGATGGGAAAATAAAATAAATGTAAAGTGCTGCTTGGTAATACTAATAAGTTAAATAAAATATTCTCAAATAAGCAACAAATGTATGAAATATTATAAAAAAAAGTGGGCAAGCGGAGATTCTGTGCTGGTAAAAGGCGAAAGTGAGGACCGCAGCGTGACGACAGGAGTTTTGCGAGGATTCACGTGGTTCGGAGGGACAGAGTTTCTCAGAAGCTCAGAGGCCTGGTCAGTTCTTGGATGAGAGACCACTGGGAAAATCAGGTGCCAAAAGGGGCCGCCAGTCACACAAAACTTGTTGTGTCCTTAGGCAAGACACTTCACCCACATTGCCGAGTATGAAAGTGGTGTGTGCGTGAGTGTTGGTGGTGGTCAAAAGGGCAGATGGCACAGACTGACAGCCTCGCTTCCGTCGGTCTGCCCCAGGGCAACTGTGGCTACAATAGTAGTTTACCATCACTGGATCTGGAGCGAATGAATAATCCTCTGTAAAGCGCCTTTGAGTGTCCAGAAAAGTGCTATTTAAAACTGATGCATTATTATTATTAAGGCGGGGGGGGGCAACTGTTGTCAAAGTGGCCACCCTAACTATAAAGCGCTGTGGGAAACACTGCCCTTATCACTGACCAGTTCCCTCGTGAATATTAAAGAGCCAAGCTTTCCATGTAGCTGCACATGTAGTGGCTGAATATACACACACACAAATTACGCAAACTCACTCGTGCGCAGCCCTGCACTGAACCGAATGTCTTGTACTGAAACGGTTCGACACGAATACATGAACCATTACACCCCTAACCCCATTTGTTACTGATCAAAATTCTATACTGTTCGTTGTATTTTACTCACAAATTTGAAGTCTATAACATCTGAAGTGCATAACATTTGTTTCCACCTTTTAAGTATTTTGAACTTTGGTTCAAATGTTATAAATAAAACTTTTTAATCTCCTTTCAATGGCAGTTTTGCCCTTTGACTTGTTTAATCATACATAAAGTGTACAGTAACAACTGACTGGCACAATGAGAGGATGCACAGGGCAGAAGTTTGTACTGCTGACCCTCTGGTATATGGGAAAATGCTTCAAACAAATTGTCATGAAAAAAAAACAAAACAAAACACCTACATTGTCAAATTTTAACTCCACATATTTCAGTTCTGTTTGTCCTTGAAACCACTGACTTAAAGTACACATATTATTTATTCATGTGGTTAGAATTCCCTTTTAAGATTGAGTCCCGTTATAGTTTATGGGCTTAAAAACTGTGTAGAATTAGAGAGTTTTACCTGTGATGCAACAAAACTGGCAATGTGGACAGAGAAGACTTTAGATTAATGGATTAATTGATGGATTTTTTTGTTTATTTTATGAGGGGACACTAGTATAACATGGATAAAAGCTCAAAAAAGTCAATATTGCATCAGAATAATAATATGGGTTATAGTATGGCCTATCTTTTAATGTCATCGAGACTGTTATAATGAGCAGAGAACCTGAAAAAGAGTAGCCTATCTATCTGAAAATTGGTTTATAGAGGTTTTATCTACACTAATTCAAAGATAATACACCGCCCTCACATTACAATGAGGTTTAAATGCTGTTATCATATATTTTGGCCATGTGATTGACAGCTTCAGTTTTAAATCAAATGAATGAGGACAGGGACAAATTTGGAGCCAAAGTGTCAATTAAAAACACTGTGGGATTTGTCCAAACTCCAGGAGGACGCTCAGTTATTAAACCAGAGCTGTCATCCGGACTGACAGAATGAGAGCACGTGAAGGGCTGCTGACACGAAATTATCAAAACCCATTAAATGGGACAGATACAAATATGGTACAGGATGAAGCTTTTTCCCACCATCCAAAAGGTAGATCTTTTTTTCATCCCTGCCCAGTGCGTTTCATTGTGTCCTTGGGCAAGACACTTCACCCAGTCGTGCCTCAGTCAGTCAAACCTCAAGGAGCTTTGTCCCATACTGTCACTGAGTATGAGGGAGTGAGATATGACATGTGTAGAATTTAAATTAGAGTGTCAAACTGCTATATACGACTAATGTAGCAGTAGTAGTAGTTATAGTAGTTATAGTAGTAGAGTAGTAGTAGTAATAGTAATAGCAGTAGTTGTAGCAGCCAATCACAGTTGGACAAACCAGCTTGTCCAAACCTGATTTCAGAAGCTCAGAGGTCAGGCCTGGTCAGTACTTGGATGAGAGACACTGGGAAAATCAGGTGCCACAGGGGGGCGCCAGTCACAAAAACTGCTGTTGTGTCCTTAAACAAGACCCATATTGCCTAGTATGAAAGTGGTGTGTGTGGGAGCCATAGTGGTGTTCAGAAGGGCCGATGGTGTAGATTGGCAGCCTTGCTTCTGTCAGTCTGTCCCAGGGCAGCTGTGGCTACAACACTAGCTTACCACCACTGGGTGTAGAGTGAATGACTACTGCTCTCTAAAGCGTCTTTGAGTGTCCAGAAAAGAGCAGTGGAAAACTGATTGATTATAATTATTATTATACCTCTGCCTTTGTTCTGCTGCTTTTCAAACCTTCTTCACATCTTCACATCATCTCCACATTCCCACATGTCCACTACAGCAGTTCATCGTCACTGTTGATGTCTGCACCTGCCATTATAATATAATGCCACAGTTTATCAATAGGACATGGTCCCTTTTTTTAATGCTGTTTCAGCTGTAGAGGCCAGTAGGTCCTAGTAGTGTAGTAAACAGTAGCAGTAGTAGTAGTAGTAGTAGTAGTAGTAAGTAAGCCCGGTAGTAGTAGTAGCAGTAGTAGTAGTAGTAGCCAGTAGCAGTAGTAGTAGTAGTAGTAGTAGTACAGTAGTAGTAGTCAGTAGTAGTAGTAGTAGTAGTAGTAGTAGTAGTAGTAGTAGTAGCAGTAGTAGCAGTAGAAGTAGTAGTAGTAGTAGTAGTAGTTGTAATAATAGTAGTAGGAGTATAGTAGTAGTTTTAGTAGTACTAGTTGTTGTAGTAGCTGTTGTTGTGATAGTGCTCTGAAGGGGGAGTGTGGAGAGCAAATGGAGGGGAGGTGAATCCGGCATTTTCAAAACAATAAAAGGTAAAATAAACTAAAGGTGATCTAAATACTTTATGTGTTCGCAGTTAATATCCCATAGAAGTAAAATACCCCCCTCCCGTTTCAGGTTCTGGTTTGGTTCTTTGTGGGTTTAGTCTCAGATGTGGTGATTCTGCAAGTGTGAACACATCCCAAATCTTTCTCTATTTTAACCTAATTACAGAGGATAAATAGAGCAGGTCGAGTTAAAATATTCATATTACTTGATTATGAGCCTCAATAGGGAGCGGGGTGTTTTGCTTAATCCTGATTAGAGTTTGTTTGAGTTTTCATGCGCCCTGTTGAGGTGTTAATCTAATGTCTCGCGGAGGTGCCAGACCTGTTCTGCCGTCCGTATGTGCGTCCAGACAGAGGCACGTCGTCATGGAAACAAGCACAACAACAACACAGCGTTTCACTGTCACTTTTCTGCTGCACATTTGAGTCTGAGATACAGCTTTCTAATTCGAGATATTAAGTGATAGTACTTTTAATACATGAAACACCCCACTGTACCAAAATCGACTTTTCAGAGCTTTGAACCGTGTTATAGATGTTTCATTCTTATTCAAGTATTTAGAGGGATTCATGCATGTTTGAGTGATCTTCATTCTCTGTTTTCTCCTCCATGAGTTCACGCAGTGGTGGGAAGGTGACTTTTAAAATGTATTCCCCTACAGATTACAGATTACATACCCCAAAATGTAGTTTGTAACATAATCCATTAAATTACTTAAAGTGAGTAACGTAATCTGAATACTTTGGATTACTTGATTTGCTGTAGAGAAGCAAAGACGAGGAAATCTTCACATAAGAAGTTTTGTTTGCTAAAAGAAAATGAAAAGCTCAGACTTTACTGAAACAAATTAAAAATAGTATTGCTAGAAGACGAGGAGACACGTCCATGCAGCATGATTTAGACTTGTTAAATCCTGTTTGAGACCTGGTTTAGACCTGGTTTTAGACCTGGTTTTAGTCCTGGTTTTGTCTTGGTTTAGTCCTGGTTTAGACATGGTTTAGTCTTGGTTTAGTCATGGTTTAGATCTGTCTTAGACCTGGTTTTAGACCTGGTTTTAGACCTGGTTTTGTCTTGGTTTAGTCCTGGTTTAGACATGGTTTAGTCTTGGTTTAGACCTGGTTTTAGACCTGGTCTAGACCTGATTTAGTGTCCGGCAATGAGTGGAGTTAGCGAAAAAAGAAAAGAAAAGAAAAACAAATAAAGGGATATAGCCCAAAATATGAAAACAGGAAAATACCTCTGTGTAATCCATTTATTTTAACAAAGTAACTGTAATCCAATTACCACTCACTGAAACAGTAAACTGTAACTGAATACAGTTACGGGCCCGTTATATTTACTGAAATGCCTTTTGTGGGGAAGCTGGCCAAAGTGGTTGAAGAAGGAGGCAGAAGGAAAAATGTCCCTTCACCAAAAAAATTTTATTTCATCCTTCACCGAGCAGTGGGCAAAATGAAAATACATATTTACAAAAATAACTGTGCTTCAATAAAGCAAAAGCAACAGAAATTAACGGAACAAAAGAAAATACCCCACGGGCGCCCGGCTGCACTGATGGTGATTCCCCACACCTTTATCGAGTAACTTTTTGTTCAACTGAATTGCACGTTGAGTTGTAGTATATAGTATAGTTTATACTTATTCTACTAGAGTACGTAAGTTACAGTTCTCTTAAAGGTTGTATAGAGGATTTTTCAGGGCGACAGTCCTTGTGCAGGCGTGACACCACCTTCCTCCTCCTCAGCTCCCTCAGTAGAAACATCTCCTCCTCCCGCCTCTTTATTTTACAAATCACATTTGTTCAGAATCACTGTTGAAGTGACCTGTCTGGAAATAATTTAGTAACCGACGCGTCAGTTTTTAGACCCTTCGTCTGCTTCATTTGCACCGTCGCTGGAAGAGATCTCCAAGAATCGTCTCAGTTCGCCTTCGCTCTTCTTCTTCTTCTTTCAGCGACCTCAAAAACCGACTTTTCGAACTGGTCATGGATTCTCGTCCGCCGTCGCGACAAACTTTGTGCAAACTGCGACGAAGCTACAGTTTTAAAAAAGCCTCTAAACCAACGGCATAAACCACGTAATCCCCGCGCGCCGACGAGTCAGTTATACTAGGAAGTTTGATTGACAACCTAACAGCCAATAGATAAAGAGGCAGCCTCGTTTTCTATTGGCTGATG
Source organism: Boleophthalmus pectinirostris (assembly GCF_026225935.1). Taxonomy (NCBI): domain Eukaryota; kingdom Metazoa; phylum Chordata; class Actinopteri; order Gobiiformes; family Gobiidae; genus Boleophthalmus; species Boleophthalmus pectinirostris. Next base: position 6,744,270 of record NW_026571404.1, on the reverse strand, counting down.
TTTATCTGGCCTCACTACTTTCACAGTTTCATTCTTTTTTTTTTTTTGGATCATCATAATTCCAAGGCTGCTGCGTCGCTGTAATGGTATTTTAAACTTTTATTGACAATTTGAAACAAAAAATAAATAAATAAAAATCCTCCATACAACCTTTAAAGCTGCCCACACACTACAGGATTCTTCAGTCTTAAACGATTTTTAAATGTGGAACAAAAAGCACACACCACAGAAACGAGGAGAATCTCAAGAGATTTTAAATCTCCGATCACAAAGATTACGCAGGATCTGTGGACCATTTTAATAGATCCATGACCACGGGCTGCAAAGTTGTGAAAGCACTTCACATCAGCTGTTTCCTGTTGACAGAAAAATGAGTCGCTTTGAGACTCTTAAGCGTTCAAAGATCACAGCTCTGCACTTCTAGATACAAGTCAAAACTGTTATTATTATTTGTGAAATGTGGTGCAAAACTTCAGATACATGATTTTTAAAGCATAAAAGATTGGCAATTAAGTCCACAGGAAGTAGAGTCTCTATCGTTAATCTGCAGCTTCACCTCGAACCATGCGCTGTGTGGATGTAAACAGACACGTGAGGAACTACTCTGGCCTTTTTACTTTTAAAGAACACTTCAAACTAGATTTACAGAGCTGTATTTCAGGAGGACAAATTCTATGGATAATGTGGTAGAAACGATGCTGTTTAAATGTGCAACTTCACAAGAAGTGAGCACTAAAGCCACCTCATTATTCTTCGCTCTTTCCTGAGTTTGTATCTTGCGCCGCTGTGTCAGTCTCTTCGTCTGTCGTCTGTCGCTGATGTTTGGTGATTATGATCTGACAGAGCAGTTCAGAGTCACACCGACATCGCACACATGAGGAGCACAGCGGCTTCAAAATCACACACAAAGACATCAAATCAGGACACTGATCACTGAACTCATTTAAAAAAAAAAAGCAAATCGCAGCATAAATTGGGCAAATTCTCCTGTAGTGTGTGGCGGTCTTTACTTGAGCATAAGTTTTGTTTAATCCTCCCATTGTGAGCAAGTTTACAAGTATCAAAAACACCATGACATAACAAATGATAGTGTTAAACAAATGTGCATGTGTGTTTTTTGCATCCTCTCTTCAAATATGATTCTCTTTTGATTTTTTTGTTGTGATCCATTCTTTGAAAACACCAAACTGTGTGCATTAGACGCTCAAAATACAGTTTTAACTCTTTCCCCCATGAAGACGACATTTGACAACCCACCTCGAACCCTTAATGACGACTTTTGACTCCTCCGCCGTATCACTAAAGACGAGATTTGACGACCTTTAGAAATGGCTCGGTTTTTCACATTTAAACAGAGACTGTGATAGGTGGGGGCCACTACAACCCACACTAGACTGACCAATAGGATTCAAGGATATGTTTTCGCCGATTTTTTCCGAAGTTAATCGAAATAGTGACGATGGTAGCTTCCGGAAAAAACATAACACGAAACACGTGCAATGGAAAGATCGCGGCGCTGCGGCGCACAGTTTTAGAAATAATGAGGAGCGGACGTATTTTATGGATAAGTTTAGAGAAAGTGACTTTTATAGATTTCAAAGTGATGATGTTGAAGTTGATTATAAAGTGGAAAACAGCGACAGCGACGGACTTTCGGGGAGAAGGTGAGAACGCCGCTGATGCGCGTCTGTGTGGAGTCCTGCGATGTCCAAACAAACTATCTGAGCTTTATACTCGATTATGAACCAAAATTGCCCTGAAATCTGGATGTTGCCCAGGCCAGTCCTTTAAAATATTTCAGTCTTTTTTTCCAAGATGCGATGTATAACAGAATCACTACAGAAAAAACGCTCCTGTGGAGCTCTGCACACGAGAAAATAGCCAAGATGACAAATACTGGACTCACACTGACGGGGAAGAGTTTTATTATTATATTATTATATTATAATAAGCTAAATTAGTTGAATAAGCTAAATGAGTTGAATAAATAAAAATAAGTTGAATAAGCTAAATGAGTTGAATAAGTTAAATGGAAAAAAATGAATTAGGTGCACACAGGTGAACAACAGGTAAAAACAGGTGAACACTTGGCTATACTGTATCTGGTGATATGAAATCTGTTTAAATACTTTGACAAAGTATATTTTTTACATATTATTATGAATTTAGTACTCAGAACTTGCAGATATCAGATGCTGAATGTAGTTTTTTTTTTTTTTCGAGTTTGCACCTGACCAGGTAAACTCTCATTTTCAGTGAGCTGTTAAACACCTATAAATGAGTTGAATCACATTTAAATATCCATAAATGAAGAGTTCAGAGTCTAAGGTTTCCAGAGATACAAATATGTCTGTGTTACAATTAAGTTCATGAGTGTAAAAATCATTTATACTCATCACTCGTGGAAGTCTGTTTTCTTTTAAGCAGTTATGCTCTATGGGTGTAGCCCTAGTAACATATGTATGGGTTGTTCCTAGTAGCGTCCAGGGGGGAAAGAGTTAAGCCAAAGATGTTCATTTTGTCTTCTTATGTACTTTATCTTCTTGGGTTCTTTTTAAACACAATACAATAAAGTGTATTTACCTTGTTGACATGTTTCGGCTGCTGCCATCTTCAGAACTGTCCCCGGTGTTGGTGGTGACGTGTCGTATATCAGCTGTTGTTACTTCCTGTAGGCGTGGTCAGCCTGATGGACCTGCAGGTGGCTCAGACTGACCACGCCTCCCGTCGCCCGGTGTCTCTGGAGGAGGGTGTCCCAGGTGTGTGAAAGGACGAACGCGCCGTCATCACGGTTAATGCTGTCTGTGCCTCATTTCCAGATTTCACTGTCCTCCCTGATCCAGTGTTTGAACTTGTTGTTTTCTGATCCAATGACCCGAGCTCCGTCCCGATCCAGAATGTGGTTATTTCTTTCACAGTGTCTGATATGTCGGATTTTAGGTTTTCCTGTTCTGCTTCGTCTTTTTGTGTTCTAGTGAGTTTCCTTTTCGCATTCCTTTGGTGTTTCTTTTTTCAAATGTGAAATGCCCGTCCCGTTTCCCCTATGTATGATTTATTGCATGATTTATATTGAATTTCGTATATGGCATTGCATTTTTGTTCTTGTGGGATTTTATCTTTGGGTTGTACTAACTGTTGGCGGAGTTTTGTGTATGGTTTGACTACAGTGCTTATGTTGTGTGTCTTTTCATGGCTCTGGATGGGTTCAGTTATTCCTCTGATGTACGGAAGTGTGACTGTGTTCTTATGGTCCTGCTGCCCTCTGTTGGTTTGTTGTGTTTTTTTTCCGGGGTTTGTTGGTTTTATTGATAACTTTTTTTATGGCCCAGCTGGGATATTAACATTGTTTGAGTGCTGGTGTAACCCATGTAAACATATGGTTTCTAATATTTCATCGCGTAAAACTTTCATTTCGGACGCTCTTTGAACACACCACTCTTTTCCTAAGTCTCTTTGAATGTATCATGTGCACATGCGGCTTGCACCTCGCTAGAGACGGCAGTGAAAGCACATGAGAACAAGTGATACAGTGATAAACAGTCTGAAAAGTGTAAAAAACAGTACTTTAAACATTTCTTTAAGTTGGTACTTTACAGAGCATTTAGAGTGTCTTACTCCCAATTCTGATTGAGTGGAGAGTGGTTGTTTTCTTGGAAACTCCGATGAGTTACTACTAAACTATGACAAAATAGCAGGATTCTCTCTTGCTAAGTTGCACGTGTTGATTATTGTGTTGTATGTACTGGACGAGTTAAAACCAGTCGGAGTGTTGAATCAAAAAGGGTACTGAGTACTAAACTGACTGTTTTTTATTTTTATTCATGGTTTATATGTGAAGCACTTTTACAAATGCACTATACAAATTTGAATATGCACTTTTATTTTAAACTTCATTTTATGCAGTGCTTATTAAGCACTTTGTCATTTTAATTCATGGGTAAATTCATAGGTAAACTTTTGTTAGAAATAATTAAGGTTAAAATAATAATAAAAGGAAACACATGGAATAATTTAAAAGCCTTAAAAAAAGGGATGAACAGATAATTGGTTTTACGTAATGCTGTATAGCATTTAATTTGAATTCATTGAAGGGATCAATGTAACACAACGATGTAATTGATTTAGAACATTTTATGAGATCTCATTTTATTTAGAAACTATTGTTGAAATTAATTTTATTCATTGTTCTGTACTGTATGTGCAGACTGGTTTTTTAGTGGTCCTGGAACTGATCTTGGAGTACAGTGCTGATGTTGATGGCGAGCCAGACCCAGTGAGAACTCCTTAAGAATCCTGGAGCAGTGTGGCCAGCTGCTTGGGGTTCAAGAAAAGATCTTCAGACCTGACCACTCCCTTAAATCATTGGATCCCAGATAAGAAACAACCAATCACATTTTGGAAAAGATACTTTCAAACAATCCCAAGTCTTGCACCTCAGGACCATGTACCAAAAGACATTTAGCATTCCTAACTTTATTTTATTTTATTTTCAAAGAGCTCAACACCTTTGTCATTTGCACTGGTTTACTGTGCCATTGTTGAATTGTATTAAACCTACCGGCTGTTCAACTTTAAATTTTCTCTCATTTATATTACTCCTCCAGAACCTAGTCTACTCCCTAGTCCTAATTTATTATTAAGTCAGGTGTCTACTCACTTGTATGATGTGTCTTTCCTCCTCTAGTGTTCTTACTACTGAAAGTTTATGTGCAGTGGGATGTTCGGATGTCCAGAGTAGATATTTCCGTCGTTTTCCTCCTCGTGCATGAATTGAATGTTACCTGTATTGTCTTGTCACCACCAACACCGGTGACAGTTCTGAAAACATGTCAACAAGGTAAATACACTTTAATGTATTGTCTTTAAAAAGAACCCAAGAAATCAAATACAGTTTTATTCTTACTTGAGTACTTCTTGACTAATATTATTCTGATTTCACATGAGTACAATTTCTGTTTATGTAGTCAAATTTCCCCAGTGATTATAAAACTTAGCCTTAAATGTAAACCTCTTTCTGAGTAAATTATGCAGTTCTTAACAGTTTGCAGATTAAGAGACTGTAATTACCCAAGTCTCCTCACAGCAACGTCGTCTTCTTCTTCCTCATTTGTGGCGACATCTGGCACAACAGTGTATCTGTGATAGTACATGCATTTGAGATGAGAGGAGGCTCCAGTCATTTGTGCCCCGACCAAACCAAATGTAAATATAGTAATTAAGCATTTGACTAAAGCACCGTCCCTGTAATTTTGATGAGAACTAAATGAGCCTTTGTAGAGTTCAGAGAAAGACGAGTCGATTGTGGGAATATTAATGCAAATTTTATTCTCCTGTGAAGTCCAAATGAAGCGCGTGGAGCAGCAGGAATCCTAATGAGTCTTATATTAAACAGCACAATCAAAGAGCTCCGGTTGGGAACATGTTTAAAGACTACAGTATACACCCACGCTATTTAAAGGCCCACTATGTCACTTTTTGGTTCAGGAACTTGTCACTTGCTTGGGTCTCGGGAGGCACCAGTAGCTCTCTAACTCCTTCCAAGTAGCTCGCCAAAGAATTTCTATATTATAAGTTTTGTGCTGAGTAACAAATTACACGAACTGAATGACTTTTAAACTTGTAAATGTATAATTTTCATACCTAAGTTTACTTTCTGCACTACTAAATGGATAATGGTGTAAGTTTTATAGGCCTCTAACTGTTCCTATCTAAAGCCCGTGGCTCTTATATTTACTCAAAAAATGAGTAGTTCTCAGCAATTTTCGTTTCGTGAAGTGACTTAGTCCACTTTTTATACAGTCTAGTCAGTTGTAGACAAAACCGCTCTAACCGAGACAAGACCAAGACCTCTGAGAGTCGAGACCGAGACTTTTAAAGGCCAAGACCGAGACAAGACTGAGACCACGGCCCATCGAGACCAGCTTTGTAATTTTTGACATTTATTTGTATTTTACAGTTATTTTGGCAAATACACTAGAGGTCAAAAGTTTTAGAACATCACACTTTTTCCAGTTTTTTACTGTTTACTGTTGACCAAAACATATTCTAAACATTTGATTGATGAAAGTGTCCACCTTTGGCAGATTTAACAGCTGAACACACTCGTGGCTCGTTCTTTTTACAATAGAAATCAAATATTCTTCAGAAAGTTCTTCCCAAGTCTGTTGCAGAAGTTTCCATAAATGTGTGGCACTTGTAGGTTGCTTTACTCTTCTGTCCAGTTCATCCCAAACCAGCTCGATTGGGTTTAAGTCTGGACACTGTGCTGCTGCTGGACGCTCCATGTTTTCAAGTTTTACCATCTTGTTCTTTTTTCCTGAGGTAGTTTTGGTAGAGCTTGAACTTGTGTTTTCTTATCTTCTATATCTTTTTTAACCTCTGGATGTTCAGTTTTTACCTTTGTACAATTTCAAGCTCTTCACTGGACTTGCAAGACTTGAATTGCAATAAATAACTGGAAACATTTGGATGTTCTAAAACTTTTGTAATGTTATTGTACATATCAGTTTAATCAGAATAATGTTCCTTTAGGCCTAAAATAAGCCTTCTTTAATCCCACTTCCACTGGTACTTTACAGAAAACTGTGAAGAAAGTGCAGAAAGGATTTTTAAACCTGTTTTTTAAGTTCCTAGCTGGAGTTACATTCTCTTATTGGTTTTGCAGTGGGATTTAGCCTCTGCACATTCACTAGTCTCACGTTGTGACAAATACAGATGCATTTGTGCACTTTTATCAGGCAAACTTCAGCCACATGTCGCGATAAGAAGTTTATTGCCGACAACAGCGGCCGTAATGAAACATGATCGCACTCGACCAGCGTCAGACCTCAAGTTTGAGACAAGATCGAGTCCGAGATGAGACCAAGACTGGTGTTGAGTACTACAGCACTAATACGTTCAGACTGCAGGGCTTAAAGGTTGTATGGAGGATTTTTTTTGTTTTTTTTGTTTCAAGTTGTCAATGATAGCATTATAGAGGTGCAGTAGCCTTGTAATTATGATGACCAAAAAAAAGAGAATAAAAATTCATCAACTCTGGACGTGTGGGGCCAGCTAAACATTTGCCAATAGATAACGACACGGCCTCGTTATCTGTTAGCTGACAGGTATCAATCAAACTCCCTACGTTTCTAGCGTAACTGACCTGCCTGCGCGCCGCCGGTACGTGGTTTACGTACGCCTGTCACGCAGTCCACAGACGCAAGACGCACAGACGCTGTTTACTCCACCAATGCAACAGTTCTTAGCGGCTTTTTTTTGACCTATATCTTCCTCGCAGTTAGCACAAAGTTTGTTGCAATGGCAGACAAGAATCCAGGAGCAGTTAGCCGCAAAAGAAAGTCCGTTTTTGAGGTCGCTGAAAGAAGAAGACAAGGGAAAAGCAGCGAAGCCAAACTAAGGTGATTCTTGTAGATTCATTCCAGCGATGGCGCGACTGAAGCAGACGCAGGGTCTAAAGACTGACGCATTGGTCGCCAAATTACTCCTGGACAGGTAACTTCTGCTTATTATGAAAACGTACTTTATTTCCAAGAGCTAGTCAAACGTTTTTCAGGACACGAAAGCGATATCCTATGTCTGAAAACGTAATTTTCAAGGCAAAGAAAGAGTCCGCTTGCTGCTGCGTGTTGTAGCTAGTTCATTCGCAGAATCTCCGCGCACTCTTCTCTGACCCCTTTCCTGCTCCTGTCCCCACTGCCCGTTCCGCTCTTCCCCTTCTCCTCACTTCTACGGGCACGGAATCTCCGCGACCGCTCCCCTCTCCTCTCTCCTCTCTCCTCTCTCCCTGCTCCGCTCTTCTCCCTGCTCCTCACTTCTCGTCCGCGAACGAAATGTCCGCACACCGCTCCCCCGCTCCTCACTTCTCCGCCTTGCCTAACCAACACTGTAGTTAGTTGTTTACAAGTCATGTGCAGCTCACCGGCTGTAAACAAACCTGTTTCTGGCGTAGTGAGGAGGCGGGAGAAGGCGTTTCTACGTAGGGAGCTGTAGGGGAGGGGGGGTGGTTTCACGCATGCGCAACATTTGAAAAAGGACAAACAGTCGCTGGATTTCTCGTTCCTTGGAAAATCCTCTATACAACCTTTAATGCTCAATTCAGATTTTTTTGTGAAATCCGATGTTTTTGCGAGGTCGTTCACATTTCCAATTAAATGTGACTTGTATGTGATCCCCTGTGTGAACATTAAATGGCCCAAAAGTGTCCCGCATGTGCACTGGAGACACGACGACGTCAACTGCAGTGAGCGTCTCTGTGTTTACAGAAGTTGTCCAAACATGGACGCACCGGAGCCAGAACATGAACAACTTACTTGTTTTAAGGAGGAGATTGAGAAGGAGAAGGACGAGGTTTTTGGCCGTGGCGTTTTGTGGGGCAGCGGCAGCGACGTCCGTTGAAAGGAACGTGTGGATGTGGAGACGGAGCCAAAAGTGATGAGTGGTGATGTGGTTCGCTTCAGTGACATGGAGTTCATTAACAATTTTCACCTACTTCAGCGCAGAATTGTAACGTTTGTGGCTTGTTGATAACGTGTAGGTGGGATGAATGCACTTTGGCTGTTCAGACTGAAGTCGCATGTCAAAAGATCGGATATGTATGTGTGTATGTATGGACCACATATCGAAGTGGCCTGGGTTGCATTTGAAAAAATCGGATCTGTGTCGTTCAGATTGTGATTAAAAGATCAGATACAGGTCACATAGGGGTCAAAAAATGGATTTGGGTCACTTCAGGCTGCAGTCGGAACGTAGCCTATGTTGTGCACCTTTAAAAGAATCAGAAGATCGTTATTTACTCATTTTAAAATGGACCAATTAACTTCCAGTTCAAAACCACAGATTCACATGATTTCTAACTGCTACCTTTACGCAGTCTAGACGAAAATACACTTCCCGATGCCATTTTTTTAGGTAAATTCCAGCCTGATGCAGTAATTATCAGAGTGTGACCAACCTTCACCTTAGAAATTTCAAATCACAGTCATTTTTCTGTCCGAACCAAAAGGAAAATGAGTGCGCGACCCCTGGAGCAGTCAGCCGTGCATGTTTATTTAGCATGAAATGAGGTAATGCTAAAAATACATGAGGCTGGATTGGTGGACGGGATGGGGTTAACTGGTTGGACCCCATCACAGAGACGAGAGGGGGGTTTCGTTTGGAGCTCAGGGGAGGAGGGGGGAGGGGCTATAGGAACAGATCGGACAAGATGGTACAGGGCGGGGCAGCGCAGGAGGTTTAAAATATACAGTTTACTAAAGAACAATTGCAATCAAAGGACAACGGTGGATATTGTATTTGTTTTTAAGTGTTATGGAGTCAGGAGAATGTGCTAATAGGGTCGCCAAAAGTCTCGAAAATCTGATACTAATCGATACTAAAACTAGATTCTCATTTGAGCAAATATCGATACAAAAAAGTCACACTCACAGGACAAAAATGAACTTTAGTCTAAGTATAAGAAGCACCTAGACTAGTATACACCCATCAGAGTCCTGTACGAGTCCATTTTTGGAGAGACCCGCACCCGCACAGTTCAGCACCGCACTCACCCGTTAACCCGTGATTTTATCAAAGTTAATCCCGCACCTGCACAGACCTGTTAACATTCCACCCCCTCCTGTACCCGTGATAAAAAAACACACAAATTAAAAGCATTCTAACTGAAGCATCCATCAGAATATGAATTGAAAAGTTACGACTTCAAGAATTACAATCACGAAATGAAATGAAACTTTTACACTTTCTTCAGTACAAATACGATTTCACAGATGCGACTCGACTGTCAAAAACACGTCGTCACTTCACAAAAAAACACTGATCGAGATGCCGTACACGCTGAACCAAGATTAAACCAGGTCTAACCCAGGACTAACCCAGGACCCAGGACTGATTCCAGGACCATACCAGAAGGACTAAACTAGAACTGAACAAGGACTAAACCAGGACTAAACCAGAACTGAACCAGGACTCGGGGGTCGGGATGGGCTCGGAGGTGCGCCCGCGTAGACCATCAGGTGAACGCAGGCGAAAGGACCAGTGTAGAGCTCCACGCCGCACGAAGGTAAGCACAGCAGTCGCCCAATCGCACTTTGCTGTCACTCTGCTCCACAGGCTCAGGGTTGTCTCTCTTAAGTCCAGTATTAGTCTTGGTTTAGACCTGGTTTAGGCCTGGTGTATTTCTGGTATAGTCCTGGTGTAGTTCTGGTTTAGTCCTGACCCGCCCGTGTGTAATCACTACTCGCCCGCATACCTGCCCGTAAAATTCCAGAACGTCAAAACCTGCCCGTTTCAGCAACACGCGAGTGCCCAACCCGGTACCGGACTCTGACACCCATGGAACACTATCAAACTTACCTGGTTGACTGATGGATTAAACATTCACTGCGTAACTTTTCTGGTGGAGGGTCTGCCAGTTGTTGCATGGAGATGTTATTGCTTTGCCTAAAATGTTTCATGTTTCACTTTACATATTCATCTACCACAGACCTGGGCATTGTCCAGCTCCAGAACCACATACGGCCTTTTGGTTGACTCTGACGGCCCGTTTAAGATCATTTAGAATAACAAAATAAACATGTTTTATCATTTTATCTCATGCATGGACTAAAGCTGCATTGCTTTTATTTTAGAGGTGTTTTTTATGAAATCTTTTTGTAAGGCAACTTCACTTTTCATTGCTTAGTCATAACATAAACTCTTACCAGTCTGAGTAGCTCGTCAAAACAATGATATTTACTGTTTTTTATACAGAAATATTTGTTAATATTATGCAGAACTGAGTTAAGCATTTTGGCTCGGCCCTCCATAATATTTTCTGTTTTTCATTTGGCCCCATGTAAAAAATAATTGCCCACCCCTGATCTATTGATTATGGGTGTTTCTATTGCCCCAAAATACAATTATTCCTTCTGTGAATGAGGGCGACTCTCCACAGATCTGAAATGTAATGTAGCACAGTGCTGTGACCTGCTTGTCTCCCCTATCCCTGATACATACAGGTTTAATCTATACTGTGGGACTCTTAAAGGTTGTATGGAGGAATTTTTAAAAGTTTCATATTGTCAGTGAAAGTTTAAAATACATTTACAGAGATGCAGCAGCGTTGTAATTATGATGACCAAAAAAAAAAAAAGAATGAAAATCTATCAACGGTGGATGTAGTGAGGCCAGATAAACATCAGCCAATAGATAACGAGGCTCCCTCATTTTCTATTGGATGTTTGGTTGTCAGTCAAACTCCCTACGTTTCTGAGATTACGTGGTTCATGCAGCGGTTCTTAGAGGCTTTTTCTAACTGTAGCTTCCTCGCAGTTCACACAAAGTTTGTCGAGATGTCGGACGAGAATCTACGACCAGTTCGCCGCAAAAGAAAGTCAGTTTTTGAGGTCGCTGAAAGAAGAAGAGAAGGGGAAAAGGAGCAAAGTCAAACTGGGGTGATTCTTGAAGATCTCTTCCAGCGATGGCGCGAACGAAGCAGACGAAGGGTCTAAAAACTGACGCGTCGGTCGCTAAATTATTTCTAGACAGGTCACTTCAACAGTAATTCTGAACGCGCGCTGGTTGTAGACAAGCGTGATTTCTAGAGTAAAGAGGCGGGAGGAGATGTTTCTACTGAGGAGGAGGAAGGTGGTGTCACGCATGCACAACATTTGAAAAAGGACTGTCGCTGTATTAGTTTTCCCTTAAAAAATTCTCTATACAACCTTTAAGAAGCACGCCTTTAATGCTGTAAATCAGAATTGAAATACAGTTAAATGAAATGTTAACAGTATAGACCCAGAAACCAAAATAATGTAGGTATAAGCAGGTATTTTAATATATTCAGGTCAGGGGTGGGCAGTTATTTTTTTCCATGTGAGAAACTGAAAAATTGTGGAGGGTTTGGCCAAAATGCTTAACTCAATTCTGCACAAACCCTTTTGGTAAACTGATAATATCCCCATGTTTGTATTTTTGGGTGCTTGGATGTCTGTCGTATAGAACAGCTTTTTTTTTTTTTTTTCATTTGTAAAACCAGCCAGAGCACAGTCAATCCCAAAAGCCTGTATTATGACTGCAGACATTGCGCAGCAGTTTCATTTTGGCACAGTATGGCTTTAATAGTATACGCTCTGCTCTTAGTGGAAAAACAAAACACACACACAAAAAGTACTCATTTACAAGAGTACAGTAGGCTACCCAAACTTTAAAGATGCACTGGGTTATTTCTAGCAACCTGCTTGTCTCCATGGAGATGTTAATGTTTGATAAAGCATTTTTTCAGATTCACTGTTGCTGAAAATCATGCGCTCTTAGACCCGCCTCTCTACAGATCTGACCTGTAACTTGGCTCGACAGCATCCCCTATGCATATCCACAGACACAGATACATTTAATGCCATACTGTGGGACATTTGATTATAGGCAAAGCAATAACATCTCCATGGAGACAAGTAGTTGTTGAACCAGTAACATATTGCAGCTGTTAATTGTTCAGATCAATTAATGAAACAGGCTTAAAGGGTCAATATTACACTATTTTCTGATCTGTTATAATGTTGTTTCTTCATCACAAATTGACCTGGAGTTGTGTTTTTGTTTCATTCACATGTTTAACACACAAACTCTGCGTTTTTAGGCTCTTTAGGTTCTTCTCTCAAACAGAAAACACTCTGTTACACATTGTGAAGTCATGTGGTAATACAGGGAGTGCTCCATTGTGTTTTTAAACTCAATACGCTTTCATTAAAACCATGTGGATAATTTCTAGCCTAACCGTCTGACCTCGCAGCATTAGGATTCATTCGCTCAACGGTAGGCGGGCACTTTTTCATTTAACCATCCATCCATCCATCCATTTTCGTCGCTTATCCGGGCCGGGTCGCGGGGGAGCAGCCTAAGCAGGGACTCCCAGACTTCCTTCACCCCAGACACGTCCTCCAGCTCCTCCAGGGGGACCCGAGGCGTTCCCAGGCCAGCCGAGAGACATAGTCCCTCCAGCGTGTCCTGGGTCTTCCCCGGGGCCTCCTCCCGGCGGGACATGCCCGGAACACCTCCCGAGGGAGGTGCCCAACAGGCATCTGGAACAGATGCCCGAGCCACCTCAACTGGCTCCTCTCACGTGGAGGAGCAGCGGCTCTACTCCGAGCTCCCCCGTGTGACTGAGCTCCTCACCCTATCTCTAAGGGAGCGCCCAGCCACCCTGCGGAGGAAACTCATTTCGAGCGCTTGTATCCGCGATCTCGTCCTTTCGGTCACTACCCAGAGCTCATGACCATAGGTGAGAGTAGGAACGAAGACTGACTGGTAAATCGAGAGCTTCGCCTTTCGACTCAGCTCCCTCTTCACCACAACGGTCCGATACAGCGACCGCATCACTGCCGAAGCTGCACCGATCCGCCTGTCAATCTCACGTTCCGTCCTTCCCTCACTCGTGAACAAGACCCCGAGATACTTGAACTCCTCCACTTGAGGCAAAGACTCCCCACCACCCGGAGAGGGCAAGCCACCTTTTCCGGTCGAGAACCATGGCCTCGGACTTGGAAGAGCTGATCCTCATCCCAGCCGCTTCACACTCGGCTGCAAACCGCCCCAGTGCACATTGCAGGTCCTGGTTCGTGAAGCCAACAGGACAACATCGTCCGCAAACAGCAGAGATGAAATCCTGTGGTCCCCAAACCGGACCCCCTCCGGCCCCTGACTGCGCCTAGAAATTCTGTCCATAAAACAATGAACAGAACCGGTGACAAAGGGCAGCCCTGGCGGAGTCCAACATGCACGGGAACAGTCTGACTTACTGCCGGCAATGCGAACACAGCTCCTGCTCCGGTCATACAGGGACCGGACAGCCCTTAGCAAAGGGCCCCGGACCCCATACTCCCAGAGCACCCCCCACAGGACACCACGAGGGACACGGTCGAATGCCTTCTCCAGATCCACAAAACACATGTGGACTGGTTGGGCAAACTCCCATGAACCCTCGAGCACCCTATGGAGAGTGTAGAGCTGGTCCAGTGTTCCACGGCCAGGACGAAAACCACACTGCTCCTCCTGAATCCGAGGTTCGACTATCGGCCGGATTCTCCTCTCCAGTACCCTGGCATAGACCTTACCGGGAAGGCTGAGAAGTGTGATCCCCCTATAGTTGGAACACACCCTCCGGTCCCCTTCTTATACAGAGGGACCACCACCCCGGTTTGCCAGTCCAGAGGTACTGTCCCCGACCGCCACGCGATGTTGAAGAGGCGTGTCAGCCAAGACAGCCCCACAACATCCAGAGACTTCAGTACTCAGGACGGATCTCATCCAACCCCAGAGCCTTGCCACCAAGGAGCTTGCCAACCACCTCAGTGACTTCGGCCAGGGTGATGGATGAGTCCGCCTCCGAGTCCCCAGCCTCGGCCTCCTCCTCGGAGGACGTGACGGTGGATTGAGGAGATCCTCAAAGTATTCCTTCCACCGCCGGACAACGTCCCCAGTCGAGGTCAACAGCTCTCCCCCCGCACTGTAAACAGTGTTGGTGAAGAACTGCTTCCCCCTCCTGAGGCGCCGGACGGTTTGCCAGAATCTCTTTGAGGCCGTCCGATAGTCCTTCTCCATGGCCTCCCCGAACTCCTCCCAGCTCCGAGTTTTTGCCTCCGCGACCACACGGGCTGCAGCACGCTTGGCCCGCCGGTACCTGTCAGCTGCCTCAGGAGTCCCCCGAGCCAGCAAGGCCCGATAGGACTCCTTCTTCAGCTTGACAGCATCCCTTACTTCCGGTGTCCACCACCGGGTTCTGGGGTTGCCGCCGCGACAGGCACCACAGACCTTACGCCCACAGCTCCGAGCAGCTGCATTGACAATAGAGGCGAGAATGAAGCCCACTCGGACTCCATATCTCCAGCCTCCCGGAATCCGGGGAGGAATCATTTAACCAATTGTTGCTATTTGGTCATGACGTATGTAATGCTCCAGAACGCTGAGCGGTGTCCAAGTAATTGCCAGCACAACAGCAAACAAAGCCATTGATCCATTTTCTTACGTTTATCCAGGGCCAGGTAGCGGGGGCAGAAGTCTAAGCAGGGACTCCCTGACTTTTCACCCCAGACACGTCCTCCTGAGGCGTTCCCAGGCCAGCTCAGAGACATAATAGCCCCATAGGGCCTCCTTCCTGTGAGACATGCCCAGAACACCTCCCGAGGCGCCACAGGAGGCACCCAGAACAAATGCCTGAGCCATCACAGCTGGCTTCTCTTGGCGTGGAGGAACAGCGGCTCTACTCCGAGCTCCTCCCATGTGATTGAGCTCCTCACCCTATCTTTAAGGGAGCGCCCAGCCACCCTATGGAGGATCCGCGATCTTGCCCTTTTGGTCATTACCCAAAGCTCATGACCACAGGTGAGGGGAGGAACAAAGACTGACCGGTAAATCGAGAGCTTTGCCTTTTGGCTCAACTCCCTCTTCACCACAACAGTCCGATACAGCGACCGCATCACTGCAGACGCTGCACCGATCCGCCTGTCAATCTCACACTCCATCCTCCCCTCACTCATGAACAAGTCCCCGAGATACTTGAACTCCTCCACTTGAGGCAGGGACTCTCCACCCACAAACAAAGCAGAGAGTGAAAATCCTCAATCTCAGGAATCGTTGCCAACACAGAATGTCTGTCTTCGTCTACATCCATCTCGATGCTTTGTTTACTGTTGTGCTGTTCCACAAAAGGGACGCAGACAGAAGCTTGAGTTTGACGTCATTTCTTCACAGCTCTTCACTGATTGGCCGGTGCGTGATCTACAACTTCTGGGCTCTTGCAAACCATTTAGTGTATTCCGATTCTGAAGGTATGTTTCTTAAGAGGTAACAACATTCTAACATGGCTAAACTCTCACACGAGTCAACTTTGTATAATATAGCACCTTTAATTATTAATTTTAACACAACAGCCTATAAATATGTATATTATTTTCCAAGGAAGATGTAACTGTTTATGCAAAGTCTCTGAATAAAACTCTGCTTGTTTCTAGGTGATAAAACATGGCTCTGGGCTGTTGTCAGCATTTTCACAGCACCTGGGGCTCCTAACCTCCCTGTTCCTGTTGTACTAAAGTTTGAAAATCAGTCTGTAACATGGTACAAAGTATTCAAGGACTTCTGTTTTAACTGGGAAGAGGTCTAGAGTGCACTGTAGGAGCTTAAGGAGGAAGAGGGGGGGCTGGAAAGGCTGAGGGGGCTGGTTGTGGAGGGAGGGGAGAGAGAGTGGATTTAGATTAATGCCGAGGGAGATGATTGGTTGAGAGGCAAAGGTAGCAAAATGTAAAAGACTTATGGCACAAAATAGACAGAAAATAACGAGCTGGATGAATAAAAGCTTGAATTTTAAGAGCTCATATTACACTATTTTCTATGTTACATAACTGCAGCCTCGATGAGCTTCATTTGACTGGAGCCAAACGCTATGGGTCACGTCTCGGTCCACTTTTTATACTTTACACTATGTTTTGCACCTTTAAAAGAATTAGACTCAGAATTAGAATCAGAAGGTCATTATTTATTCATCATATGTGACCACTTCATGACGTCACAAGGTGGAACAGAGCATTTTGAGGTTTGGACATGTAGACAGACTAATGATAAGTTTTTGAGGAGGTAACATGGCATCATAACATGGCTTAAATTTCACAAGAGTAAAGTTTGTGTAATATAAAAAGCCAGAGAGTTATCAGCGTTAAAACACCAGAAATGGATGTCATCATTTTAGATTTTAGCTCTGCGGGAGGTTCACTGTTTTTGAAGAAATATCCAAACTTATGATCCACAAATTTTGAACCTTATCATTCGGGATTTGCGCCACAAACTTTCATGGACAGGCCCAGTAATTACAGATATATTAACCATAAACCAGGTTAACAAATCTGCAGTCTTACAGTGAAACATGTTGTGCCTCATTCATGAAACATTCTTCTGAACAAATTTGTACTTAAGTCCATCTTCTGAACATTTTTGGCATTCACAAAGCTTTTTCTTAACTGAAAATGTTCTTTTGGAAGAGCATATCTTATAAACGGTCAGGAGCACTCATAAGAACAAAAAATCTGCTGTTTTAGAATCTTATCTCTGATATTGAAAGTGTTAAAAACCAGTGCTTAGGGACAAAGGAAAGTAACACCAACAAGATGTGATGTAAAGTAAATGTAAGGAAGTACAGTGACACAAACATGAAGGTTTTACAGAAAATGAATAAAACAGAATTCTGAATAAGGATAAATCACAGAAGATACAAATGGTCTAAACCAGGACTAAACCATGTCTAAACCAAGTCCATACCAGGTCTAAAACCAGGTCTAAACCAGGTCCATACCAGGTCTAAACCACGACTAAACCAAGACTAAAACAGGTCTAAAACAGGATTTAACAGGACTAAATCATGCTGCATGGACCGTGTCTCTTTGTCTTCTATCAATAATACTTTCAATACGGTTAACGGTTAATGAAAAGCCCAGTCTTTACTGGGCTTTTCATTTTCTTTTAGCAGACAAAACATCTTATGTGAAGATTTCCTCGTCTTTGCTTCTCTTCAGCAAATCAAATAATCCAAAGTATTCAGATTACGTTACTCACTTTAAGTAATTTAATGGATTACATTACAAACTACATTTTGGGGTATGTAATCTGTAATCTGTAGGGGAATACATTTTAAAAGTAACCTTCCCAACACTGCTGACGACGACAGAGGTTTTTCTCAGGCCTGATGACTTTTAGTTTACTCCGATGCCTGTCCGTCTGAGACCTGATGCATTTTCTCGGGTCCTGACTCGAACTGGGAAGTACGAGCACATAAGTCCTGGTCTCAGGTCTCTGCTCTGGCTCCTGTGGCTCAGAGACTTTAAAGCAGCTCTGCTTGTACAAGTGTCTCCATGGCCGAGCACCAAAGTCCATCTGTGACATGTTAGTGTCATATGAACATCTCACACTCTGAGGAGCTCAGGGACCGACCTCCTGCTGGTGCCCAGAGTCACGACTAAACAAGGGGAGTCAGAGTTTCAGGTTCATGCAGCTAAAACCTGGAACAGTCTGAACATGTGAGACAGACTCTTCTGTGACTCTGTTTAAATCCAGACTCAAAACATTTCTGTTTGACTGTGCAAATAACTGAAAGGTTTTCATTCCGCACTCTTCTCTCCAATTTATGTCTCTCCTTTTTATTTTAACCTTCATGATTATTTATGTTTTGATTTGTTTTTATTATGATTTTAATGTATTTCTTATTCTGTAAAGCACTTTGAATTACTTTGTGTACGAATTGTGCTGTACAAATAAACTTGCCTTGCCTTTTTGTCTGATGTCTGTCACCTGAGTTTTTCTGAGGATGTCCTAAAATGAACACCGTACCAGTGCCTCCTCGTGGGCCTCCGTCACACTCCTGCACCTGGTCACTGCGCCGGACTCTACACCTCCGCTAACTCGATTTGAAACTATAGCGATTCAATCTATTGTAATTTAATTCAGAACCCAAACCCTCACTTTGACCTGGCCTTTTACACAACGCTTTTAAGGCAGTTTTAATTAAATCTCATTTGTATAATTTCTTGCGCCCCGGACGAGGCTGTGTCCCGTTTTAATTGCTGTGTCAGAAGTGGGTGTCTGCAGGAGGCTGGAGCAGACTCAAGAGAAAGTGGGTCTGTTACATCGTCTATTCTCTTAATTAATTTTAAATTCAAGTGAGAAAAACACTTTACGGATGAAAGTGAAATCCTGCGCGTTGTGTTTCTGTGCTGTGTTTAGGCTGATAAGAGACGCATTAAACCTTTCCATATACGAGCCCAAAACTGTGAATCTGCACTAAGGGCTGTGGAAAATAAACACATTCAAAGAGCTGAAGTAATATAAAAGACTTATGCAATGAAAATAAGTTTAAAAAGGCAAAAATATACACAATAAATCTTCAGTTTTATGATAAATATATTGTAAATCTTTAACTGAAATGAATCTTGAGACATCCAAGGATAAAATACTATCACGGACTTAATCAAAACAGCTGGACGGAGCGTTTTCACAGAGTTTTCAGTGATTGCCTCTTGTTTTTGGGAGAGGACCAGCTGTGATTTAGTTTCTGCAGCAGTGGGCGAACACCTGGGCCACGTCGCAATTCTCTTTTGTCTTGACGGGCTCTATTCACATCACAAAACCACACGACATTTAGCGATAATAACTCAATAGTAAATGACCTGGTTTTCTTCTAGATCTCATTGTCTTTTATAAATTGCCGATTAATTTGTGTCTTTTAATTTGTCTAACTTCATTAAAAAAAAGATGTCATTGCAGCGTTCTGTTATTTTCGGCAGATCAACCAGCTGCCTGTTTAGTTCAGTTTAGTTTATTAAGATCCCCATTAGCTTCTGAAATATCAGTTGCTATTCTTCCTGGGGGCTCCTCAAAATTCATAATATACATTTTATTGTATTATACACAGTGGCGGGGCATCAGGGCCTGCAAGTCCTTCTCTGCTGGTCTAAAAAAAAAAAAAATCTGAATCACAGACTGATGTTAATGATATTATTATTGAATAAGTCCAAATGGTTTGTCCGTTTCCTTTCAGAGCTTTTTCAATGCTTGTGCTGCTTTCACACATGTATTTTCATATTAAAGCATTTGACCAATCACATTTCAGCCGTCACTTGTTGCCAGGCAGAGTCAAAGTCAAAGAAGCGTCCCTGAGGCCTTCACAATCCATTCTACAGGCCCTCGAACACAAAATAAATGTCCATGAAACTGTTGCTTCAACCAGTCAGATTTTGAGTTGGTGTCGCCAGGGTCTTCAGCAGCGAACGACAACGTCACCGGATTCAGACTCGTGATTGGACAGTCAGAGAGAGAACCAGCCAAAGCAGCAAACTGCATCTGTAGCGGAACCAGGACTAAACCAGGTCTAAACCAGGACTACACCAGGACTAATCTTGGACTTGAGAGAGAGAGAGAGTGAGAGTGAGAAAGTGTCTGCAAAGTGCGATCGGGCGACAGCTGCACTGAGCCCCATGCGGTGTGGTTCTTTCGTCTGTGGTCACCCGACAGTCTACGCGGGCGCACCTCCGGGCCAGTCCGGACAAACAGTCCTGATTTAGTTCTGGTTTAGTTCTGGTTTAGCACCCCAGCGCTCCTCACTTCTTCTCCGTGCACCGCGCGCCCCCCTCTCCTCACTTCTCCATGGCTCTTTATACTGTGTTTAATGTAACTATAAAATAGTTACTGAGGAGGAGTATTGAGGATTGTTTCAGACGGAGCACTACTGAAGGCCTAGGTGTGAAATGCACACTCCATCACTGATTATACATAAACTACACACACACACACACACACACACACACACACACACACACACACACACACACACACACACACACAATAACAAGACATGAAAGCTCAATGTATAGTAAAAGTAATAAACAAAAGTGCAAAGATAAACAACTAATTAAAACTGACCAATACCAATAATACATAAATAAACAGTAACTAGTCATTGTGTAAAAAGGAACAGTTTTAACTTTTTTGAAATAACTTTTTGTAATTTAAAAAAAATAAGAATACTGCCAGTGTGTTCTCTGCAATCATGGCTCAATAAGCAACAGAACGAGAACTGAGAACTTCTTCAGGTGAGCTGGTGTGTGCTGTTTATCTGTTTACTGTCATTTCCTGACTATAAGCTGCTACTTTTTTCTCACATTTTGAACCCTGCGGCTTATACAACAATGCAGAGAATATATGGACATATTATTTGTTTATCAACACAGCGGAGGAGCGTGCAGCCTGAGAGCAGAAAATAGAGCCGAGCAGTCTGTGGGACCTGGGACACATTTTGAAAGCTTATGGCGGGCGTGGGCGGGAGCGGGACTACACAATGTGGGAGCGGGCGGGTGGGATGATAAACTGCAGTCCCCCAAACTAAATATGAGTGTAAAGTGAAATATATTGAAATGATTAATGTTTGCCTATCATACATAATGTGCTGGATATTTTATTTGGCATTAATAAAAACATACCCCACACAGCGGGACAAAATATCCCAGATCCAGGCAGGAGCGGAATGAAAATTACAATTCTTTGCGAATGAAAGTGGGACTGAAAGTTCTGTCCTGCACAGACCTCTAGCACATACGAGAGCAGATGCGGTTCGAGTGGCTTACAGGAGGAGACGTGGTCCGCACAGCATGGTTTAGTCCTGGTTTTAGATCTGGTTTTAGAGGTGCAGAAAAGGTGCAGTCCTCACGGCGTACGCAAAAAAACAAGCAGCACATGGGAGGAGGCACAGTCCACGGGAAGAGGCATGGTCCATGGGAGGAGGCACGGTCCACGCACCATATCGGTGGAGGCACGGTTCACGGAGAGGAGGCATGGTTCATGCAGCACACAGGAGGAGGCACAGTCCACAGGAGGAGGCACAGTCCACAGGAGGAGGCATGGTCCATGGGAGGAGGCACGGTCCATGGGAGGAGGCATGGTCCACGCAATGCACGGGAGGAGGCACGGTCCATGGGAGGAGGCACGGTCCACGCAGCGCACCTGAGGAGGCACGGCCCATGGGAAGAGGCACGATCCATGGGAGGAGGCACGGTCCACGCAGTGCACAGGAGGAGGCACAGTCCACAGGAGGAGGCATGGTCCATGGGAGGAGGCACGGTCCATGGGAGGAGGCACGGTCCACGCAGTGCACAGGAGGAGGCATGGGAGGAGGCACGGTCTATGGGAGGAGGCACGGTCCATGGGAAGAGGCACGGTCCACACAGTGCACGGAAGGAGGCAGGGTTCACGGAAGGAGGCACGGTCCAAGCAGTGCACAGGAGGAGGCACGGTCCACGGGAGGAGGCACGGTCCACGGGAGGAGGCACAGTCCACAGTGGAGGCATGGTCCATGGGAGGAGGCACGGTCCATGGAAGGAGGCACGGTCCACGCAGCGCACCTGAGGAGGCACGGCCCATAGGAAGAGGCACGATCCATGGGAGGAGGCACGGTCCACGCAGTGCACAGGAGGAGGCATGGGAGGAGGCACGGTCCATGGGAGGAGGCACGGTCCATGGGAAGAGGCACAGTCCACACAGTGCACGGAAGGAGGGCAGGAGGCACGGTCCACGCAGTGCACAGGAGGAGGCACGGTCCACGGGAGGAGGCACGGTCCATGGGAGGAGGCACGGTCCACGGGAGGAGGCACAGTCCACGGTGGAGGCATGGTCCATGGGAGGAGGCACAGTCCACACAGCACACCTGAGGAGGCACAGTCCACAGGAGGAGGCATGGTCCATGGGAGGAGGCACGGTCCATGGGAGGAGGCACGGTCCACGCAGCACACCTGAGGAGGCACGGTCCATGGGAGAAGACACGGTCCACGCAATGCACGGGAGGAGGCACGGTCCATGGGAGGAGGCACGGTCCATGGGAAGAGGCACAGTCCACACAGTGCACGAAAGGAGGCAGGGTTCACGGAAGGAGGCACGGTCCACGCAGTGCACAGGAGGAGGCACGGTCCATGGGAGGAGGCACGGTCCACGGGAGGAGGCACGGTCCACGGGAGGAGGCACGGTCCACGGTGGAGCCATGGTCCATGGGAGGAGGCACGGTCCACGCAGTGCACGGGAGGAGGCACGGTCCATGGAAGGAGACACGTCCACATGATGCACGGGGGGAGGCACGGTCCACGAAACACATGGGACGAGGGGTTTACGCTTTCACAGCCCGGTACCAAACTACCCACAGCCCGGTACTGGTCCACGGCCCAGGGGTAGGGGACTACTCCAAGGCACTGATGACATGATGCAGACGGGACAGCGGCTCTTTCTGCAGGAGACATGCGCAGTAGAACGCCGAGTGATGCAGTCTGATAATCCTGATGTTTTACTGCCGTGTTACAGGCACTGATCAGAAAAGCATGTACCTGCATTTAATTAAAAGTTTAAAAAAATCTCTGTGTAAATATCTCAAGTTACAACATGGACACCTGCAGCTTATAGAAGTGCTGACTGTATATGTAAGTTTTTTCTTTTAAAATTTAGTTGATGCAGCTTATATCCAAGTGCACTCAATAGTCCAGAAATTACGATATTTTATCTTTGACTAAATGACATTTTAATAGTGTATTTTACTCATGTTCTTTTTGTGTGATTTGTATTTTTTATGTTTTTATTTGTGTGTTTGAATGCATGTGTGATTACTATGCACTCTGGGCTTTTCACACCCTTCCTCCAATGTGTTTTTTTATACTGCAAACGGCAAATAAACTGAACTGAACAAACAAGTCCCTCTTTGGTAACAGTTTTTCAGTTACTCACTCTCACCTTTTTGTTGAAAATCAAACTCCTAAACAGGCCCGTGAAGACTTGTATTGATCACAGGCTCCTGAAAATGTGCTGCTTAAACCCGTTTTGTAGTTTTCCTTGACTTTTCAGACTATTCCCGCCACAGACATACACGCAGAACCCTCCCAGCGCGATAGGAGAGTGCAGACGCCTCGGTGCTTGTCTGTTACACTAATTGCTTGTAGCTTCTGTTCTGTTCGTGACGTGGCTGGGTCGTGTCTGTGTGTGTGATTTAAAAGACAGTATTATTAGAATATGTTTGCAAATAGCTGATTAATTCCAGTCTCCTCGCGGCGTCTTTAAGGTTAGCAGGCAGACGTTCACAGACGGGAGTGAAAACATCTTGACAGTTTGTGCGAGAGACCCAGATTTCAGTTTGAAGCCGCATCACTGCAGCGCGAGACCTCGGCTGTCATACCCGGCGCTCACATTAGGAGGTGTAAATAACAGAAAAAAAAGATGTGTTTTTACAAATAAAGAATTGTTAAGAGACTGGAGTGGTGAGAGAGGAGAGTTGAAGCAAATAGACTCGGTGTCAAGAGGTGCACGAGATATGATTTGAAGGAACTGTTATTGCAATTGGGGCGTTAATGAAAATGAGATGGTAGATGCAACAGATAATGTGTTTATCAGATCAAAATATGAAGTTGTATTTTTGTTGGCTCAGAATAAATGATACTTCGAAAAGCATTGAAATTAGATACTCATTTGAGCAGGTATCAATACTAAAAAAGTCACAAGCTGAGTAGATTTAGAATGATTTTGAGCTTTATCAGAACAAGTTTAACAGCACATAGACTAGTATACGCCCACGGACCAACATGGAACCCACCTTGATGAATAAAGGATTAAATCAGACATGTCAAATTTGACTTGTGATATAATTATATTTGGCCCACGAGATTATATCAAATATGTATTAGAGCTGCCCACCGGTTACAGATAGACTATAGAGACATTATTTATTTAAAATGTTGTTAGTGAGTGCGTATACATGCACATCAGTATCCCAGTTATGATCGGGTTTTTTGAGTGCATGGTGCATGTAAACGCAGTAACCCGGTTTCAGTATCCCGGTTATGGCAGTATCCCGGTTATTAGAAACCGGGTTACTGTAGCTGGTCTATTCCGATAGTAACCGGGATACTGTGGCATGTAAACACAGTATCCCGTATTACTAGTAGTATAATTAGTATTACTGCAACGTAAAGTTAAGTGTGCATGCTTCCAAAAGACACTTTCCAGTCTTTTCACCACAACAGTAGCGACATAAATAAATTGACCAACATAAATAAAGTGACCAAATGAGTGAAATGACTGTAAAATTAAGAGCTGCACTAAACCTGCACACGTACGACCTGCACTCGTGTGATCGCTGAAAAGCTAAAACATCAACTATCTCCTATAGGATATATGCACAGAACAGACTCACCATCATTAGCGCCTCTTCTGTCACAAAAACAACACACATAATCCACAAAGTCGTGTCATTTAGTCCAAAAGAAGCTGAACCGCATCAGCGGCACAAGGAGCGAGCTGTTTTTATCACTGCTAACAGTTTATGCTAATTAGCCAAACGGTCTTAAGTTTCGTTTCTGTAAAACTTAAACAAATGTGATCAGAGCTGAATTATCTGATCAAACAGGCTGATGTGTCTATAGTGTTTATGGTTTATATGTTGTAAAGTTGAGTTTATTTATGCAGAAGATTTTAATGAAGAATCTGTTGGGTTTGATCTGTGCAGTGGATTGTGGGAGATCTCACAGCTCCTCACCGCTGATTAAACCTCTTGAGCTTCCTCTGCTAAAGGAGCTCACGGTTTGTATTTTTCCTGGTTTATGAAATTGATTTAAGTTAATTTTTTACGCTTGCGCATTTGTAAGTTTATGTCAAGAAACCAGGATACTCCATTTGATCATGTAGACGGGATATGAGTGTCCCGGTTTCTCAGTGCGCATGTAAACGCAGTAACCCGAATACTGACATAACCGGGATATGGCTAATAACCGGGATACTGATGTGCATGTATACGCACTCATTATTTTATATTATGCTTGTTCTGAATTCAAAACTATTATTAAACATTTATTTAAGTAAGAAAAGGTTAACCATTACATATCTTGAAAGAAGAGAAAACATGCAGATGTTGTTGAAAATTTTCAATAAATATTTAGTTTGGCCCACGGATTAGTCCCAGTTTTTAATTTTGTCCTTCTGAGAATTTCAGTTTGACTCCCCTGGATTAGACAGATATAAGACCACATGGTGATATAGGCGAGTTTCAGCTGACGTCATTGTTATTAAAAGCCCGCGTTGCATGCTGGGAAATATTTTGGTCTGAGGCAAGAAACACGATAGTGGTCAAACACAGTGCGTAACCTCGTGTATTTATCCTCGATAAATGCAAGGTAAATTAACCTGCTGCATTATCAGATGCACAAATAGAAGCAAGGAAGAAGGAAAATGTCTTTTTCGTATTCTGAGTGAAAAGAACCGCTAACGGCGAATTAAACGACTTTCAAACATTCGCAGAGCAAACGTAGAAGATCCTAACAAACCGTGGACTCCAACAAGTTCAACAACACATCGAGACTCTTGGAGGTTTTCATCTTTTCTGCTGTGAATGGCCCAGGAGTTTCCACCAAGTCATTGTGGATATCGCCAAAGTGAATATTTGTCCAGGTAGTTGGTGATTCTGACCAGAAATTTGGTTTGGTCCAGGCTTTGTCGGGGTTGAAAAAGGGTGATTTGGCTCCATCGATGCTTATGACCAATTTCTGGTCAAATGGTCTTGGGTCCTC
Organism: Boleophthalmus pectinirostris; assembly: GCF_026225935.1. Classification (NCBI taxonomy): domain Eukaryota; kingdom Metazoa; phylum Chordata; class Actinopteri; order Gobiiformes; family Gobiidae; genus Boleophthalmus; species Boleophthalmus pectinirostris. Next base: position 6,718,165 of record NW_026571404.1, on the reverse strand, counting down.
TGCCGTTAGAGTGGATAAATAACCGGGATCAATACCCTTTACGTGCTTTTTCGCTCCGTCCGTCATGTTGAATTAGTGTTTATTTTATGTTTACCAAAATAATTCCCAACATGCAACGCGCGCTTTTGTCAACAATGAAACTCGCCTATAAAATGAAGTATTGTTGGGCATTTAAAAAAAAAAAAAAAAAGTAATTCATTACCGTTACAGATTACTTCCCCCAGAAAGTAACTGAGTTAGTTACCATGCTGTAAAAGTAATGAATTACTCAGCAAAGTAATTATCCAGTTATTTGTCATGTCATATTATTGCCCAAACAATGGAGTTTGTCTTTAATACAGCGGCTCCGTCTCCATCTTGGCTGGAGCTCAGGCTCGCTGCACCGGGGCTCGGGGTGAACAGCGGTGAGAGGTGTGTTAGAGGTGTGTTAGAGGTGTGTTAGAGGTGTGTTAGAGGTGTGTTAGAGGTGTGTTAGAGGTGTGTTACACGTGATGAGGAGAGGCGCTTCATTAGATTCGAGTTACTTGGAGATGGCGCGGACAGATTTTTTTTCCCGGGGGCACAGTTACACTTAACATACACATTCTCGCTCTTTTATTTCAATGAGGGAGAAAAAGTGTCGGTATTTCCAGTTTGAAAACGCTGCCTTTGAATGTCCCTGGTTTCTTGTGGTCACATTCTCGTTGAGTTTGTTTCATTTGGCGTGAGCAGAGACTCCGCCCACCCAACTTCTGAGCCGATCACGTTGGCCCTGCCCTGTCCCTCACTTTCCTCGCTCCTGCTGATGACGATGTGAGTCTGTCCGCTGCATGAAGCCTGACACAACGACGCCTCATTCAACCCAACTGTAACATGTTTGTCGTTTGTTGTAACGATGAGGAGAGTAATTCATTAGATCACTCCGTTACCGAAAATGTAGCGCCGTTGTACTTAAACGCCGTTATTCTCAACACTGATTATGACTTCATCTTGAGTGTGTGGAGGTGAGGAGCAGAGTTTTGTTCTGGATCTGGTATTTTTTGTGAAGTCAGTGCAGATGGGTCAGAGTGAGAGAGATGTGTTGTTGTCAGGGTCTGGTGGTACATAAACAAATCAGAGAAATACACAATCTGTCTGTCAAAACAAACATGAGGGTTTAAATTGAAATGAAATTGAAACATGAATGAATGAAAAGAGAATATTAATACAAGGCAAGTTTATTTGTACAGCACAACGTAATTCAAAGTGTTTTACAGAATAAGAAACACATTAAAATCTAAATATGAACAAATCAAAACATAAATAATCATCATAAAATTAAAACAAGAGAGAAGAGTGCAGAATGAACCAGTTTTTTACTAAAGTTTAATATGAACCTTCCACATTCAGACTGACTGGACTGACTCGTGCTCCCGTCTGCCCCGGACTCCTCCTGTCCCATCTGTAGAGGAGGACATGTCCCCTGCCTCTAAGAGCCCAAAATCAGGGTCATGGAGGGAGGGGAAGGGGTCACTCTTCACGCAGGGCCCCAAACATCACCGGAAGGGCCCCTGGTGTGAGCAGCTGCGGTGGATCTGTCTGGAGCTGCCAGTTTTTGAAAGTCAAACTGAGCCTGAAGATTTAGACTCTGGAAATAACTGTCCCTGAGACGTCAGCACAGTCACACTTCTGATGTGATGCAGACAGACTAATAATAAAGTGTTACTCAAACACGTGTGAGAATGAAACGAAACACAACTCCAGGTCTGGTTTGAAGAGGTAACAACATGTACAATCAGGGACGTCGGACTTGGGGGGTATTTATTTGTTTTAAATGAGTTTTAAATAGAAGACAAACAAATATAAATAGAATTTCCTAGGGGTGTAACGGTACGTGCAGTGGCGGAGCGTGCATTTCACACCTAGGCCTTCAGTAGTGCCCCGTCTGAAACAATCCTCAGTACTTCTCCTCAATAACTATTTTATGGTTACATTATACACAGTGTAAAGAGTCGTGGAGAATCCATGCACAGAGAAGTGAGAAGAGGGGGGTGTGCGGAGAAGAAGTGAGGAGCGCTGGGGTGTTAAATTAGGACTAAAACAGAACTAAATCAGGACTAAAACAGAACTAAACCAGGACTGTTTGTCAGGACTGGCCCGAAGGTGTACCCTCGTAGACTGTCAGGTGACCGCAGACGAAAGGACTGCGCTGCCCGGGACTCGGGACCAGCAGCTGCACATGGGACTCAGTGCAGCTGTTGCCCGATCACACTTTGAGGACACTCTCTCATTCACTCTCACTATCTCTCTCACTCAAGTCCAAGATTAGTCCTGGTGTAGTCCTGATTTAGACCTGGTTTAGTCCTGGTTCCGCTACAGACGCATTTTGCTACTTTGGCTGGATCGCTCTCTGACTGTCCAATCAGCGGGTCTGAATCCAGTGACGTTGTCGTTCGCTGCTGAAGACCCTGGCGACACCAACTCAAAATCTGATGGGTTGAAGCACCAGTTTCATGGACATGTATTTTGTGCTCCAGGGCCTGTAGAACGGATTGTGAAGGCCTCAGGGACACTTTTTTGACTTTGACTCTGCCTAGCAACAAGTGACGGCTGAAATGTGATTGGTCAAAGGCTTTAATATGAAAATACATGTGTGGAAGCAGCACAAGCATCGGAAAAGCTCTGAAAGGAAGCAGACAAACCATTTGAAATTATTTAATGATAATAATAATAATAATAAATATAATTAACATCAGTCTGTCATTCAGATATTATTTAGGCCCTGACGCTCCACCACTGGGTACATGTATTTGAGCTGAACCGTTTCAGTACGGGACGTTTGGCTCGGTGCAGGGCTGTGCGTGACTGAGCTCTCGCAATGTGTGTGTGTTTACATTCGGCCACTTCACAGACTCGGCTCTTTTAATATTCACAAGGGCCGTGATTGAGGCGGTGCTTTATAGTTAGGGCGGCCGCCTTGACAATAATTGCCCCCCACCTTGAATACGTCCCTCGGAACCACGTGAAACCTCGCAAAACTATGGTCGTCGTGCCCTGGTCCTCACTTTCGTATTTCTACTGCACAGAATTTCTGCCCCCCCGCAGGTCTGAACTTACTGAAGACAATGTGGACAAGTTGTTTTTTCTGGCCAAAAATCTGAAGATTGAGTAAAACTTCATGCTGGAACTGTTAGTGCTGCACTTTACTTTTTGAAAAGATTTGTTTACTGTTTACAAGGAATTTACTTTTTCAAACATTCGTTGCTTATTTGAGAATATTTTATGTAACTTATTAGTATCACCAAGCAGCACTTTGCATTTATTTTATTTTCCCTTTTGTATAATGTTAAAACAAATAGTTGGTTTAATAAAAACACAAATAAAAAACACAAATGTTTTTTTCCAATACTGTACTGAAAATGAACCGCACTGTGACCTCAAAACCGAGCCATGTACCGAACCGTGATTTTTGTATCGTTACACTCCTAGAATTTCCACTTGCTTCCCACGTACTTGTTTAATTGAAGGTTTAGTTTAACAAAATCAAGTAACAGGGGTATAACTTGTGCTCATATTAACCATTGGTCAGTTTTAAGTATTACACCTACACTTGATGAAGGAGTGAGCAATATTAGCAGCTTATGAATTTCAATTGCCTCAGTGAGTGCGTATACATGCACATCAAAACCCGGTTATTAGCCATATCCCGGTTCTGTCAGTATTCGTTACTGCGTTACATGCGCACTGAGAAACCGGGACACCATATTCGCGTATACATGATCAAATGGAGTGTCCCTTTCTTGACATAATCTTACAATGCGCAGGCGCAAAAATTAACTTAAATCAATTTCATAAACAGGAAAAATACAAACCGTGAGGTCCTTTTAGCATAAGAAGCTAAGGAGCTACGAGATCTCCCACAATCCACTGTGCAGATTCTTCATTAAAATCTTCTGCATAAATAAACTCAACTTTACAACATATAAACCATGAACACTATAGACACATCAGCCCGTTTGATCAGATAATTCAGCTGTGATCACATTTATTTACGTTTTACAGAAAGAAACTTAAGACCGTAGGCTAATTAGCATAAACTGTTAGCAGCGATAAAAACAACTCGCTCCTTGCGCCGCTGATGTGATCAGTTTTTTTTGGAGTAAATGACACGACTCTGTGGATTATGTGTGTTATTTCTGTGACAGAAGAGCGCTAATGATGGTAAGTGTGTTTCGTGCATTATAGAGTATAGGAGATGTTCATGTTTTTACTTTTCAGCGTCACACGAGTGCAGGTCGTACAGTGCAGATTGTACGTGTGCAGGTTTAGTGCAGCTCTTTTATTTACAGTCATTTCACTCGTTTGGTCACTTTATTTATGTTGGTCAATTTATTTATGTGACTACTGTTGTGGTGAAAGGCTGGAAAGTGTCTTATCTCAACTTATGGCAGTAACCGGGGGGTAATGCCACAAGTAACCCGGCTACTATCAGAATAACCCAGCTACAGTAACCCGGTTTCTAATAACCGGGATACTGTGGATGGGTGTTCAGATTGGTGGGGTCTCGGCGCTCGGGGTCTGCTTATTGGAGACCCTCATGACTTTCTCACCCATAATGCACTGTGTCTAGATAATAGATCAGGGCCTGTGTGTGTGTGTTTTGTGTATTTAGCCGTGACTTTGGACCAGACTCTTGCACAAAACAAAACTGTCAAAACTTAGAACAAACACCACAGCATTAAACCTGAACTTTTATCCTCCCTGTAACTTTATAAAGACAGTTTTCATTTGCATTTGACACTGACATTTACCCATCTCTACCTCCCTCCCCTCTCCTTCCTCTTCTTTTGGTCTCTCTCCCCTTTTGCTTTCTTCTCACATATCTTTCCTCTCTCCCTTCTTACCCCAATTCTTCCTCTCCCTCTCCTGTGTGTCTTCTATCACTCTCTCTATTTTCCTGTTCTGTCAATTTTCTCTCCCCCTTTCCCTTCCTTCTCAATTTTCTGTCCTCCACATCCCATCTTGACTCTTCTCTTTTCCATCCCCTACGCTCCTCTCATCCCTCCCTTCTCCTCCATCCTCTGACCCCCACTTCTTTATCCAGCTTCTATCCTTCTTCTCTCTTCTGCTCTTACCCTCTTTCTTACTCTCTCTCCTCCCCTGCTCTTTTCTCCCCTTCTCCCGCCCCCCTTTCTTTCCTCCCTCTGTCTGTTCTCTCTCCCCTTCCCCTCCTTCTCTTAGTTTGTTAAGCTCCATTCAGACCGCGGCGTCAAATAACACGCTGGACGCCTCTACTTGAAGCCTTTGCATTTGAGTTCAGACGCCTCGGACACGCGTCTTGGAGGCCGTGGATGAACGAGAATAAAAAAATACTTGATGCTCATCCAGGGCGTCCGCTGCGGTCTGCTAGTCCCTGATTGGTTGACGTACGACCCCAAACGTTCAGCTTTTTCAACTTCTGATGCCGATGCCCGTGACACATATCCACATAGACTTTGTATGTAAACTGGACGCCTTGATGCCACGGTCTGAACACAGCCTTAAGGGTCGTTCACACCAAAGCGTCAAAATCTTGACGCCTCTGTTTGGATGCGTTTGCATTTGAGTTTAGACGCCCCCGACGCGCGTCTTTGACGCCTGAACAACAGGACAAAATACTTGACGCGCGTCCGTGCCTGGAAACAAGAGCCCGGTCCCGGTTCTTTTCCCGAAACATGTCAGACCAGACTGAGAGAGACTTTAGTGTTTATGACATAAACAATCAGCGGAGGAGATCGGGTCGACGACTGGGCGTATATATATTTATAACTCCACTAATGACACTGGATCAGTCCCGGTCTAGTCCTGGTTAATATCGTCAAGTCTAATCACGGTCTAGTCCGGTCTAGTCTCGGTCTACTCCCGGTCTAGTCCTTGTTTAGTCCCGGTCTTAGTCCTTGTTTAGTCCCGGTCTAGTCCTTGTTTTCCCGGTCGAGTCCTGTTTTAGTCCTGGTCTGGTTTGGTGTAGTCCTCTCGATCGGCTCGGTGATTGTGGTGTATATATTTATTCTCCACTTGTTTTGTGGTTCTCGTTCTGGTTCTCGGTCTTGCTTCCTGATAATACGTCGCTTCGTCACGATCGTCCCTGTTGGCGCCCCGTCGACGCCAGATTTCGCAAAAACGCAGGGCTCTAGTTGCGCGTCCACATAGACTTTACATAGAAAGTGGACGCTTTGACGCTTTGGTCTGAACACAGCCTTACTCTCCTCTCCTCCTCGTCTCTTCTTTCCCGCTCTTTCTCCCTCCCTTCTCTCTCTCTTCCCCTCTCTCCTTACCTTTTTCTCCTCTCTCTCTCTCTCTCTGTCCTTCCTTCTCTTTTACTTGCATCTGTAACCCTCATGTATGTTTTGACTTCTTTCACTCTTCCTCCCTCTCCTTTCCTCTCTGTCTTCTCTCTCCCTCTGCCTCGTCTCCTCTCTTCTCTCGTTCGTTTGTCTGTAGCTCTGTGTATGTTTTGACTTCTCTCTCTCTTCTCTTCTCATTCCTTCTGTCTCTTCTCCTCTCTCTCCTCTTTTAGTTTGTCTACAGCTCCGTGTATGTTTTGACTTCTCTCTCTCTCTCTCTTCTCTTCTCCCTCTCTCCGTCTCTTCTCCTCTCTCTCTCTCTCTCAGTTTCTCTTTTAGTTTGTCTATAGCTCCATGCATGTATTAACTTCTCTCTCTCTTCCCCCTCTTCCTTCATCTTTTCCCTCCGTCTGTCTCTTCTCCTCTCTCTCTCTCTCTCTTTCGTTTGTCTGTAGCTCCATGTATGTTCTGACCTCTCTCTTCCGCTCTCTCTTCCCCTCCGTCTTCTCCCTTTGTCTCTTCTCCTCTCTCTCCCTCTGTTTTAGTTCGTCTGTAGCTCCGTGTATGTTTTGACTTCTCTCTCTTCACCCCACTTCTTCCCTCCGTCTCCTCCTCTGCTGCTTCTTTTTCTCCCCTCACTCTCTTTCGTTGTACCAGTCCAGATCCTCCTTTTGTCTCTCTCTGTCATCCCCCTCTCTCCTTTTCTCAGTCTTCTCCCTCCCTTTGTCTCTTCTTCTCTCTCCGTTTTGACTTCTCTCTTCTTCCCCTCCGTCTTCTCTCTCCCTCTCTCTCTTTCCATTCATCTGTAGCCCCGTGTAGGTTTTGACTTCTCTCTCTTCTCCCTTCCTCTCTTTTTCCTCTCTTTCTCCCTCCCTTTCCGTTCGTTTAGCTTCGTTGTACTCTCTCTCTCTCCTCTTCTCCTCTTTTCTCTCCTCTCTTCACTCTCTCTCTCCTCCACTTCGTCTTGCTCTCCCTCCTCCTCCTCTGCCTCCGCTCTCCTCTCTTCTTTCCCCCTCTCCTTCCCTCCATCTTCTCACTCTCTCTCTCTTCTCCTCTCTCTCTCCCTCTCTTTTAGTTTGTCTATAGCTCCGTCTATGTTTTGACTTCTCTCTCTCTTCTCCCTCTCTGTTTCTTCTCTCTCTCATTCTTTTTCCATTCATCTGTAGCTCTTTGTATGTTCTCACTTCTCTCTCTTCTCCCAACCTCCCTCCCTCTGTCTCTCCTCCTCTCTTTCTCCCTCTGTTTTAGTTTATCTGTAGCTCCGTGTATGTTCTAACGTCTCTCACTCTTCTCTTCTCCCTCTCTCTTTCTCTCCTTCTCTTTCCGTTCGTCTGTAGCTCAGTGTATGTTCTGACTTCTCTTCTTTTCTCCCTCTCTCCGTCTCTTTTCCTTCATCTGTAGCTCCGTTTATGTTTTGACTTCTCTCTCTTCCCCTCCCTCTGTCTTTTCCCTTTGTCTGTCTCTTCTCCTCTCTCTCCATTTTGACTTCTCTCTCTTCTCTTCTCTCACTGAAAAAACGGTCCGAGAGGGGTTGCTCAAATTGCAAAAACAAATTTGACAACAATAACATCACTTTTTTACGTTTCTCTTCCAGCATGTTTAAATCTTACAAACATCGCTTGATTGTGGCCGATGTGAGACCTGCAGGTTTTAATCAGGTTGAGGAAACATGACTTATTATAATTTCTGGTGAGGCTCGTCCCTCTGAATTCTCTCCCCAAAACTTTTGAGGAAATTCAAATATAACAGACACAGGACAGATCCAGGTCAGAGACACACAGTGTTGAGCAGAGGATTATGAAGCTGATCTGGAGGTAAGACTTTTTCAAAGATTTTATTATGTGCTTCTCCGGCCTAGAATGTCGTCATTGTTTAAAACATGTTTGTGTTGTTTTATTTGAAATTAGAGTTAATGTAAGGACAGCTTCAAACAAATTGTTTTTGACTGTCCATCTACACAAGAGTGTGACACTTGTACTCAGATGTGAATGTGTTTGTTCCAGAGTCGTCTACAAACACAGAGTGACGTCCAGAGCTCTGCTGGAGCTGTGGGGAAGTTCATGAATGTTACAGCTGATGTTTCAGAAAAAATGTTTGAGAACCAACAAAACACACCCACAGATGAACAAAGAAGTAAACCAACTAAAATTATTCAAAATTAACTTCCTATTGAAACAACTGTCGTGTTTCTACAAGGTGATTGGCATTAGGAGACTTTTATACCAGATGCCCTCCCTGTACTGTGTTTTAGAGGAAGAAAAGCAGCACATGTGAGTTTGTTTCTGCAGATACACTTCTAATGTTCTTGTGATTCTGTTCTGGTCCATTATTGTATATAATACTTTAAATGTATTTAAACATGTACAACAGAGTAGATCATCAGAATGTGATCATCATGTGTTATTCCTGTGTCCACAGAGACCAGAGCTTCTTCACTGGAATAAATCTTCACACTGTCCAGCTCCAAACTGTGTGTCTCTGTCCCTGTGCTCTTTGTGTTTGATTCTGTTTAAGACAAGACAGAACTGTGGAAAACTAAAGACTGTTTTGTATTCTTTTACAGAATTAGATCAATTAAATTAAATATACATACTTATACATTCACGATAAGGTACCATAAGATAAATATGCATATTCAGCATGATTTGTTCAAATTTCATCAACATGAAAAAGTGATGTTCATGTTCCGAGAAAAATATGTGTAGAGGGTTTGAAAAAAAGTTTCAAAGCCTAAACATAATTTATTGCGTGCAACATCTGTCCATAACTTTTTTACGCAAATTCCAGCAACTTTTTTTTTTCAGTGCTCCTTCCCCCTCTATTCTCCCTCTGTCTCTTCTCCTCTCTTTCGCTCTCCCTCTTTTAGTTCGTGTAGTTCCGTGAATGTTCTGACTCCCTCTCCTCCCTTCTCCTCTCTCCTCCCTCCGTCTCTCTCTCCTCCTCCCCCTCTCTCCTCCCTCCGTCTCTTCTCCTCTCTCTTCTCCCTCCGTCTCTCCTCTCTCTCTCTCCCCTTCCGTCTCTTCTCTCTCTCCTCCTCCTCTCCTCTCTCTCCCTCTCCTCCCTCCGTCTCTCTCTCTCTCTCCTCTTCTCTCTCTCTCTCTCCCCTCTCCTCCCTCTCTCGTCTCTTCTCCCTCCGTCTCTTCCTCCTCTCCTTCCCTCCGTCTCGTCTCTCTCTCTCCTCTCTCCTTCCTCTCTCCTCCCTCCGTCTCTTCTCCCTCTCCTCCCTCCGTCTCTCTCTCTCTCCTCCCTCCGTCCTCTCTCTCTCTCCTCCCTCCGTCTCTTCTCTCCTCTCCCCTCCGTCTCTTCTTCCCTCTCCTCCCTCCGTCTCTCCCTCCCTCTCTCTCTCTCTCTCTCTCCCTCCTCTCCCTCCTCCCTCTCTCTCCCTCCGTCTCTTCTCCCTCTCCTCCCTCCGTCTCTTCCTCTCTCTCTCTCTCCTCTCTCCTCCCCCTCCTCTCTCTCTTCTCTCCTCCTCCTCCCTCTCTCCTCCTCTCTTCTTCTCCTCTCCCTCCCTCCGCCTTCCCTCTCTCTCCTCCGTCTCTTCTCTCTCTCCTCCCTCGTCTCTCCTCCTCTCTTCTCTCTCTCTCTCCTCCCTTCCTCTCTCCTCTCTCCTCCCTCCCGTCTCTTCTCCTCTCTCCTCCGTCTCTTCTCCCTCTCCTCCCTCCGTTCTCTTCTCCTCTCCTCCCTCCGTCTCTTCTCCCTCTCTCCCTCTCTCTCTCCCTCCCTCTCTCTCTCTCTCTCTCTCTCCTCCCTCCGTCTCTTCTCTCTCCCCCCTCCGTCTCTTCTCTCTCTCCTTTCCCTGTTCTCTTCTCCCTCTCCTCCCTCCGTCTCTTCTCTCTCCCTCCCTCCTCTCTTTCTCCCTTCTCCCTCGTCTCCCTCTCTATCTTCTCCTCTCTTTCCATTCATCAGTAGCTCCAATTATGTTCTGACTTCTCTCTCTCCTCCCTCCGTCTCTTCTCCCTCTCCTCCCTCCGTCTCTTCTCTCTCTCCTCCCTCCGTCTCTTCTCTCTCTCCTCCCTCCGTCTCTTCTCTCTCTCCTCCCTCCGTCTCTTCTCTCTCTCCTCCCTCCGTCTCCTTCTCTCTCTCCTCCCTCCGTTCTCTCCCCTCCGTCTCTTCTCTCTCTCCTCCCTCCGTCTCTTCTCTCTCTCCTCCCTCCGTCTCTTCTCTCTCTCCTCCCTCCGTCTCTCCGTCCTCTTCTCCCTCTCCTCCTCTCTATCTTCTCCTCTCTTTCCATTCATCAGTACTCCAATTATGAGCTCCGTCCTCTTCTCTCTCTTCCCGTTCATCTGTAGCTCCGTGTATGTTCTGATGTTCTGACAGTCGTGGAGCTTTCTGGATCCTCGCTCTTCGTCCTTACTGTGTCACCCCCCCCCCCCCCCCCCCCAAAAACCCCAGCGCCAGTGTCGTCGTCTCTCGCTCCGGCTCGTACATCACTGTCTCCCTCCATCACAAAAGCAGAGTTCGCGTTCGCGTCGGAAACGGGCTTTAGGCGTTTCACTGTTAATGTTCGCCAGCGGTTTGATGTGCGACTTAAAGGGAAGGAGCAGACAGCGGCCGGAGCGCTGATCAAAACTCTGATATTTTTTGCTGAATGGATTAAACTGTCTGCTTCTATAGAGTGGGTGATGTATTAGGTGGAGAGAGTGTGAATGTGAAAGAGTTCAGGCCGAGCAAAACAGAACTTTTAAGTGGGATTTTCTATTATTTCATGTTTTCCTATTCGCTGCTCGAAGAGGTTTGAAAGAAGTTTACCGATCAGGACGCCCGACTTCACACACGTCAGTTATAATAAACGTTCCTTTTGTCGCACTTTTTTTTCATGGTTTGGGTGTTTCCTGTGACTTATACTCCGGTGTGGCTTATATATTTAAATTTTCACACTGACAGGGGGCGCTCTAGGTGCAGTTTGTGTCTTATTCGTTTTTTTCAAAATAAAACCAAAACTAAGAAAACAACAAAACAACTATTTTCTTCATTATTTGTCTCCAAAACCCAAATGAATAAACAGATAATGATTTATTTTCAGTTTTTGATTTTGTGTTTAAATGAAAAATGGAAAAAAAAAAAAGGATAACAGCCGTTTCCTGAGTCAAACTGTGATGTCAGACTTTTGCGTTGCATATGGACTGAACCAGGACCGAACTAGGTCTAAACCAGGACTAAACCAAGACTAAACCAGGAGTGTTGGGACGGGCCTGGAGGTGCGCTCATGTAGACTGATCATTACTGAGACTGGGACCAGACCGGAACCAGGACTAGGACTGAACCAGGACTGATCTCAGGACTAAACCAGGTCTAAACCAGGACTGAACCAGCACTAAACCAGATCCCCGTGAACTGGTCTCAGTCCAGTTCTGGTCCCGGTCTCAGTCCTGGTCTCAGTCCTGGTCTCAGTCCTGGTCTCAGTCCTGGTTTAGTCCTGGTTTAGTCCTGGTTCAGTCCTGGTTCAGTCCGTATGCAGAGCAAAAGTCCGGCATCACAGTTTAAGTCACAGAAACAGAAAACGGTCGTTATCCGTTTTTTTGGTTGTTGTTGTTGTTTGTTTGTTTTCATTTAAACACAAAATCAAAAACTGAAAAAACTTAATCATTATCTGTTTTTTTTTTTTCATTTTGGTTTTGGAGGCAAATAATGAAGAAAATGGTTATTTTTTCGTTATATCATTTTTGGTTTTACTTCGAAGAACGAATGGACGAATGATACACAGATTCTGCTCCTGTTCCTCCTGTACCACTGTACTACTGCGCATGTCTCCTGCAGAAAGAGCATCTGTTCTGTCTGTATCGTGTCAGTCGATCGCACCATTACTTCTGTACCACTGAAAATTAAACATTTAAACAAACTCATAAAGACAACTGAGAAAACTGAACACAAATGAAATCATATTTTGCAGATTACAAGAAATCTGCAGCCAAAAACGATAATTGAGCAGCAGAAAGAAAGTTTGGAGTGAGTGAGAAACTTGTGACACCAGGAGGATGCACCGTGAAACCTTCCTGGAGTCACTGGATGGATCGACAAAAAGCCTGGACTTCAGTGACACCGAAACCATCCTGTTGGGATTCAGAAAGACCGAAATAATTCTAACTGGAACTGATGCTGAGTCTGACGACAGCGACACAGAAGAAGAAACGCCGCTCTGTTTACCTCCGGAGGTCGTGGAGTTGCTCAGAAGTGACACCGAGTACGAAGAAGAAGAAAGTGATTTGGGGGATCAGAAATACAAATGAAAAAGGCAAAAACAAAAACTAAACAAAAAAATGAAAATAAAATCCACACTCTTTCATTCAGCAAACATGTATAAACAACTTTTTTGTCCATAAAAAAATCTTAATTTAAGGCCTTAGCTACAAAAGTGCAAAATATCAAGTCTGTACGAAAACAAAAAATATCCTTATTGCTTCAAAACAACAACAAAAAGAGCACAGAGCCACATCACTTTCTGCATTTCCGTGGAGTTTACTACATTTGGATTTGTACATTTTGACTGAAATAAGCCAAGACCAAGATGCGTAATTTGCCATTTATTTGATTTAGTGATTTGGAGTGAGATGGAGAGTTTGTTAAACTTGTTCTGTTCTGTTGTTTATGTTATAGTTTATCTGAAGAACTGTTCATATGTGACATTAACAGTCTGTATTGTTTTTACTATAATTGTGCTATACAAATAAACCTGCCTTGCTTTCACCTGTAAGATTCATTTACAAAATCCTGTTTTCAAGTTGTCTCAGCCGTGTCCACTTGTATTGATTGGTACAAACACAGACTTTTGTTTTGGTTTGCTCTTCCAGGATATTTTATAAAGTTCGCTGCATGGACTTCTGTTTCTGTTTAGTTCGTCTTTAAGTTCTGCGCTACATTAGACTTTAGTTTGTTTTTACCTCTGTCGACTTTTAAAAACTCCATCCAGAGTATTTTACAGGATCATTGCACATGCTTTTACACTTTCATATATTTAGTCTGCAAATGTTTCACTGTCTTATGTCTCTGTTCACTGTTTCACATTATGGTTGACGTGTGAGTTTCTGTAGTATTCTGTTTGTGCTTCTGTTTTATGGTCCGGGTCATTGTTGCAAATGAGAAGGTGTTTTCAGTTGACTTACCTGGTAAAATATTGAATAAATACATTCATAAAAATAGAGCTAAACAGCCGGTTTCCATTGGCAGTCCTTGATTTAAAAAATGAAATGATACTATGCTGTTACATTCAGTGAACAACACAGAAACACACACAGAGACACACACAAACACACACACAAACACACAGAAACACACACACAGACACACACAAACACACACAGACACACAACACACACAACACAAACACACAGAGACACACACAAACACACACAAACACACACAAACACACACAGAGACACACACAAACACAAACACACACAAGACACACACAAACACACACAGAGACACACAAAACACACACACACAACACACACAGAGACACACACAAACACACACAAACACACACACACAACACACAAAAACACACACAGAGACACACACAAACACACACAAACATACACAGAGACACACAGAAACATACACAGAGACACACACAAACACACAGAGACACACACAAACACACAAAAACACACAGACACACAGAGACACACACAAACACACAGAGACACACAAAAACACACACAGACACACAGAGACACACACAAACACACACAAAACACACAGAGACACACACAGACACACACAAACACACACAAAAACACACAGAGACACACACACACACACACAAACACACAAAAACACACACAAACACACAGAGACACACACAAACACACACACACACACAAACACACAGACACACACAAACACACACAGAGACACACACAAACACACAGAGACACACACAGAAACACACACAGATACACACAAACACACACACACACAAACACACAGAGAGACACACACACAAACACACAGAGACACACACAAACACACAGAGACACACACAACACACACACACAGAGAGACACACACAAACACACAGAGAGACACACAAACACAAACAGACACACACAACACACAACACACACAGACACACACAAACACACAGACACACACAAACACAAACAGACAAACACACACACACAGACACACAGAGACACACACAGAAACACACAGATACACACAAACACACACACAAACACACAAAAACACACACAAACGCACACAGACACACAAACACACTGCCCACTCTCTGACTCATGAGTTTCATCTTATAAAATACATATTAATCTACTGTTTGTACATTTCACTCTTGCATCAGTCCACAGTTTACAAAAACACAATAAACTGCACCAGTGTTACACACATTTGACAGTGTGGGGTAGAACACACTCGTTATCGGGGCTGGCAGGTTTTTAATCTCCACAGAAAAAGCTGCAGTTTGTTTGGCTTTTTATTTTAGTCGGGAGATTGTTCCACTCCTTTATTGCTTTATAAGAGAAGAAGATTGTGGAATTTGTGCGTTTTGGTCGTAGACTCTTTATATAAATGGACACAGTTAACCCTCTACTTACAATTAGGAAGTGAGTATTTGAGCACTTCCAGCTCCATCAGCTCTTGGTCTTAACCCTTCCAGACTTAAGGGCATTTTTAGTACATTTGTTTTTGCCTGGATTTTTTTCTTAATTTAGCTATTACCGTATTTTCCAGGAGTATAAGTCGCTCCAGAGTATAAGTCAAACAAATTAAAAAACATATATAAGTCACACCAGACTATAAGCAACACTTTTTGGTGAAATGTATTTAATAAAATCAGAGACCAGGAACTGACATTTCCATCTTGAAAGTCAACTTCTAGTAATAACAATAGAACAGAGAACAACAGACTGAATAGGCATTAATATGTTACCGTAACCTATTAACAGTTCTTCAGATAATTATAGTATAAACAACAGAACATAAGTTTACCAAACTCACGATCTCACTCCAAATCACTAAATCCATTCAATTCTTCATCCTCGGTGTCACTTCTGTGCGACCTCCAGAGATAAAGCATAGATTCATGATGTAAACAGAGCGTCACTTCCTCTTCTGTGTCGCTGTCGTCAGACTCAGCATCAGTTCCAGTTAGAATTATTCCAGCCTTTCTAAATCCCGACAGGATGGTTTCGGTGTCACTGAAGTCCAGGCTTTGTCGATTCATCCAGTGACTTCCAGGGAAGTTTCATGGTGCATCCTTTCAATTAGCGTGAAGTTGTGTTCTCCATCCCCACTTTCCGTCAGTCCCTCACAAGTTTCTCACTCACTCCAAACTTTCTTTCCGTTTTCGACTGAATATTTCACTATTAGTAGCAGGACAGCCGCTCTTTCTGCAGGAGACATGCGCAGTAGAGTGAAGTGACAGTGGTACAGGAGTAATAGTAGCAACAGATACTGACACACAAGACTAGAGTCTCTTGCGGCTTCAGTGTGAAAATTTTAATATATAAGTTGTAACGGAGTATAAGTTGCAGGACCACCCAAACCGTGAAAAAAAGTGCAACTTATAGTCCTAAAAATATGGTAAAACTCCCCCATTTACCCCTTAATAAAGTGTTATACATACTTTTTTCAGTACAACCTGTTATTTCACAATCTGCTGCTGTAGTTGTGTCATATATTAAAATTTCCACACTGACAGTCAGGAGAGGTTCTAGTCTTGTGTGTCAGTATCTGCTGCCCCGTTCCTCCTGTACCACTGTCTCTTCTCTCTACTGCGCATGTCTCCTGCAGAAAGAGTTTCTGTTCTGCTGCAAGTAGTAAAATATTCAGCCGAAAAAGGTAATCGAGCAGCAGAAAGAAAGTCTGGAGTGAACGAGAATTTTGAGGGACTTGCGGAAAGCGGGGATGAAGAACACAGCTTCACGACAAATGGGAGGGTGCATCATGCAAATTTCCTGGAAGTCACTGGACGGATCGACAAAGCCTGAACTTCAGTGACAAATGAAACCATCCTGTCGGGATTCAGAAAGGCCGGAGTAATTCTAACTGGAACTGATGCTGAGTCTGACGACAGCGACACAGAAGAGGAAGCGGCGCTCTGTTTACCTCCGGAGGTCGAGGAGTTGCTCAGAAGTGACACCGAGGATGAAGAATTGAATGGATTTAGTGATTTGGAGTGAGATGGAGAGTTTGGTAAACTTGTTCTGTTCAGTTGTTTATGTTATAGTTTATCTGAAGAACTGTTCATATGTGACGTTAACAGTCATTAACATGTACCTTTTAAGATGAAATATCGGTTCCTGGTCTCTGATTTTACCAAATAATTTTCCCCCAAAAAGTGTGACTTATATATGTTTTCTTCTTCTTCATTACAATTTTTTTGGCTGGTGCGACTTATACTCCGGGGTGACTTATAGTCCAAAAAATATGGTACTTAAGAGATGCAGTTGTTGAGGATTCTACTACTATAACCAATCGAATTTAGTCTAGTCTATCTTTATTTTTGACTTATCGCCATTGAATGATATGGTTACTTAAGCGAAGGGTGAGTCCAAAAAATATGGTACTTAAGAGATGCAGTTGTTGAGGATTCTACTACTATAACCAATCGAATTTAGTCTAGTCTATCTTTATTTTCACCTGGGACCAAACCCAACCAGACATGGAGAAGTACGCGCATTTCTTTCTCGCCATTTTGCCACGGTGACATCCAAATTCATCAATCACTTCCACTGTCTCCACTCCTGATACAACTGTGCCTCCTCCCTGACACTTCCTCACTCCTCGCTCTCTCCAGGGACCTTAGCCGTGTCTCCTAGGCCCTTGTGTCCTCGTCATCTATCTCCCGCACTTCAATACAAACTGTCCTTGTGCTAACGCCGCTCCATCACACACATAAGGGCCCCTGTGACAGATGTACACAGACCTGAACAAGTGATATCACCATGGATCAAAACTCGGGATAGTTACGGGGTCATCAGAGCGGCTGCTGTCGGCGGGAAGGTGACTGAAATCTTTAAGGGGAAGAACAACAAAAGAGGAAGAGAGGAACTGTTCGAAATGTGAGAATATTGGTTCTTCAAAATGGAAAATGGTCACACTTTTATACAGCGCTTTTATACACTCAAAGCACTTTACAACAAAGAACCACTCACCCATTCACACACACGCTCACACACCATTAGGCATGTAACGGTACAAAAATCACGGTTTGGTATATACCCGAGTTTTGAGGTCACTGTTCGGTTCAATTTCGGTACAGTATGGGAACAAAATGCAAAAACGTTTGATTTGAACAATTTGTTTGAATATTTTACAAACGGGAAAATAAAATAAATGCAAAGTGCTGCTTGGTAATACTAATAAGTTAAATAAAATATTCTCAAAGAAGCAACAAATGTATGAAATATTATAAAAAATAAATTCCTTGTAAAGAGTAAACAAAACTTTTTAAAAAGTAAAGTGCAGTACTAACAGTTCCAGCATAAAGTTTTACTCAATCTTCATATTTTTGGCCAGAAAAAAAACAATTTGTCCACAAGCTGGGGGAGATTCTGTGCTGAAAGGTGAGAGTGAGGATCGAGGCATGATGACCGTAATTTTGCGAGGATTCACAATTGTTGGGCAATTGCTGTCAAGGCGGCTGCCCAAACTATAAAGCGCTGCGGGAAACACTGCCCCAATCAGGGACCAGTTCCCTCATGAATATTAAAGAGCCAAGCCACACTAAACCGAACGTCCCATATTGAAACAGTTCGGTTCGGTTCATGTACCGTTACACCCCTACACACCAGTGTACACAGACACAAAGGGTGAGGTGAGTTAAGTGCCCAAGGACACAGTGACAGCATTCACTGAGAGCGGGATTTGAACTACCAACTCATGGATCAGTGGATAAATGCACCACCAACTGAATTACTGAGGCACTGAAAATCTTCAATATTACTGACTTAAAGAGCCTGGATTTATTTATTTTTTAATTTTGCTATTAAAACTCAAAATTTTACCTCCTAATGAAGTGTTATACATCCTTTTTTCAGTACAACCTGTTATTTCACAATAGGCTGTTGTGGTTGTGTCATATGGCTGTAACAAAAGTTATAGGACCAGAAATACAAATGAAAAAACATTCTTTCATACAAAACACACAGCAAACATGTATAAACAACTTTTTGGACATAAAAATGTTTAATTTATGGCCTTAACTACAGAATTGCTAAATATCAAGTCAGTAAGTAAACTCAAAATATTCTTATTGCCTCAAAACAAAACAAAAAATGCGACTGCTCCATGACTTTCGTGGTGCTAGTCATGGAAAGAACTCGTGTCAGGTTCAGGACACAGAGCCACATCACTTAATGCATTTCATTTGGATTTGTACATTTTGAGTGAAATAAACCTCTCAAATAAAAATAGCAAGGGTAGACACGTAACTTGCCATTTATTTGAGAAATATCTGCACTTAGAGCGGCTTTTTCAATTGTTACAAACACAGGCGCTCAGAGCAGTTGACCATTTTGACTCACTACACTCTTTAGCAAAGTTTGGGCCGATCAAAATGGACGGAGTGCATGAGTTTGGCAGAAAACAAAGATCCTATTGGACACTCGTTTTCCCTACGTCATCATACAGCATATGACGTAAGATAATCCCAGAAATATGCTTGGAAAGCGAAAATAAAGTAAGTTTCTTTCTTTTATGGCTGGAAAGTTATTTGCGGGGTTACATAAAACATATACAATACCATCACAAGAGTCAGTTTTGCACATTATAGGACCTTTATTGTATGTACAGATCAGCTCAAGTAACAGTTATAATATTAGAAAAACTTTGACTACAGTAGAAAGTAGAATTGAATCCCAAAGTTACTTGAGTAATTGTCTGGCCGGGGCAGAGTTGATTTGAAATGGCAGGACAAACGAGAATGAAAGCGATTGGGAGGCAGAATACCATTTTGTCGACAAATCAAGCACTTTTATGCAAATTCTCCGAGCAATTTTTCAGACATTCACACATCTGTCATCTGAGGGAGAAAGGGGAGCGCTAAAGCCAGACAGTTACACCGAGACAGGCCTATATGTGATTTAGGCACAAATTATGAATATACAAATGAGGGAAGTGAGGACTGGGGACTGTTTCTCAGATTAAAATGAAAACCAAACTGAAATGACTTATTAAATAGATCACGGAATAGATAGAATAGATAAAAGGAACAGTGGAAGAAGTTGTAATAAAACATGCACTTTTATAAACAAAATATACATGAGTTTCTTAATCCTGTTATTCCTTATTATACGTGACATTTTGTGAACTTTTCTTTATTAAAAGATGTTAAACTGTTATGGCAATGTTCCTTTTAGTTTTAATCAATCCTGAAAGCAATGGACAGCCAACTGAAAGGAGAACTATTTTCTGAAAATGTAAGTTTACGTCACGTATTCGTAAAGATGTATACAACCCAGACTTTTGGCTCCATCGACTCTGGTTCCAGTTGACTTTACATTGAAAAACTGTCACTTCTCTCGTTCTTAAAACGTTGGCATTAACTCTTTCCCCCATGAAGACTACATTTGACGACCCCCCTTCTTTCCTTAATGACGTCTTTTGACACCTCCGCTGTATCACTAAAGACGTGATTTGACGACCATTACAAATGGCTCGGTTTTTCACATATAAACAGAGGCTGTGATAGGTGGGGGCCACTACAGCCCATACATACTAATATATGTATGGGTTGTTCCAAGTAGGTGTCCAAGGGGAAAAGAGTTAACTGTTCCAGAAGCGCAATTTGAGTGCATCTGTCCTCACCTGGATTTTTTTTTCTTAATTTTGCTATTAAAACTCTCCCTTTTATCCCCTAATGAAGTGTTGCACATCCTTTTTTCAGTACAACCTGTTACTTCACAGTCTGCTGCTGTAGTTGTGTCATATGGCTGTAATAAAAGCTGCAGGACCAGAAATCCAAATGAAAAAAATAACATAAAAAAAGGAAAAATTCAAACTTCCATACAAAAACCACTGCAAACATGTACAAACAACTTTTTGGACATAAAAATGCTTAATTTAGAGCCTTGGCAACAAAAGTGCAAAATATCAAGTCTATAAGGCTACATTCAGACTGCAGGGCTTAATGCTCAATTCGGATTTTTTTGTAAAATCCGATGTTTTTGCGAGGTCGTTCACATTTCCAATTAAATGCGACTTGTATATGATCTCCAGTGTGAACAGTAAACGGCCCAAAAGTGTCCCACATGTGACACTGGAGACACGACGACATCAACCGCAGCGAGCGTCTCTGTGTTTACAGAAGTTGTCCAAACATGGACGCAGCATTGAGCACCTGGAGATTTTAAAGTTCCTCTCGTACCGGAGCCAGAACATGAACAACTTACTTGTTTTGAGGAGGAGATTGAGAAGAAGAAGGATGAGGTTTTTGGCCGTGGTGTTTTGTGGGACAGCGGCAGTTGAAAGGAACATGTGGATGTGGAGATGGAGCCAAGAGTGGTGAGTGGTGATGTGCTTCACTTCAGTGACACGGAGTTCATTAACAATTTTCACCTACTTCAGCGCAGAATAGTGATGTTTGTGGCTTGTTGATGACGTGTAGGTCAGAAGAATGCACTTTGACCTTTCAGACTGAAGTCACATGTCAAAAGATCAGATATGTATCGGTTTCAGGACCACATTTCCAAGTGGCCTGGGTCGCATTTGAAAAAATCGGATCTGTGTCGTTCAGACTGTCAATAAAAGATCAGATACAGGTCACATAGTGGCCAAAAAATTGGATTTGGGTCACTTCAGGCTGCAGTCTGAACACAGCCTTAGTTAACTTAAAATCTCCTTATTGCCTCAAAACAAAAACAAAAAGTGCAGTGGCCCCATGACTTTCCTGGTGTCAGTCATGGAAACAGCCGGTGTATCACTTCCTGCATTTCCATGGTGTTTATGATGGGTCATGTTATGTTTACTGTATCTAACTGTTTTATGTTTATTGAATGCTAAGTTACATCATCTAGTGGTCGCTTTAGTTTATTCCTGTGATAATAATAGTAGAAGAAGAATGTTAGACAGGAAGTTGTTGTTCAGCCCTCACTCCTCCAAAATGGCTGCCCTTTGGTTCTGTTGAGTCTTTTTGGTGTTTGTTCAAGCATCGTCTGTGAGTATTACATGGTGAAACATGATTGTACACCTTTAATATTGTGTTTTGAGTTTGTAATGTATAGTTAGCACGTTTTTGGTACACCATTATTATGCAAATTAGTCCGCGATTCATATGCTAATTTCGCTATGCTAACCGTTATGCTAACTGCCTAAATTCATTGACTGTTACTTTAATTGTTGGTGCTTTTTGTAATTTGTCATTTATTTGGCACATATATTAATGGCTATTTTTGTATGTGTTTGCTGTTGTAGTTTCACGGGACAAAGAACCAGTAAATTTCACCAAAGCCAGCCGCTCTCTGTGAAGTTCTTCTGGGTCTACGTTTAACTGTTTGGATAGCTAGTGCAGCATCTAGCAAGGCCATTTACAGGTCATTTGCCATTTATTTGAGAAATACCTGCACTTAGAGGGACTTTTTCAATTGTTCCGAACACAGACATTCAGAGCAGTCAACCATTTGACTCACTACGCTCTTTGGAAAAGTTTGGGCCAATCAAAATGGACGGAGCGGAAAACAAAGATCCTTTTGGACACTCGTTTTCCCTACGTCATGAAGCAGCGTGTGTAGGATAATGCCGGAAATATGCTCGGAAAGCCACAAGTCTCAGCTTTTTAAGGGGGAAAAGGTAAGTTTCTTTTATCTTTTATGGTCTTTTATGTTATGCACAGTTACATAAAACTTATTTTAAAACGATACCGTTGGTCTGGAAGGCTCTCTACCTGATATTGGTGATTTTTATTTTTAAGGAAGGAGACTAAACACAGACGTGAGCGTTGAGCGCCTGGAGATTTTAAAGCTGCTGTCGTAATCATATTTTCAACCCTAAACATGCACAGAACGCTAATCTTCAGACTACGTAATCCTGACCAAACCCAGCCAAACATCTGGTGACCTGGTTAGGGTTAACCCTAACCCTAACCCTCGACAAAATTGACCAAATGCAAAAGACAACTCTCCCTAAAGACGACTATAAAATCATAAAATATTAACATGACTATCTCATCGAAGTCCAAATCTCATATAAAAGATGGAGTGTAGACTTAAAACTTGAGACAAAAATGAACTTCAAACCGAATAACTCCACAGAGAAATCACCGTTATCCTTATTCTTTGTTTTTAAACCCGTCCAAACAGTTTAAGCTTCTTTAAGATCAAAACAACACAGCCTGGATTTAAAGCAGAAACTACAATCGCTCTAATCCCTGTTCATTTGTGAATATTTTATGTCGACTGTGCAAAGACACATTTTCTCTCACTCCACAATTAAAGCAAAAAAGTGAAGTGCGTTTATTGAGGTCAGTTTAGCTGTATCTGAGTTTTCTAACCCTCACAAGTGCAATATGAGGTAGAGAAAAATGGATTTGACGTTTAAAGCTGCACTGTGTAACATTTTTGAGAGGACTTCACCACCTGCTGCTGCTGTTACACATCAGGTCTACGGAGAGGCAAGTCCATTCACTGTAAGAATGCGTGTTTTAACGGTGTATGTTTGAGCAATAAAACCATAGTGAATGAATGCGAAATAGATAAGTTTAACCCCATATTGAGGAATAAGGAAGTGTGCAGTTAGCATGCTAGTTGGTAGATTTACTATGGTGGTAAAACTCCACTCTGGCCTCTCCACTGAACATTGTTGAAAATGAACTACTGTATTTTTTGGACTATAGGCGAGTTTCATTGTTGACAAAAGCGCGCGTTGCATGCTGGGAATTATTTCGGTCGGCGGGAAGAAACACTAATTCAACATGATGGACGGAGCGAGAAAGCACGTAAAGGGTATTGATCCCGGTTATTTATCCACTCTAACGGCAGAGGACCCAAGACCATTTGACCAGAAATTGGTCATAAGCATCAATGGACGCCACATCACCCTTTTCAACCCCGACAAAAGGTGGACCAAACCACATTTTTGGTCAGAATCTCCAACTACCTGGTCAAATATTCACCTCGGTGATATCCACAATGACTTGGTGGAAACTCCTGGGCCATTCACAGCAGAAAAGATGAAAACCTCCAAGAGTCTCGTTGCGTCGCTGAACTTGTTGAAGTCCACGGTTTGTTAGGATCTTCTACGTTTGCTCTGCGGATGTTTGAAAGCCGTTTACCGCTAGTGGTTCTTTTCACTCAGAATATTCTTCCGTGCTTCTATTTGTGCATCCGATAATGCAGCAGGAATTTACCATTATCGAGGATAAATACGCGAGGTAACGCACTGTGTTTGACCGCTATCCTGTTTCTTGCCTCCGACTAAAATATTTCCCAGCATGCAACGCGGGCTTTTAATAACAATGACGTCAGCTGAAACTCGCCTATTCATTAACCATTTTTTGGCTGGTTCGACTCGTACTCCGGAGCGACTCATGGTCCAAAAAATATGGTAGTTCTGCACCTTTAATGTTACATATAAACTGCTTTCCTACCAGATTAGATCAGACTTGTTTTGTTATTTCCTTTTTGTTATGTCATTTCTATTTTGTATCTGGGATTTCACGCTGGTTCCATATTCATTATTCCGTTTGATTACAACACGTATGAGAGAAATCCACCCCCTCCTCTTACCTCATAAACTTTCGTAATCCTTTTCAGACGACAAAAGCAAAACCCCTCGGCTTTGTGAGACTTGCGTTGTGTAAAAAGGTGATGAGCGAGGACAGACACTGGATATTTGAGGCAGATTTGTGGAGCTAAACGACCACGTCCCGCTGCCAGGGAAATGCTTGGCGTGGAGCTGAGCGAGGCCTTATGGGAATTTGCACAGCGGTAATGAGTTTGAGTGGAGCTGTACTATTAAACCCCTACGAGCGCGCCGTGTCCATCTGAGAGCGTTTAGCAGCTACACAGACACTGAGACGAGCGAAGCCACTGAGACGCTCAATGTATTTGTGAACTGAATATGATTAGTGTCACATTTTGATTGATTTGACATTTATTATTTTATTTATTAACATTAATCTCGGTCATTACTAATCTGGGGAATTCATTTATATGACTTTGCACTTATTATATTACGTTTGGGTACATTACATTTACTTTTGTGCATAATAATATTGTTTCAGTAAAGCACAGTGAACAAGTTGTCGAATAAAGACGAGCTGTGCACTGTTCTGCCCTGTTGGCACTGTTGGGCAAGTTACTTTAAAACTGTAATGCGTTATTTATTACTTATTACTGTCATTTCAAAGTAATTCGTTACATTACAATATTACTGCATTTAAAATGTAAGGCATTACATTACTATTGCATTACTTTAAGTTACTCTCACCAAAATAACTGCGAAAAAGCTGAACTTTTGAGCCGTATATAGACTGAACCAGGACTAAACAAGGTCTAAACCAGGACTAAACCAGAGCTGAACCAGGACTAAACCAGGACTATAACAGGACTAACCTCAGACTGATTCCAGGACTGAAGAGGAGGACTAAACCAGAACTGAACTAGGACTAAAACAGGACTCACTGCAGGGCTTGACATTAAGCATTTACAAGTACTTGACCGGGCAAGTGGCTATAATTTTTTACTTGTCCGACACCCAGACTTACTTGCCCGGAAAAACAAAATGGTGCTCAGTTAATTATATATTTTTAAATATGTGCACAGGCTAGTGTCGTAGTACTCTAGACCTTTTTTAGGGCCTGGCTCAGCACAACATGCTCCTGGGGCAGATCTGTGTCGATTGATTGATTGATAGCATTTATATAGCGTCTTTCAAGATACCCAAAGCGCTTTACAGTTCATTATTCATTCACTCCACACTCACTGGTGGTAAACTACTACTGTAGCCACAGCTGCCCTGGGGCAGACTGACGGAAGCGAGGCTGCCAATCTGAGCCATCAGCCCTTCCGACCACCACCATCACTCACACTCACACCTCTTTCATACTAGGCAATGCAGGTGAAGTGTCTTGCCTAAGGACACAACGACCCACTGTGGCACCTGGAATTCCTAGCGGTCTCCCATTCAAGAACTACTTAGGCCCAGCCTGCTTAGCTTCTGAGATCTGACGGGATCAGGCTTTTACAAGCCGGTATGGCCACAGTGTCGTGTGAAAAAGCCCATGTCCAGAAATACTGTTAATTAGTGCTTTAAAATTTGCTTTTGAAATCCTCGCGTTTGCCCTGGTCAGCCTGTACAGAAGGTGAATACAAGTCTGTTCAGCTGTTAGGGCCTGGCTTGACTGCATGCACATTTCGCTCTATGCGAGCGTAAAAACTGCAACTTTTGGACGTTTAACTTTTAGAATGCATGGAAAGTGAATGAGGACGGCTTCACTGCAGGTGCTAGACGCACAAATGGAGCAACATGTCCTGCATGCGTAGATTTCAGAAAATAGGATCCATCCTATTTTTTGACGCTCTACGCGTATCCCCATCAAAATACACAGAGCATGAATCTTTGGTTGTATTTGTGCCTTTACCGTCAGGACAACGTGCTCCTGGGCAGATCTGTGTCATGTAAAAGAGCCCAGGTCCAGAAAGACTGTTAATAAGAGCTTTAAAAATTTACTTTTTTAAATCGTGGCTTTTGCCGTGGTCAGCCTGTACAGAAGGTAAATACAAGTGTGTTCAGCTGTTAGTTTAACTGTAGACCTGATACAAGCGGCTAAACGCGCCCAGTCAAATTTGATCGTCTTTCTCATTGAGAAACAGAGTCAGAGCTGCGCGTGTACTTCCTGCTGCAAGCTGCCGATAGAAGCCTTTGAGTTGACGCACGGCTGTGGTTTCGCGAGGTTACACGGGTTATTGGGTCTCGTCTCGGACTCGACCACGTTTGGACTCGGTCTTGTGTCGGACTCGAGGTCTGACTTTAGACAGGTGCGATCATATTTCATTACGGCCACTGCTCTCGGCAATAAACTTGTACCGGTGTGCGGGGCGTGCGGGGTGTCTCGCTGCAGCCTGTGCATTTGTGTGGAGCGCCCCCAGCGCCTGTGCCTTGTCCGCAACAGCGTGTACCCTCTCGTACCAGCATGTATCACAGGGCAGGTTAAACTTTTTAAAACATTCTACCTGCCCATCTGCCCTCACGTCATCTGCCTCTTCTTTTCGCGCTCTCGCTCCTCCCTGCATATAGCGCAAACGCCAAATGCCCACAGATTAGAAAAATAATACTAAAACGAATCCAAATTTATGTTACATTGTTGGCACAAGCAGCACTACTGCTACATGTGGTTGAAGGTTGCCTAATAAAAGTGCTCAAAATGCATCTATGTTTGTCACGACATGCGTTTGGTAAATGTGGTAAATCCCACTGCAAAACAGCAAGTGAATGTAACTCCAGTTAGAAACTTGACAAAACGGGTTTTAAAAATCCTACCCACTTTATTCACTTTGAAGCAGTTTTGTGTAAATACCAATGGAAGTTTTCTTAAAGAAAGGGTTCTCAAACTGTGGGTGAGAGTCTAAAAAGGGCAGTGTTCAGTGCAGTACAGTTTGCTTGTCTTAATTTAATCTTAATTATTACATTTATCAGATAAAATGGAGATAGATTTCTAAAAATATTGATATATATGTGCCAAATAACTGTAAAATCCAATAAATGTCAAAATGACAATGATGGTCATGATTTGGTTCGATTGGGCCGTGGTCTTGGTCTCGACCCTCAGAGGTCTTGGTCTTGTCCTGGTTTCAGGACCCTGAGGTCTCGGACAGGTCTTGGCCTCAATTAATGTAGTCTTGACTAGAACTCTAGCACAGGCATATAAAAACTTTTTTTTCATATGAATACCAACATAACATGACCACAATGACTAAATGGTTTGAGAGAGTGGGACAGAATCTCAAATATATAAAACAAGTTTAAATCATTTCATACTACACTCCACAGTGTAAATATGGAGGGAAAAAAATAAGCATAAATGAAAAAGTGTGTCCAAATTTGTATGTATATGAGATGAAAATGATTATCATTGGTCTTCTCATTAAATTGTTCTCTCTTGTATCCACTCAGAGATCTAAGAGTGCCTCAACGTGTCTCAGGTTGTCAGACCCATATGGGCAGGTGACAATTAGAACTAATGTGATTATAGATAAATATGACAGAACATCTATAGTCCTGGTTGCTGTCATCTGGGACCAATGCTGGGACCAATGAGCAAGTTAATCTGAAACTGTGATACATATTGCCTTTTGCACTGTAACATTTTGTAATGCAGTATTGTCCCCCATATGTAATGGGGTTACACTACTTTGCATTACTTCTGATTTACTTTCTGTATGTTTAAAGTAAATTTTGGCTTCATGAGATTCACAAATATATAGCTTTATAAATCCGTGTATCATTCGTTCATTCGTTTTTCAATATAAAACCAAAAATAAGAAAACGAAAAAACAACAGTTTTCTTCGCTATTTGTCTCCAAAACCAAAATGAAAAAACGGATAACGATTCGTTTTTTCAGTTTTCGATTTGTGTTTAAATGAAGAATGGAAAAAACGGATAACGGCCGTTTCCCGTTTACGTGACTTCCGTGACTGCGATGCCGAACTTTTGCCCCGCATACGGACTGAACCAGGACTGATCCAGGTCCGAGACCAGAGCGAGACCAGAGCGGGACTGAGACCGGGACCAGACCGGGACCACACCAGGACCAGGGTGGACTCCGAGCTTTGACTCCGGGCCTCCATGGGGTCCGAGCCTCAGCTTCGAGCTCCGGTCCTGCCTTGGGCTCTGAGCCTCCTGTCTGGTCCCGGTCTGGTCCTGGTCTTGTCTCGGTCTCGTCTCAGGCCCGCTCTGGTCCCTGTCTGTCCAGTCTCAGTAGCGCTCTGGTCCCGGTCTGGTCCCGGACCTGGTCCATTTGAACCAAAAGCTCTTAGTTCGATTCATTTTCATTGGTGTGAATGCGTCAGTCGGAGGCTTTGCACCAGCCGCGGTTCTTGAGCGTGGAGGACCAGAGCAGCTCTGTCCCGGTCTCAGTCCTGCTCTGGTCTCGGTCTGGTCTCGGACCTGGATCCGTCCTGATTCAGTCCGTATGGCGGTGAGACTGGACCAGACCGGGACCAGACGGGCCTGAGACCGAGACCAAGACAAGACCAGGACCAGACCGGAGACTCAGAGCCCACGGCAGGGCCGGAGCTCGAAGCTGAGGCTCGGATCCCGTGGAAGCTCGGAGTCAAAGCTCGGAGTTCGCCCTGGTCCTGGTGTGGTCCCGGTCTGGTCCCGGTCTCAGTCCCGCTCTGGTCTCGGTCTGGTCTCGGACTTGGATCAGTCCCGGTTCAGTCCGTATGCGGTGCAAAAGTCCGACATCGCAGTCACGGAAGTCACGTAAACGGGAAACGGCCGTTATCCGTTTTTTCCATTCTTCATTTAACACAAAATCGAAAACTGAAAAAACGAATCGTTATCCGTTTTTTCATTTTGTTTGGAGAAAATAACGAAGAAAACTGTTTTTTTTCATTTTCTTATTTTTGGTTTTATATTGAAAAACGAATGACGAATGATACACGGATTCTTATAAGTCCTTCCCTTGGACCCTCGCCCACAGGTTAAGAACCGACTTTCACTTGCCATTTCACATTCCAAATATTTTAGTGCAGTATACCATAGAACTGGACTTGCACGAGCCTATAGTCTGCGCAGATAGCGTTGGGTATCGAAACTCAGTTTCAAGTAGGCATCGACCGAAAAGGCCCGGTAAGTACTGGTAAGTACTAAAAAACTGGTATTAAAAAAAACAAAAGTTCGCTCGGTGCCCACTTTCGGTCCCTTTCATTAAATGCCCGCGTCAATAAGCCAAACACACACTTTAATTTCACTTCAATTTATCGGTAGTGCAGGTGTTCACGCGTCAGTACTGCGCTCTGCGCAAATGTACTGCACAAACAGCGCTCATGTTTAACATGTTGAGCATGTCCTACATGTGTCCAAACTAAGTGCAGTTTGTCTCTTACCGGTAAAACAGAAGAGCTGAAGAAACAAGGTGCAGCGTGAAACTTGTATCCACCCGAAAACACCCAGTCTCCAGTGCGGGGCGTTTATAGTGTCTCAAAGCAAAGTGCGTAATAATAAATCCACATCCAGTCACAGCCTGCAGTGTCCGCGTCAAATTTAAGCCAAACATAATATGAACCAAAACTCCGCAAAAACCCTGCTCCTCGTTGGTAAATATATCCAGCGTGGAGCGCGTGTGCGTAAAGATGTATCCAAACGAATCTGCCTAAAGTTCTCCATAATTCTCCTCCGTCCTCCTCCCAGTAGCAAAAGCGTAAGCCTGCTTAGGCTGCTCCCCCCGCGACCCGGCCCCGGATAAGCGGACGAAAATGGATGGATGGATGGATAGTTTTTGGTTTGTTTTACTAAATTATTATGATACAGCTCTACATTTTTGTTGTTTCGATTCTCTCAGAGTTTCAGGAGAGGTTCGACTTTGTGTGTGATTTAGTTTTTTTCAATAACTACATTTAGAAATGATGAAATGTTGATATATTTTAAAATATTTATAATAGTTTATTTATTTTGTAGTCACAAATATAAAACACGTTGTAATACGTTGTTAAACCAGGTTTAAACCAGGTCTGAAAACCCGATCTAAACCTGATCTCACCCAGGTCTAACCCAGGTCTAAACTGGGGTTTCATCTAGTTTGTCCCATCTTCCTCCTCCTTCGTCTCCTCTTCCTCTCCTCTCGCGCTCTCGTCTCGTCTTCTTCTTCTTCGTCGTGGAGTTCGTATTTGTCCTTCAGTGGTGTGAGAAGTTGGTTTCTCCTCTGCTCCTCTGCTAACGTCTTCGTGGAGCTCTCCAGCTCGGCCGTGGGCTTTCTGCAGCTCTTCACGCATCTGCTGGATTTTGCTCTTGCAGATGTGTTTTCTCCTGTTTGATCTTTTCATGTTCATCAAAGAGAATCTCCATCTCCTCCGACAGTTCTGTGTTCCTCTGTCGTTGTCTCTCTGTCTCTCTACGCTCCTCCGATAACCTGTTCTCCACACTTTTCAGATCTTCGGACATGCGCTTCTTATAAGATTTCAAAATAAATTCCCGAGGGCCTGAGGAACCGACTACTGTCCTCAACGTTTCGAGCTCCTCCTTCAAATTCAGCTTTTCTTGGTTGAGCTCGGTGACAGCTTTGAGGAGCTCTGAATGGGAGTCTTTCAGCTGAGCATGTTGTTGACGTTCCTCCTTCAGATCTCGTAGGTGTGGGCAGACTTCACCTTCTGCTTCATCACACCTCATCTGAACTTTCTCCAGCGACTCCAGCTGCAAGCAGATCCTCTTGGTCTGTTCTTCTAAGTGTAAGTTGAGCATGTCTGGAAACATTTGGGTCACCTCCTGTAGCTTCTGGTTCGTAACCGAGGACTTTTCGTTTTGGATCGTCTCAAGCAGTTCCTGGTTCTGATTGTTTAAGTTTTGGATCGTCTCGATTTGTTGCTGGTTCTGATTTTGTAAGTTTTGGATCGTCTTGTTTTTTTGCTGGTTCTGATTGTTTAAGTTTTGGATCGTCTCAAGCAGTTCCTGGTTCTGATTGTTTAAGTTTGGATCGTCGTTCTGATTTTGTAAGTTTTGGATCGTCTTGTTTTGTTGCTGGTTCTGATTTTGTAAGTTTTGGATCGTCTCGTTTTGTTGCTGTTCTGATTTTGTAAGTTTTGGATCGTCTCGTTTTTTGGCTGGTTCTGATTGTTTAAGTTTTGGATCGTCTCGTTTTGTTGCTGGTTCTGATTGTTTAAGTTTCGGATCGTCTCAAGCAGTTCCTGGTTCTGATTTTGTAAGTTTTGGATCGTCTCGTTTTTTTGCTGGTTCTGATTTTTAAAGTTTTGGATCCTCTCGTTTTGTTGCTGGTTCTGATTGTTTAAGTTTTGGATCCTCTCGTTTTGTTGCTGGTTCTGACTGTTTAAGTTTCGGATCCTCTCGTACAGTACCTGATTGTTTAAGTTTCGCATCCTCTCGTACAGTACCTGGTTCTCAGCCTCTAAGATTGGGTGCTTGACCTTAGGTCGGGATTTTCTAAAAAAACACCAGGGCATTTTTTCAGTTTAAATATGCAGTAGA